>NW_027325787.1:1200000-1500000 GCF_048418805.1 Vulpes vulpes | reverse complement strand
TCAGTTTTCACATTGGCCCAATCATGTAATCCAAAATCAGTTGGGTAAGTAAATATTGCTGTTTTGTACACTAAAAGTACAGTGAGTCTTCAAGGTAAGTGACCCCAGCAATAAGAGAAAAGTGGGAAGCATTGTTTTAAAGTACACAGATATTAAATATAACTTTGTTCTGCCTCCAGTAGAATGCTGTCCAGAGACATGGTTTGAGGCCCAACCACAAATCTAAACAGCTTCAGAATAGCTTACCACCTGGCAGTTAAAAGGAACCTGATGTGCTAGCTATTTAGCTTATTTTCCAGCCCAAATACATTCCCTGGAGTTAGGCTAATTGGACCCTGCAGACAGGGGTTAAAGATTTTAGAATCCACAGTTATGTGTGTGCTGTCAATACTATGCCGGACACCCCCTTTAGAGCTTATCTGATAAATTGTTTTAGAAGTAATTTATTTCCCCCCTGACAAAAAGAAAAAAAGAACTAAAATAGCAGAGGAAGATTTGTTTCTCACTGCATACAATTGTCACCTTTTGACTGAAACTAAAATTAATCCAAGAAGCTTATGTTTTTGTAATGTTGAGGAAGAAAAGGCAGGATTTCATAAGAAAAGTTATTTTATAACTTTATTAGGCTGGTCTCAGCAAATTAGATGCTAAATACACATTTCCTAGTTGGTGTATTAAAAATAAATCCAAGCATATTAAATAAAGAAGATTGAGTCAGATTGTGCTCTCACACCTCCTTTTGCAATCTTCACTTCCTCAGAGAGCTTACTCCATTTTTTTTCCTGCCTTTCCTTCATCCTCAAACTCTCCTTCCCACGAATACATTTGAATCGTCTTGTTAAAAAAAAAAATCTTTGGTGGCCCTCTAGTTTTTGCTATCATTCTCCTTTACACCAATTATTGAGAGGAGTTTATACAGCTGTTTCTACTTCTTTATCTCCCGTTCACTCTTTGATGTGCAGTCATATCAGACTCCATCTCAATCTCTCCAGCATAACGGTTCCCTCTAAAGTCCCTGAGGTCTCCCCATTTTACTGATCCAGTGGAAACGTCTCTGTTTTCCTTAACCTCTTTCAGAGCCGTCAGTGCTCAAGTGTTGGTCCTGCCTTCCCTTTGCCCAGGGACGCCGTGCCCTTCTTCCTGGTTCTTCTTCACTGGCTGCCCCATCTCCCTTTTTGCCTGGCCTCCTTCCCTCTGCATGGCTCGTAAATGTTTGTAATCCATCGTGAGCCCTCTTTTCTTCTACATCCACATGCCCTTCCTGGGAAATCAGACATCATCATGGCTTGAACTACTGTCCAAGTCTGTTTTCAGCTTAGCTCTCTTCATTGAGCTTCTGATCAGTTACTTCCAACTGCCTGCTGAGCATAAAACATGTGGGTAGCCACAGGTACCTTCCACTCTCAAGGTGAGTAATGCTTCTTCCTCCAGCTTCTCATTTTTTATTTAGCAGCACTGTCATTCTCCATCCTGCCAGGACCCTAGCTAGAAACATCCGGGACTGCCTCCCCTGCCTCGCATTCTCCCTACCCACCCATTTGCCCTTTCTGTGGTGTCAGTTGATAACTCTGAAATAGGTCCTTCATCTGTTTCTTGCTCACCGTTGCCACTACTGCAGTCTTAGATCAGCGTCTAACATAATGGTGGTAACTATCGTTTATTGAGCTTTGTATGTTAGATCTGCCAAGCATTTTGTGTCTCACTGAATTCTCATAACACACCCGTGTGGTTAGTATTGTCTCTGACACCTTCAGTGCACAAGCTTCTCTCCTGCTTGCCTCACTGTAGAGTGCAGCTGGGACAAACAATTCTGTGTGGGCTTCAACTCATTTCAGTTTGATGGTGTCTGGTTTCAAATATGTGTGCTGTACATTTTTCACTTTCTGCCCCAGGACTTCGATTCCTGCTCTAAGGTTTAGGATCCTAGTGGTTGCTGGCTCAGCAGGCACAAGTGCATATCCCAGAAGTGTACAGAGTGAATGTCCCACGGGGGCAACCTTCAGCTAAAGGGGGATGGAAGCTGATAGTAAATGCTTCTCTGTATTGAACTGGGAGTGGAAGGTTCTGAGGGCCATTCTGTACATTCCTCAAAAGGTCCCAATTAGATTGAATTGATAATGCATCTTTGTCAATACACTGGCTTTTCCTTCTTCCCTCTTTCACTCTCCTGAGTTCTTCCTCACTCCTCACTGGAACTCCCTTCCAGATAAATCACATGCACATGAGGCCCAGCTAAGATAGTACCTCAAGTGGCTCTAGGAAGCATACTTCATATGGGGTATTGGAGTGGGTCACTCACTGATGAGATTACAGCAGGGACATCATTGCTGGTGGTAACCCCTGGCATGTGTGACAGAACAATTACCAAGACACTCACCTGCAAGGCATTGGAATTGGCAATGAATGGAAGCATAGAACTGGGTGATGCCATAGCTCTGTGACTTGAGTGGTTTGGGGACAGTGGTAATTATAAAAGGACTCTGAAGTTGACTGAGCCATTTTACCTTTGGAAACTTTGAAAACAAGAGCATGACAGATGTAGGCCAGCCAGCTGTCAGTGCAGGGTATACTGTGAAAAGATCCTCTGTGGCAGCATTTGAAAAGATTGTTATTGCCTGCAACAATAGGACAGATGATACTAAAGAAGCAGGCCTGGAATTTAATCTTGAGTGTGGAAGAGCGGTGTATCTTCTTTGGTGGGTTTGTCCTGTGTCAACTGAGCTAAACTGAGAATTACGTTTCCCAGAACTCCTCTCAGGGTTCTGGGTTAACACTGGCCACAAGAGATATTTTGAGCAAGATTCAAAGGCAGAAGTGAGGCAGCAGCCGTATTTCTTTTACATGTGAAGGTTGGTACTAGGCACTGTTGCAGCTCCCACACGTCATTGCCAATCTGCTGTGTCATATTGTTGGCAAGCAGCTTTAACCAGGCCTGCAGCTCTTTTAGCTCCTGTTAGATCACCTCCACCAACTTCTTAGAATCCTTGGTCAGGATGTGCAGCCTTTCCCTAGGTTACCTGTCTCATCAAAGTTGGAGGCACGAAGGTACTAAGAGATTCTTATTTGTCTTCATAGCTTGTCCTTGAGATTGCAGTTTATCCTTGCTCTTTCCCACTTCATGTCCACCTTTCCTTCCCATTTGCCCACCCTGCTCTCTTCAGACTGAGCCCCAGTTGCAGAAGCAGCAATATCATATAGATGGTTTAACTGTCATGCCTGTGTCGAATCAAACCCCTACATAAGTCCCTTATTCTATGTTGTTCATAGTAGTTCTGCTTCTCCTGTATACCCTCAACAGGTGTTTAGGGCCAGAGTCAACACCCTCATATGGAAAGAGCTCTCTGGTGGGAACATCTGAGTGGATGTTCTGGGTGGATGAGCCTGACAATATTGGACTCCTGAGTTTCTCTGATCCTCTGGATAGGCCAAGGCCTTGTTAGAACAGCACAGACAGCATTTCCTTGTTTGGAGACCATGCAAAGATCTGGTGCTTGTCCTGCCCTCTACAACTGTTGCCTCTAGAACAACTAGAGGCAGCCCTAGCATAATCTAATCAGGGATATTCTTGTTCTGAGAGGAAATACTCAAATATTCCTAGGACCTAGATAATATGTACCAGGAGGAGTATGTTGGGGAGTGGATCTTGAAGATATGGGGCCAGGAGTGGTCAGATAATGAGGCTGCATGGGGGAGATCTTACTACGTGGGAGCACTATTCATAACTCAGGATTTAATATCCTCATAACCTCATCCTAATATACTGTGGGGATAGTTTCTTGAAGCTTGGACATGAATATGACCTACAGCAAATTAGATAAATATGCAAGAACGGCTTTGGCAGACTTTCAAGGTCAGAAGTCATAGAGAATAAAGAATATTAAAAATGATTTATTGTATGAGACTAGAGAACATACTATCTGATCATGTTCCTTAGGCAGATCCAAAGAAAACACTTAACAAGGTAACGCAGAATGCCTTGGTGAGGGGAAACAGGCTGGGGTTGATAGGAGATGCTTCCATGGAACTGGATTCCCAAGTGTCCATAGAAATGATAGGATTCTGGAATCAGAGAGGCCAGATGATGGTACTTATCAGGGGCAAGGTGGATGTAATTATCATGATGGGCTGGAGTGGCCTTCAGGGTGCTCTGACCCACAGACATCTGTGGCAATGGCTAACAGATCATGGGGCCATCAAAGATGGACAACAGACCAGGATATTAACTTGATTAAGACCTTCATCTCTGAGGGATCTGAGCCCTCAGTTGCCTTGCCCTTGGACTGTGGTTACTTCACATGCCTCTTCAGCATTATTTATTAGGCACGAAGCGACAACAAACACCCTAGTGAATTCCTTGGGTTCAAGATAAGCTCCTCCCTGTCACCATTATGTAGTAGTGATGCTAGCTCCTCCTTGAAAGACTCTGTGACCAATTAATTTTTTTCTAGCTTCATTTGAGATATAATTGGCATATAACATTGTGTAAGTTTAAAGTGTACAATGGGCTGATTTGATACACATATATTCAGTGACCTAGATGGGAGGGAATCTGAGCTGTAGTCTATGGGGTTGCCTCTGAAGCACGGCCTCACATAATCTTTAACTCTTTCATGTGGGCCCAACAGTGGCTTGTCTCAAGTATGCTTCCTGCCCATCTTTTCCTTTCTGCTCCAGGGCTTCTCCAGGACCACCGAGCAGGAGATAGAAGGAGGAGGGCTCAGAGGCTTGTTCAGCCTGGAAGCACCTACAAGTTAATGTTCTTCTTGGGGCAACCCTTAACTAGAGCAGGAGCCAATGGAGAAATGCTCTCCTTGTCTTTGCACAGACAATTCAAACAGCTTTCTAATAATTTTCAGAGAGTCTGGCAAGATTGGGCTCCAGGTGCCCACAGCAATGAGCATCTGAGTAAGGTATCCTCGTATTGGCTCATGTTCCTTTCCAGTTTCACCCTCCATGGTCCTCTCCTTCTCCTGCCAATTAAATTGTCTCTATACAAGTCCTTTTGTGATACTTTCCTTTGGGAAGAATTCAGGTTCAGACAAGTACAATTGTTATTTGTGTGTGTACGTGTGTGTGTGCATGCGTCTCCGTTTACCCATCCATCCATCCATCCATCCATCCATCCATTCAACCACAGATTACAAATAAGAGGCTTAGTGGTAGAAATGTTGCTTAGCACAATCTTAGTAACTGGTAGAGATTGAGTTCATCTGAAGCCAGAACACATGCTCTTCTTCCTTGATTTTACTGCCTCCCCAGCTTTAAAGATGAAATCAGTAGATCTTAGCTTGTCTTTCAAAGTCCTTTGTGATCTGATCCTACCTGCCTGTCCTCAGGGGTGGTTCATAGTTCACTGGTCTGCAAGTTGTAACGTGAACATGCTCATTCCTTTCCCTCATTGCTTTCCTTTTCCTGAGGCTTATTGTGGGGAGATGTACCCCTCACAGCCTATTTGGAAAAAGTGTACGTTTTCTATTTCTTTTCTGAGTTCAACTCTTGTTGCTTTTCTTTTTTCGGTTGTTTGTTTGCTCATTTCTGTTCTTAGTTTTTGTATTTCTGTTTCAGGATTTTTTTTCATATCACAAATGCTTGTTTGAAGATTTTAAATTAAATTTGGAATGTTGTGCTACCATCTTCAGCTTTGTGGCTTTTCAGAAGGAGAGAGAGGGATTTATCAGCTAAAATGTTTTTATCAGCATTTTCTGATTTTCACAGTAGTTTTTCTGTGTCTATGACCTGCTTTTTTGTGTATCTGGTCATCCCCTATTGAAGAGTTCTATAGCACCCTTCTCTATGCACTTTTCTGGTGTTGCGGGGTGTGGGGAGGAAGGCGGTGTTAGGGACATGTCTTGTTTTTCTTTCATTTCTGTGGCATCCTTTATTCTTTTCTTATTCCCTTCTTTCTCTTAATTTCCATATTCCCCTGGATACATCTCCTTCGATCTGATTTTCCCTCAGAAGCTGTGCTTCTCAAAGGTTGCCATTTCTGTCCAGTCGGGCTGACCCTTGAGCTGCTTTCCTAGTTAGTGTTTTAAAGTACCAGTCCTGGTCTGTGTGTAGTCTTTCGGCTTTTATTTTGGACACTTTCTGGGCATGATTTTTTTTCTTGCTTTGCCTAAGTCCTCAGTGCTCCTTCATTCTTCTCAATGTCTCTTAGGTGTCCCTCCCTGTCACCAAATCTGCAGACTTGGCTGTGGGAGTGGTGGGAGCTCTGTGGGAATTTGGTCTGTTTTTCTATTACGGGTCATTTGAAGGTTGCGTTATTCCTTAATCCTGCCGAAGGCATGGGTCGTATGTGGCTTTATTTCCTCTCTTTGTTGGTTTTATGGTAGTTTTTTTTTTCTTTTCTTTTCTTTTCTTTTCTTTTTTTTTTTTTTTTGAGGGTGAATAGAAAGATTTGAAATCAGGAAGCCTTTATAATATCCCTCTAACCCAAAATTTCTCTGTACTTTGAAACATTCAGCTCAGACTTTACATTCTTTTCTTCTTTGAAGTCTCCCCTATAGTTTTCCAGTTTCCATGCTCAGATATATGCTACTTCTTTGTGTTCTTAACTACTTTCACTGCTAATAATTATATTTTTTATATTTCTTTATAATTCTATATTTGTGTTTCTTCTCCCCCCATCAAATTGTGAATGTCTCTAAACAACAAACCACATTTCTTTGTTGTGTTACCATAGTAGGTACTTACTAAAATAGATTAATTTACTAAAGGCAGAATAGAAACAATCAGTTGATGAATGCCAACCTTATCAGCTGTGAATAATATGAATATTTAAAAATCATATTGATCTTCAGTTTTAAAATTTGAATATACCATTTAAGTAGAAAATTTGAATAATGATCAGCTTTGTATTATATTACTACCAAAGTTGAAGATAACAAAAGTACCACTTTCTCCCTTAGAGCTTATAATGCTAATTGATGAAGTCAAAAAAATTGCAGTGACTTTCCTCTATGTCTTTTCTTACACCTAATATTGTTTGCTAGTTAAAACTCAAGAATCTGAAATGATTCATGGTTTGTTCTTTTTTCAAACACTTATCTGTGAAAAAGTTTGGCAAAATTAATGTTTTTAATGGAACATTTTAATGTATAAATGTCTTCCTACCATTTTCTATATAAGACTGTTTTATGTGCTCCATGGCTAAAGTTCCATACTTATGAAAAAGACAAACTTGGGTTCTTAAATGTACAATGATCAATTGCCTGATTAACTTTGGGCATAGGTGTACCAGAGTCCCATCTTGTGGTCAGTTACTGCTACTTTGTAGCACCTTGCCTGTGTCTGTCTGGCCTGTGCTTTTTCTATTAACTGGTTTTGGAATAAAGAATTTCACAATAAAGAATTTAAGGAGGGATCCCTGGGTGGCGCAGTGGTTTAGCGCCGGCCTTTGGCCCAGGGCACGATCCTGGAGACCCGGGATCGAATCCCACGTCGGGCTCCCGGTGCATGGAGCCTGCTTCTCCCTCTGCCTGTGTCTCTGTCTCTCTCTCTCTCACTGTGTGCCTATCATAAATAAATAAAAATTAAAAAAAAAAAAAAAGAATTTAAGGAAACTGGATATGTGAAAATTCAGGCCCTTTACATAATAATAATTTTTTTTTAAAGATTTTATTTATTTATTCATGAGAGACACAGAGAGAGAGGCAGAGACACAGGCAGAGGGCTGGGCAGGCTCCAGGCAGGGAGCCCGACGTGGGACTCGATCCCGGGTCTCCAGGATCATGCCCTGGGCTGAAGGTGGTGCCAAACTGCCGAGCCACCAGAGCTGCCCATACATAATAATTATTAAGCATTCTTATTGATAGACTTTTTTTTTTTCTACCCAACTCAGCATAATATAAACATTTTTTTTTAAGATGGCAATTTCAGACTAAGGAATCCACTTAATCCATTTGTCACAGTACTCCATTGGGTTTTGTGGGCCATGATTATTAGACACAAAAATTAGACAAAATTTTGGAAGATTAATCAAGAGATACATAAAACTTTATTGTAGTTCATGGGATGAGAAACAAGACTTCAGAATTCCTTGCAGAAAGATATTGTTAAAAATAGCAAGCATTAGTCAACATTGTGTTGCATTGATTTAGTGATGTACAGGTCAGAAGGGAAATTTGTTTCTGTAAATGAATTTGTTCAGAAAATAGATTTGTAGTCTGAAATTAATAAGGAAAAAGAGAAAAGCGAACAGAAGGGATAGTCATCTGATATTTGCGTGCCATAAGTAATAGGCATTCTTTTCAATATTTTTTTGA
Organism: Vulpes vulpes; assembly: GCF_048418805.1. Classification (NCBI taxonomy): domain Eukaryota; kingdom Metazoa; phylum Chordata; class Mammalia; order Carnivora; family Canidae; genus Vulpes; species Vulpes vulpes. The sequence goes on along the minus strand of NW_027325787.1, from coordinate 1,491,736 downwards.
AAGGTCATTTCCTTAGTTTTACTAGTTGTCAGAAAAAATTTTGAACTCTACCATTCTGTATTTTGACTATTTTTGCTCCATTCAAAAGAAATATCAAGTAAGCCACATGAAGCTAGAATTGTGGAGTAATTTCTTTGGAAACACTTTAATTTCAGGTGGACATGACAAGAAGAACTTTGACCCTACTATTTTTATCAGGGTCCCTTGTGAGCCGTTCAGACATGGGAACAAATCACTCTTTTGAGGCCCTGCATGAGATTTACTATATACTACTAACCAGTTGTGTTTGCTGTTATTAGTAGTATAATTCAGGCAGGTGCTTTAGCCTGTGTATTCTCATTAACTCATCAAGTGCCCTGTGCAGTAAACTGCTGTCACTGTCTTTGTGGTGCAGAAGATGAGACTAAGGTTAAGGGGTTTCTTTGCTTGAGTTTACACACATTGCAAGTGGCAAAACTGGGTATGAATACAGATATTTGGACTCTAGAAACAGCTCTAGACCTAACGTTTTTTCCATGACTCATTTCTCACCCTGCCTGAGAAGAACATACCTTGATTTATTCATTTGTTTATTTTCAAGTTGGGGGTGGTGCAAGGTCTGTGGTGGTAAAGAGTGAGGGTGGCAAGCCAAGGAAGAAAAGCTGCTTTTGTATCTTTAGAAATTTGTCAGTTCTCATTACTTTTTTTGTTTTGGTTTGGTTTTTTAAGAGGTCACTTTTAAAAGCATGGATCTTTTCTGATGGCTATAATGAGTGAATACTCATAAACCTACCAATTAGTATTATCTAATCTCAGTATTTTGTGATGTTGAGCTCATGTCAGTTTTTCAGGAAACAAAGCATTTTTAATTCAGTGGAGGCCTCTGTACTTCTCCTTGATCCTATTCTCTTTGTCTACCTTTCCAGAAGTAACCACTATCCTGAATTTAGTTTTGGTCATCCTAGTTATGCTTCTCTATTTCTATAGCATTAGGTATATGTCCATAAATTACAGTACATAATGATGTTTTACATGTCTTTCCCTTTACATAAATGAATGATGTTATGTTATATACACATGTTAATTACCCATAGGCATGTCCTTATTACCTATATCATCCACATCCTTCTTTGCTAACATTATAAGTGAGAGTTGTTGTATGGACATTTTATAACAGTTTATTTTCACTGCTGAATGGTTATATAAATGACTTATTTATCTGTTGTCCTGTTGATGGACATTTAGGTTTTTAATTTTTTGCTACCATGAAGTAATGTTGACTATTGTATATGTCTTCACATTCATATGTGCAAAAGTTTATGGTATTTGCTTATGAATGGAATCACTGAGTTGGAGGTATGCACACCTTCAACTTTAGTACCAAATTACTTTTGAAATTAATGGTACCAGTTCGCATCGCTACCAGTTTGACACAGGAATTGATTTTAGTTTATTTGCCAACTCTTGATATTATTGGGTTTCCTTTCCTTTCCTTTCCTTTCCTTTCCTTTCCTTTCCTTTCCTTTCCTTTCCTTTCCCTTCCCTTCCCTTCCCTTCTTTCTTCTTTCTTTTCTTTTCTTTTCTTTTCTTTTCTTTTCTTTTCTTTTCTTTTCTTTTTTCTTTTCTTTTCTTTTCTTTTCTTTTCTTTTCTTTTCTTTTCTTTTCTTTTCTTTCTTTTCTTTTTCTTTTTCTTTTTCTTTTTCTTTTTCTTTTTCTTTCTGATTTTATTTATTTATTCATGAAAGACACAGAGAGAGGGAGAGGCAGAGACACAGGTAGTGAGAGAAGCAGGCTCCCTGCAAGGACACCCATGTGGGATTCTATCCCGGATCCCTGGAATGCTCCCTGAGCTGAAGGCAGACACTCAACCACTGAGCCATCCAGGCATCCCTATTATTGGATTTTTAATTTTTATTGATTTGATGGAAGTAAAGCAGTCTCTCTTTTTGAGTTAGCAACTCCCTGAAATTGATAGGTTTAATAGGTTTATTGACCATTTGGTTTTCCTGTTTTGTGAAATTGTTGGTTCTTGTCACTTGCTCCCTTAAAAACTGGGTTTTCTGTTGGATTGTCTTTGTATAAAAATAGTTCTTTTTTTTAAAAAAAATTCATTTATTCACTCATGAGAGACACAGGCAGAGGGAGAAGCAGGCCCCACTCAGGGAGCCTGATGTGGCACTTGATCCTGGGACTCCAGGATCACACCCCAGGCCAAAGGCAGGCGCTAAACCGCTGAGCCACCCAGGGATCCCCGTAAAAATAGTTCTTTATGCTGCATGTCTTGTGGTTCCATGTCTTGTATCCCTAAACTTTAACTTTTTTTCTTCCAAATTTTTATTTAAATTCCAGATTGTTAACATACAGTGTGATATTAGTTCTGATGAGTACGGGGTATTGTATAAAAGTGATGAATCACTAAATCCTACACGTGAAACAGATATTCCTAACTTTCTTACAGAGTATTCTTGATATAATTTAACCTTTTCTTTTTAAAAAATTTCTATGAAAAACATTTATTGTGCTGTGTTTTGATAACAGTGCTGAAGATGTGTTGCTCCCATACTCAGTGGCCCTAGACTGCTGTGCCTTTTAGAGTTACTCTGTTTACTTTTTATAGTATTTCTTTTTTTCTTCCTTTATTTCTTATTTCTATTCTTTTTTAAAAATTAAAAAAAATATTTTTATTTTTTAAAAATTTTATTTATTTATTCATGAGAGACAGAGAGAGAGAGAGAAAGAGGCAGAGACACAGGCAGAGGGAGAAACAGGCTTCATGCAGGGAGCCTGATGTGGTACTCGTACTCAATCCCAGGACTCCCGGATCATGCCCTGGGCCGAAGGCAGGCGTTAAACTGCTGAACCACCCAGGGATCCCCAGTTTCTTTCTTGTTTTTTTTTTTTTTAGGTTTTATTTATGTATTTATTTGACAGAGAGAGAGAGAGTATAAGCAGGAGGAGCAGTCAAGAGAGAGGGAGAAGCAGACTCCCTGCTAAGGATGCAGGGCTCCATTCCAGGACCCCAGGATCATGACCTGAGCCTAAGGCAGATGCTCAACTGACTGAGCCACCCAGGCACCCCTCTTGTTTCCATTCTTGATGCTTGCCGTGTTTTCATTGCTGCTTCTCTGCCGTCTGATTTTATTTTATTTATTTTTTTTTTAATTTTTATTTATTTATGATAGTCACACAGAGAGAGAGAGAGAGGCAGAGACACAGGCAGAGGGAGAAGCAGGCTCCATGCACCGGGAGCCTGACGTGGGATTCGATACCGGGTCTCCAGGATTGTGCCCTGGGCCAAAGGCAGGCGCCAAACCGCTGCGCCACCCAGGGATCCCAGCCGTCTGATTTTAGATAAAATTATTTGGGTGAGGCTCTAAGGATTAATGTTGTCTTCTGTGAAGCGAATGTGCTGTGATGAGCCAATTTCCTCAAATCTCGGAGGCCCATCTTTCTCAGTTGGGGGCTTATATTGAACTCTGGGTGTTAGATTTGCTGAACTTCCAGATTAGTGTGAACATTGATGCCCTATCAGTAGTAAAGATAAGCTTTTGATACTGGCATGTGTTATTGTAAAACCAACATCAAAGTTATTTTTAAAAATTATAAATCACAGCTTTCCTAGGTCTCTTTTTTTCTTTTGGGTTTCTGACTGTTACTGGATCAGTAACGAAATCTTTCTGATTTTATGCGTTTGGTTGGGACCCTTCAACTCTGCTTAACAAAAGCTGGTTGAATTTGTCTGCTCAATAGACTTTTCTGTATGTTTTGTTTTGGGCCTCATGATATCATATGGCCATCCTTCTGCAAGGGAAGCTGTGAGATTGAGTATTTAGCTTCCGGACCTCTCTAGACAAGGAAAGAGGTGGTGGAGACTTGTGTTGTTGGCTTGGCCAACGTGTGGTGTCTGCCATAAAGAGTACTCAACAAAATAATCCATGTAGATACTTTGTCAAATAACACTACAAGGCTTATACCAAAACAAAATCCTGACCCTCCTGACATTCTATTCCCAGTTTCTACTCTCTTCTACTACAGTTTACCAACCATAAATGACATTTAAAAGCTCTGAATCCTCAAATTTAGACCTTCGTTTCTTTGCCCATCTATGATAGTGGAGTGACATTACAATTTTGGTTAAATTCATATTCAACCCATAATATATGGTTAAGTAAATATTCATTGCTGAGCTAAGTGTTTTATGTTTTTGTTTCCTTCATTATATAAAAAATTTTTTTCATGGCGTTAAATTATCCCAATCTTTTCATTTATTTAATTTTCTTTGAGTCTCTGAGTGTTGCCACGTGGTTTTAACAACTCTGTAAAATACTTCTCAATATGATTTTCTGTAGATGAGATAACCCATAAGTTTTATTTCTTTCTTTTTTTTTTTGATGACATTCCTTCTGGAAATTTCTGTCCTTTTCCATTAGGATTTGTTGCTTTCTTTGGGACTGCATAATGGGATTTTACTTCACTATCGTTTTGGGAATGATGCACTTATTCCTGTTTTCTGGATCCTGTGGGTTTCTTTTTCCTAAAGATTTTTCAAATCTGAAAATGTCTTCATTATGTTCTAATTTGTTGTGATACATTGGATTGGTACAGAATTCTAGATTGAATTGTTACTCAAAAATTTGAGGCATGTCTCATTATCTTCTAGTTTCTAAGGATTCTGATGAGAAGTTTGATGCATTCTGATTCCCAGTGCTTTGTAAATGATTTTTTTTTTTTTTTAATTTCAGTCAGGTTTTAGGATTTTCTCTTTATCCCTAGTTTGGAATTTTGGAATTTCACACTTCCACCGAAATAAAATTTCACATTTACATGTGGGTACTATATTTTTTTATTTGTTATGCTAAGCACTGAGTGTACCCCTTAAAGCTCACTTCTGGGAGTATTTTTTGAATTATAGATTTGATAATTTCTTCTTCTTGGCTCTTTTATTCACACTTTCTAGAATTCTATTAGATGTTAGGTTTCCAAGATTATTCTATCACATTCTTACTTTTCTTTCCTATTGTTCATTTCTTTCAATTTTTTACTTTTATTTTTGGCCTATTTCTTTTACTTTATCATCCAGATTTTAAAAAGACATCCCCCCCCCCCCCCAGATTTTAAAAATTTCTAAGCACTTACTTTTTAATTTATTCTTTTTTTTTTTTTTTAATGTAGGTTCCACACCCAGCACAGGTCCCAACTCATGACTCTGATATCAAGTCCTGAGCTGAGATCAGGAGTTGGCTGCCTAACTGACTGAGCCACCCAGGTGCCCCTTCTTTTTCTTTTGTTAAGATTTTTATTTTTAAGTAATCTCTATCCCAACTTGGGGCTCAAACTCACAACCCTGAGATCAAGAGTCATATGCTCTACCAACTGAGCCAACCAATGCTTCATCAATTTATTCCTTTTTAATTATACCCCATTTCTGTTTTATGGTTAAAATATATTTCTTTATGGATATGAATTATACTTTCTATAATGTTTTATTTTTCTTTTACCTTGAGTTACCACTCTTTCTTCTGATTTCCCTTTTTTCTTATTTATTTTGATGTCTTATAATGTTAGGCATTTTTCTCAATTACCTTGTGATTCTTGACTGGTAACCTGAGTAAGACACTAAACCTCTGGTTAGAAACTCTGTGTGAAGGATACTTGCCTTGCTAGATTGAGGCTTATGTGGTAGAGCTTTCGTGTTGGGAACCCCACATGTCACTATCAATAAGGCTTTTATGCAGGATTGTCATTCTCCCAAGAAGGATCTTCCAGACTATTATTTGAGGAGCACTAGCCTGGCCCTCTGCTTTTGGAGCCAACAGGGGATATGTGGACTTCTATTTAGATATTTGTTTTTGGTCTCCTGCTTCATCCTTGCTCCTTGCTATATCTGATAACCCCAAATCTGGTTCTTTTCCTCTCCAGATTTTTAATCTTGTGTCATGTGAATGTGGGGACCTGGAGAATAAAACTCCTTGAAAGGCTTTCAGTCATCTTTTGTTTTCCTATTTCACTTCCCGCCTCCCAGTCAGTCCTTTGCTGTCTAAGGTTACCTATGCTTCCATATCCCCAGCTTTGTTACCCTAGGGGTAATTTAGCTTGCTCACGTGAATAGCTCCCTCTACAGGCATTTTGACCCGATCTTCCTCCCCTCTGCTCAGTCATTTACCATTCTTCTTTTTTCTTTTTTTAGAAAAATATTTTATTTATTTATTTGAGACAGAGCAAGAGAGCATGAGCTGAAGAGAGGGTCAGAGGGAGAGAAGCGGACGCCCCACTGAGCAGGAAGCCTGACATATGGGGCTCGATCCCAGGACCCTGAAATCCCAGCCTGAGCCAAAGTCAGACACTTAACTACTGAGCCACCCAGGCACCCTACCATTCTTTCAAATGTTTTGCATCCTCACACCTTGTAGGATTATAGAATTCTTTGGGCATTATTAATTGTAGAGTGTGTTTCTGTTTCTTGTTTACCTTGTTTGGGAGCAGTTTTTTGGAAAGACTAGGCTATAGAAAGGTCTTTACCATCTTAAAATTGGAAGTCAGTAAATTATTTCATTTCGGTGAATTATAGCAACAGTTAGTCTGTACTGTGCACTTACCATATATGTGGCACCATTGTGTGCATGCATTAGTTTATTTAATCTGTACAGTATCTGGTTTGTGCCAGGCATTGACTTTACTAAGAATTTTGAATATTTTAGCTCTTTCCATCCCACAAAAAATTTTACAAGGCTAGTACTATCAGTATTCTCATTTTACAGATGAGGATACAAAGATACAGAGAGAAGAAGCTAAGCAACTCATCTGAGAATGCATCGCTAGTAAATGGAGCCTGGATTGTAACCTACACAGTGAGACTCTAAGCCCCTACTGTTCTGGAATGCTATGTGTAATTAGAAGTAGTTAAATATTTGTAGAATAAATGTTTCAAAGTGTACTCGGGGTTTTAATTTTTTTTGGGGGGGGTTTTAATTTTTTAATTAGGATGAGATTTTTATAGGTATGCTTTTGCTTAGTTGTCGCCCAGTTGCTACCCTTTCTAATTTGAAATCTTAATATCTTTTTATTCTCCATTTTGGGGAGTCGATTTCAATATCATAAGTAAGGGCAGCTTAGCAAAGTGGAAAACCCATCTTTTTGTATATTTTAATTTTTTAAAGGATTTATTTATTTTAGAGAATGCGAGGTTGAGGGGAGGGGCAGAGGGAGGAGAAAGATTCTAAGCAGACTCCATGCTGAGCATGGAGCGCCATGTGGAGCCTGATCCCACAACTCCAAGCCTAGCCAAAATGGCTAGGGTCATGATTTTGGCAAGATTATGACCCTAGCCAAAATCAAGAGTTGGGCACTTAACTGATTGAGCCACCCAGGAGCCCCTGGAAAGCCCTTTTTAAAAACTAGTATGATTTTCATCTTCATTTTAATAGCTACTGAAACGGAAGGCAATAATTAAGCAAATAACAGGAAGGCAGAATTGAATTTTTTATGTAACTTCCCACAAAGAGTTTTTGGGTATTCAATTTTTAATTATTGTAATATTCCTTTAAAGCTCCCTTTTGCAGGTACATAGCAAAGAAAGAAAAAATCTTTTTCTGTGGTTAATCTTGTTTCATCATGGATGTCCTTGACTTATAAAAAATGTTTATGCTTATAAACTTATTATTGTCCAGATATTATAGATACTTTTTAAAAAATAGTTTTATTTATATATTTATTCATGAGAGAACAGAGAGAGACAAAGACACAGGCAGACAGAGAAGCAGGCCTCCTGTGGGGAGCCTGATGCGGGACTTGATCCCAGGACCCTGGGATTACACCCAGAGCCAAAGGCAGATTCTCACATGCTGAGCCACCCAAGCATTCCCTGTAGATACTTTAGAAGTTGCCTGTTTATCTTCCTGATACACAGCCCAAATTAAGAACTACTACACATCCAAAATTAAATACCTTCTTTTGCGTTTACTACCCTTTCAGCTGTGCTGATACATATAAATTAAACAGGTAATTAATAACATCTATATCTATATGTAGATAAATACCTCTGGGTATATAAATGTAAGCTTATGTGTATATATATATATATATTAGTGGTTCTCTTTATTAAAACTTACTAATTCTCTCCGGAAGTGTATTATGGATACAATTATATTCCACAATTTAAAGCTGGCAATAGGCTTCCTTTGGTAATCGCTAAATTTGTTTAAGGAGAAATCTGATTAAAGCATTTTAGTTTCTATCATTTGGCCAACTAAAATATTACATGTATTTGACAGGCTTATTTGATTTACTGCTGTCATTTGAATATCATTAGATCACAATTTCTTTGGTTGTAGTATTGAATCAATTTTCAAATGCTAAGAAGTACATTTTCTTATTGCTGTTAACAATTATTTAGGCATACTTTAGTTTTAAGATGCAGTTTCTACATTAGGGATTTCTGGTTCTCCTGCTGGCAGGCAGGTCTATTTGTAGCTAGGTGGAGTGGTGTGACTAGTTCAGGCCAATGAAGTTGATCAGAGGTCACATGTAAGACTTCAGGCCTTGTGGACTTTTTTTTTTAAAGATTTTATTTATTCATGAGAGACACACACAGAGAGAGAGAGAGAGAGAGAGAGAGAGAGAGAGAGGCAGAGACACAGGCAGAGGGAGAAGCAGGCTTCATGCAGGGAGCCCGATGTGGAACTCAATCCTGGGTCTCCAGGATCACGCCCTGGACCAAAGGCAGCGCTAAACCACTGAGCCACCAAGGCTGCCTGGCCTTGTGGATTTAATTGCTAATATGACACTTGTCAGAATGGCTAAAATTTAACAACACATAAAACAATAAATGTTGGTGAGGATGCAGAAAAAGGAGGAATTTCCTTATACTGTTGGTGGGAATGTAAACTGGTGCAACAGCCACTCTGGAAAACAGTATGGAGGGTCCTCAAAAAATTAAAAATAAAACTGCCTTATGACCCAGTAATTGCACTATGAGATATTTACCGAAAGGATACAAATATACAGGTTCAAAGGAGCATTTTACCCTGATGTTTATATAGCAGCATTATCAACAATAGCCAAACTGTGGAGAGAGCCCAAGTGCCCATTGACTGATGAAGTGATAAAGATGTGTATACACACACACAATGGAATACTACTCAGCCATCAGAAAAATTAAATCTTGCCATTTGCAACAGTGTAGATGGAGCTAGAGTATATTGTGCTAAGTGAAATAAGTCAGAGAAAGACAGATACCCTATGATTTCACTCAAGTGGAATTTAAGAAACAAAACAGATGAACATGAGGGAAGGGGGAAAAAAGAGAGGGAAACAAACCATAAGAGACTCTTAACTATAGAGAACATACTGAGGGTTGCTGGAGGGGAGAAGGGTGGAGGATGGGCTAAATGGGTGATGGGCATTAAGGAGGGCACTTCTTGAGATGAGTCACTGAAATTTTGGGATAATATGTTACTGTAATATAATTTAGATGATTCTGAGTGGTAAAACATCCTATAGGGGAAATCTTATATGAAGTTTTCAGAATTTTTTAAGACTACAAAGCTACAAAGAATATACTTTTTTTTTTTTTTAAACAGAAAAAGGATTATAACATTTAGCTTTCCATTGAGGGTCAGGTGGGGATGAATTGGAGGGTTTTTAACTTTTGAAACACCTAAGTTTGGGAACTCCCAGATCAAGCTGGAAACTTCCTAGTTGCCTTGAGGATTTTTGTGGGGGTTATAGAGGAGAGGGCTTCAGAAATGACACTTTAACCATGAGCAAGGATAGATCTTTTAGATTTGAAAGATAATGACAGTTGCTTGATTCTAAATCTCTACATATAATCCCTCCCCAAGACCCCCATAATATTAATTAGAAGCTGATATAAAACCACCTGTGACCCATATCATCAGCTTTTCTGGGAGACGAGAAATACCATACTCTTCAGATTATATCTAAGTAGGGGAGGAAAACCACACCAAATTCTGGCAGAGCTCTTACTACAGAAATCCTGTGGGGCATAGATAGAGTGGGAGAGGGCAGTCTTAAGAGAATCTTTAAAAAAGAAGAGAGAGGCACAGAAAACTGAGGTGAAAAACAGGCAAAAATCACCCTTAGAAAGAGAATGTCAACAGTGTGCCGCAAAATGCTGATTCCCAACCTTGGGACTTGGTAGCTTACAGCTTTTGGCCAAGGAAAAGGCTTGAAAGCGAGCAGGATCAGAAGTGGCATTGTTAAAGAATTGTTTCTAGAGGAGAATAAATAAGGAAGATGTGAGCATCTTATGGATGTGGCCAGTGAAGAGAAAGAAAGAAAGAAAAGGAGAAAGTTACAGACCTTACAGAAACAAGATACCCGCCTGTGCCTTCCTGTCACCCATTAAACAAAGTGAACCCCACTAAACTGATAGGCTCCTTTTATACCACTAGGAACCCTTACACCAAAGACCTAAAAATAGAAAAAAGAAAAGAATACAAAAACTATTATAAAAAGAAAATAGAAAATGCAAATTAGAGATTCCAGCTGATGCAGCCTCTCCTAAATTCAGCTGTTATGCAGAAGAAACACAGGAGTACAATCCTCCCAAATGAATAAATATCCTTAGAGAAGCACTAAGTGATGTTGAAGAAAATCAGATATTTAAAAACTAAATAAGAAATGGATGGGGTGGGGGAGCCTCCAAAAACTTAGCAATGAGAGTTGAACACATTTAGAAAAAAAAAAAAAGAAGGAAAAGAATCATATCAGAATGAAGACTAAATAACAAAGACACCAAGGAAGAATAGATTCTAATGAAAATGAGTAAGGGGCATTGGAGAAAAGCAGATAAACAAATTGCTAAAAGTTAGATAAAGAAAGAAAGAAAAAAGGTCAGAGATAAGATAGTTGAAATGGAGGACAAAGAAGGTGTAGCATGTACAACTGGAGTTTTTAAAGAAGAAAAATAAACTGAGAAATGTAATTCCAAAAGTAAAAGACTTGAGTCTACACACTGAAATGACCAGTGGGTGATGGGAAAAATTGATGATATAATGATTGGCTCCCATAGTGATCAGCTCTAAGACATATCCTAGAACTACTATTAGACTTTAAAGATTAAACAGGTTCTCAGAGCTTTGGGCCAAAAGATCAAATAAATTGCACAGTGGTAGGATAATTAGCTGATACCAGACTTTTCAAAAGCAACATGCACAGCAAGGTAACTTGGAGCAACTTAAAAAAAAAAAAAAAACAATTTAAGGAAAGGAAGTGCAAAACCAAGAATTATATTCAGCCAATTGCCTTCAGGATTGAGGCTATAGAAAAGATTTTGAGTATGCAAGAACTGAGAATGCCCCACACAAGTAGTCTTCCTGCAGAATCTGCTGGACAGTGAGTTCCATCCAAACATACTGGGGAAAAGGACTGATGATGAGCCCATAATATTTATTTATAGAGCTGAGACTGAAACAAGATGGGGCTGCACATAAAAGAACAGCATGTAAACCTGAAATTACATTGTGTATATAACTCTCTGTAATTTATATTGCGTAAGAACCCTTAGAGCATAAGTATGTGTACATGTTTGTTCCCAATTTTAGATTCGATTTCCATTTTACTTAAGGTCACAGCAAAAATCAAGTTTTTCATGATGAAACACCCAGAAGCAGAACTAAGAAACCATGCAAACCATGTAAATATTCTCAAATTTAAGTGTTTATTTCCAAGCTAAAACGGTGGTGGGAAAGGGATATAGGATGTGACTCCTCAGATTGCTCATCCTCTTTTTCTGCTTCAGCTTCCCCACCAAGTATCCTCTAGTTGCTGACATTCTGATATTTCTTGGTTACAGGGAGGTGAACATACAGGTGGTTTGGTGGGAAGTCGCTTAGTAATGGCCTGGCAGACCATCTAGAGACATGGATGTTGTTGGTATACCTCACATTCTCTGGGTCCAACATTATAACATGTGGGTTTCATCGTTACTCTTGTACTTATCATGTTTTTATTTTTCTGGGTGAGTTGGCCATATGCCTTTTGGTTCACTTCAGATAACTTAAACCAGTAAATAAGATTAAGGTCAAATAATTTCATATACAAATAATTTTCTACATTAGAAAATTGTGAACAAACTGAATGAGACATCTCTTACAGTATTTTGAAACACATATACCACATGTGTGTATAGTATAAGTCCATGTACAACATAAGTCCATATACAATATTATATATATATACAAAAGACTTAAATATATATAAAATGGTATAAATATACATTTCCTAGCTCTGTACAGGAAAAGGCCTAGAAGACAAGATCTCCCAGTAGCAGTGCACACACCTGGCACTCAGATCTTGGCTCCTAATAACATTTACCCTTAAATGGAATTAAGTTGGCTTGTAAGAGGAAGCAAAGAAATGCTAAAAAGGAAGGAAGGAAGAAAATAAATGAAGGGGTCATGTCAGGACATGGAAGCCAGCTTGAAGATGCTTCCACAGACCAAATCTGGGTTAATTTGTGCAGCAAAATATTAAGGACAGGAATTTTAATGCACTGAAAAAATGGTAATCCATGAGTAGTTTTCTCACAGTACAATGCTAACTGATAAACATAGAAGAAGTGGAAGCGGTAGAAAATTATTATTACAAAAAATTATTATTTTGTATCCATATAAAAGATTGGTTTAGGTAAGAATCATCAATGGATGCTAAATCTAAGTGTGGGAGTGTGATGAGGAACAGGAAATATTAATGGCCTTACAGTGTCTCTCCACAAATTTATAGGGGGTAAATTAGTACCTATATACACAAAAACTCAGACAGCACCTTGACTGGGTGATCAAAACTACTTAGCCAGTAGAGCATGTGACTCTTGATCTCAGGGTTGTGAGTTCGAGCCCCACATAGGGTATGGAGCCTATGTAGTACAAGAAATAAAGTAAGTAAATAAAAAATCAGTAAAACCAACATCATCATTATGGGATAAATTGATATTTTGTATACTTTTGGTTGTGATAACTCTGAAAGGCACACATCACTTAAGTAGTACTCCAGCTGGTGACCTGAATTGTGAGCAGACTTCGGTCAAACAAAATTCTGTTTAAATAAACAAAAAAACAATGATCTCTGTGCTTCAAAAACATCAGTTATAAAAGACCAAGGTTGAGGAAGTCTTCCAGATAAAATAAATCTAAAGAGACATGACAAAATAAATGTGGTATGTGATTGTATACTGGATGTTATACTCAAGGAGAAAGTGCTATGGAAGGATGTGTTAGTTGAAGTTCTCCAGAAAAACAGAATCAATAGAAAGTGTGTGTGTGTAAAGAGATTTATTATAGGGAATAATAAATAGGCTCGTGTAATTCTGGAGGCTAGCAAATCCAAAATCTGCAATGGTGGACCAGCAGTCTCGAGACTAAGGAGAACTGATGGTCCAATTCTAGTCTGAAGGCAGTGTGCTGGAGAATTCTCTTCCTCAGGAAAGACTGGTCTCTGTGTTCTGTTTACCCTTTCAGCTGATCATATGAGGCCCATCCACATTGTGGAGGACAATCTGCTTTAAGTCCATAGATTTGAGTGTTATTCAAAAACACCATAATAGAAACACCAGAGTAATGTTTTACTGTTTGACCAAATATCCATATGCATCTCCTTATTTTTCTTAAAGATTTTGTTTATTTATTTGAGAGAGAGAGCATGAGCAGGGGGAGGGGCAGAGGGAAGGAGAAGTATGCTCCCCACTCAGCAGGGAGCGCAATTCAGGGCTCGAACTCAGGACCCTGAGATCATGACCTGAGCCAAAAGCAGATGCTTAACTGACTGAGCCACCCAGGCGCCCCCCCCACCCCAATGTATCTCCTTAAATACTTCCAAGTAAAGACAATAACAAGGTCAAACTTGCAGTTAACATGATTCAACCATCCTGTGTACAGCAGAAAACACTAGCCATTTTTGCAGAAGAGGACTCACAGTTCTTGAGTGTTTATTCTTCTCCTTGATATCCATCCCGTAAGTTAAATACTGTGATATAAAGTCAGTTCATCATATGTTACATGATAAGGGAATAAGAGAGGGGAGAGAACAAAGATACTTGTTTTACACACACACACACAGGCACATACACACATTAATGACAAAATAAGGAAGACATATCCATGATACTTGTGATCTTCATTTCTATAACTGGTCACATGGTGCCTTCACAGTCCTTCAGGAACATCCTCGGAAGAGCTGTGGTATTGTAATTGTCCACATTCAGGTGGTGGCTGCACGTTGTGTAGAACCATCTGTAACCAGGCCTGGGTCGTCTTTTTCCATTAGCTGATCTTAGGGAACTCCCCATGAGGCCATAGGTGCAGGCTGGGAGAGTGAAGGTGGTGTGCTGGGAGTGGGGCCCGCAGGCATTTGTGCCACTTGTTCACATGACTTGTTTGCTTTCAGGCCCTCTTCAGCCCCGATCTCAGGTGTACCATTTCTATTTGATGATGGAAGCTCCTCTAAACATCTGACTTTATAGAGGACAATCTGCTTTACTCAAAGTCTACCAATGAAATACTAGTCTTATCCAAAAATACCCTCATAGAAGCACTCAGAATAATATTTGACCATGTATCTGGGCACTATATAGTCCTGCCAAGTTGACACATAAAATTAACTATCACAAAGAACATTAGACAGTTGACAAATCAGAATAGGGACCATAGATTAAAATATTTTACCAATGTTAAATTTTTTGAACTTGATAACTATAGTGAGGTTATTTAAAAGCATTTTTAGGAGATACATACTGAAATATACAAGGGGCCAGGATGCATGATAAGGGGCCAGGATGCATGAAACTACTCTGAATAGAGCAGAAAAAATAAGTCTTATGTGTGAGAGTATGTGCGTATGTGTGAGCAGAATTTTAAAAATTGGTGATTCTGAATATGAGAGTTGTCCATTAGCAATTTTAGATTTTAAAATCATTTTCAGGGCAGCCTGGGTGGCTCAGCGGTTTAGCGCCGCCTTCAGCCCAGGGAGGGATCCTGGGGACCTGGGATCGAGTTCCGCACTGGGCTCCCTGCATGGAGCCTGCTTCTCCCTCTGCCTGTGTCTCTCTGCCTCTCTCTATATATATCTGTCTATCTCTCATGAATAAATAAAATCTTAAAAAAATATAAAATCATTTTCAAATAAAATTAAAAATTTAAGTGACTACGGAGCACTATAATAGTGTTTAAGAGGTACAAAAGCTCTGTGACTTATTATAGGGCAACACCATTGTGCTCATACCCTTGTCATAAAATCAGAGGCGTTAATTGCTTGACTTGGTTTCAGGGGAATGGGTTACACACTTCATGTTTGAAATAAGAAAAGGAGGGGACAGCAGGGGAGCATGGTCCTGTAGAGCTCTATTGCCCCAAAGTCCTTCCAGAGCACTCCTTGACCTTTTCTTCTGAGTTGCAGGCTTGGTGTCAGAGGATGGTTGTGGTGGAGAAAATAGTTAAAACTGAAATAGGAGAGGAAGGATGGGTAAGACGGGAGGAATTTAGTTTCTTCAGTCCCCAGTGTTCATCCGCATTAAATTTGGTAGTCCACTAAAATTAACATTTTTGAAAGTAGAACTGTTCTTGAAAAACAAGTTGGCAATAGCCCCTATGAACATTTCTAGCTCTAGGCACATATTATCACAAACTGATTTGATTCAAGGCAGCTGCATTTAAGTGCTGATAGAAACCAAATTGGCACTATTAGCAGCATGTAGTCTGGAAACTAGAAAAAGGAAAGGGTGTTGATAAAGTTCTTTCTCACAATAGAATCAGGCGTAGAGGTGACAATAGAATTGCAGTGGAAAAATGAGGTTATGGCTTAGGAAGGACAAAGTGCTGCTGTATTTTCTTACATCAAATTGAAATCTGACTCTTGGGAATATTACTTTGGACCGTTTGAAAACTACTTTATATTTTGCACAGAAGGTACAATTTAAAATATGTCAACAGATACCAAAATAAATATTTCCATGGCACTTTGAAATCTGGAGTGTTTACTTTGCTGTGATGATTTAAGTTTTTATCATTTGTAAGTTATCTAATGTTTTGCTTGCCAAAATACTACAACATGACTTCTACCGCAAATGAAGGTATACCTTAAGAATATAAGGAAGGCCATGCAAGTGTCAGGAGTGTAGCTCTGGTCTTTATCCAGATTCAGGTTCAAAGTGTGGTTGTCTTTAAACTGTCAGAGAGCTAATGATTGATAAACTAGTAGTAAGTCATAAACTAATACTGAGGGAACTTACCTTTTAAGTAAGTCTTCTAAAACCTTTGGGCAGCCCCAGTGGCACAGTGGTTTAGTGCTGCCTGCAGCCCGGAGTGTGATCCTGGAGACCTGGAATTGAGTCCCACATCGGGCTCCCTGCATGGAGCCTGCTTCTCCCTCTGCCTGTGTCTCTGCCTTTCTCTCTCTCTCTGTGTCTCTATGAATAAATAAATAAAATCTTTAAAAAAAAAAGTCTTCTAAAACTTCACAATCCTTTTGATGTGCTATATTGTTTCCTTAATTAGTTTTCTTCACATTTTTGTGTGTACTAAGTTCAGTCATAGGACATGGTCAGGAAATGAAGTATTCAAGTTGACTATTCTTGTAAAGCTGTATGTTTTACAATATTTGTGAATTCTCAAATAATTTACCACAGTAAAATTTTTTACTGTCCATTGATCATCTTCATTTGGAAATCCCACAGACCTTTCACATACTTATTTTTAATTCACAAAGTTTATGTTCACCAAATCTATATACACCCATACACACATCTGCATATGTAAATAATGATATGTTATCAAATCACATGCTGTTACAGCAAGGACAGAAAAACTTGTAACATTTAAGAATAATGCATTAATAAATAATCTATTTTTATAAAATCGAAGAACAAGTTGCTTGGATGATGTGGCATAAGATGTCCCAAAAATGTGTGCATCTTGAAAAATAAGTCTTAGAAACTTTATATTGCTATTAGAAAATATGTGGCTTTTCTAAAAAGCAAGCATTCCCTTTGATAAACAGATATGTGTGTAAAATAATAACCATGTAAACATTAAGAAAATTCTTGTTAAATCTGAAAATCTTCAAGATTTATAACATCCATGTTTAAAAAATATTTTCATGGAGAAAAAAGAAACCAAACAAAAAGATACTTTAATGGTTCTTTATAGCTCTTGTATTTTTGTATCGAGGCATGATTTACATACAGTAGAATTCACCCTTCTTGACATACAGTTCTGAGTTTTAGCAAATGAATAGGGTTCATATACAACACTTTGAAAATATGTCTTGTCCTCTGTTCCAAGCACTTTATGATTTCTTTTTTTTTTTAAAGATTTATTTATTTATTTATGATAGACATAGAGAGAGAGAGAGGCAGAGACACAGGAGGAGGAAGAAGCAGGCTCCATGCCGGGAGCCCAACATGGGACTCGATCCCGGGACTCCAGGATCGTGCCCTAGGCCAAAGGCAGGCGCCAAACTGCTGAGCCACCCAGGGATCTGCACTTTATGATTTCATGGGTCAGCTAAGGATTGTCATTTTGAATTGAAGAGATTGTGCCACAGCTACTCCGAATTTCATGATTTTAGTAATTTCCGATGTTTTCACTTTGTGCCTAGCAGTATTAATGAATATTAAGGAATTCACTTTTTCTTTTCTTTTCCTAATTTCAGTGCCTAAGTGTAGCCTTTATTATTTCTGGCCTCAACCATTGCATCAACCTGTGTGTTGGCTTTGGTGTCTTCATGTGAATTCCTTTCTAATTCATTGTCCATGCTCCTGCTACTGTTGCTGCTGGTGTTTCTCAGGTACAGAAATGATTATCTTAATCCACAGTTTAAAATCTTTCACTGGCTCCTATTGCTTTTGGAACAAAATATAGACCTTTTCAAATCGGAGTCTCCATGAACTGGTTCCTGCCTTGCATCTCGCTGTGCTTTCTTGCCCTTTCCTTCTTTTGCATTTGCCTGTCTGCACTAATTGCAGATTCTCAGGTATGCCATGTTCTCTGTCATCTTGGTGCTTTTATGTGTTTTTTTTTTTTTTTTTCTGATGAATAGGCTTTTTCCCCCTCCCCATCTGTACCTCACTTCCCCAAACCTTCAGATGTGGCAAGATGCCCTCTTGGTACTCTGCCTCTTCTTACCTCTTTGGTAGTGGTTGTATGTTGGGCTTCCTCACTTGCCTGGGTGCCTCCCCTGGACCCTGCCCTGCTTGGCATCAGGGAGTATGTCTGCTCCAGTATTGCCTCTGATTTGCACAATACTGGATTTGCTCAGTCAGTAGACTCTGTAGTTAAATGTAGAGTATAATGACCACATAAAGCCTACAGTACAGGCAGGGAGAAGAAAAATGTATTATCACAGCAGTGGGCACCAGGATTCCTTGTATGGAGGGAACTACCCTGGGGGCATTGTCTTGATATCAAGCCCACTTAGGGGTGTGAATATGGATGTTAGCTAGGGCTGAGAGGTCAGGAGTGGAGGAAGCTGCTTGACAGAAGACAAGGGGACCAGTTTGTTGGTTTTTGCTCCTAAGAGGGAAGGAGAGAGAGAAAAGGAGGAAAGTCAAAAGAGCATTGCAAGGCCAGCGAATAGGTGAGATAAAGGCCTCCTCCCTCCAGGCTAGAAGATGGTGGGAAATTAGGACAGTTGCTACTTTCAGGTCCCCTTTAGTTGTTGCCATATGTACCAATCCTCTGCCTTTCTCTGGAAATCTTCCCCGACGTCTCTTATACTAAGGAATGGTTTCTGCATGTGTTCAGGTTTTGTTCCTGCCTTTTATAGAACTCACAGGTGAACCCAGTGTTGTGTCTGGATTCGTGTGGTGCAGAACAGAGGTGATGTCTGAGGGACCTCAGAGGGGGCTCTGGACCAGCACAGGCTGTGGCTCTGCCCATTTGAGTCCCTTTAGCCTACAGAGCTGGCAAGCAAGCCCCAGCTAGTAACTAGGATCCATACATGAGAAAAGGCTGGAAATGAATATACGGAATGAGAGTAGCTCCTATGAGCATGGTGGGGTTATAATCGCCCCTGCCTTGGAGGCTTTCTCTGTTACAGGTCATGAGAGAAGAAGAGTTTTAAAAAGAGGAAAATGTCTACAGTAATGTGCTGTGTTCTTATTCACACCAGTACTTGGAAATTAGAGATTAATGTTGATGTTAAAATTGAAGGTGCTAGAAAGGGGAAGGTGAAACAGATCATTGAAGAATAGGGAATTTGAGGCAGGACTGAAACTCCTTTCTTTACCAAAAAAAAAAAACAGGAACTTTTTTATTAACTTGTTAGGCTTTGTCCCCTCCCCCTTTTATTTAATTGATGCGATAATGTCTCAGGAAGACAAACCTATTAAGAGCCTGAAAGTTGGACAAGTATTTTTGTAGACAAGAGTGTAGTGTTTAAGCTCCCTAAGTTGATGTTCTGTAGATCACAGATTTATAATAAATTGTAGTTTAATTATTTCGGTTTCAGCTGCGGCAAGCTCTTTCCCTACTTCCTACTGCACTCACAGCTGACTCTCACAACGCTGCTTTCTGTAATTGTTCTCCTTTTTTCCTGAGATGAAAACAGTCACAAAACTGTTGACAAGGTCACAGTACACTGCCGCAGTGTCTTGTGTATACTGCTGTTAATGAGGTGTTCCTCGATGGTGACAAATAGGGTTCAATGCTGGATCGTTCTGTTAATTGCATTTCTTTTTCATGCCCCAATTTCATACAGATAGCTATGATTACAATCTCAAAAGACTGATATATCAACCCAGATGATATCTTACCATTTTAGAATGACACAGGAGCAACTACATGAAACACTTGTGTTTGCTTGATTAGTGCATTTTTTCCTTTGGGGTAAGAATCTCAGGTTAAAGTTGGATTGGTTGCTGAGTATGGAATTAGAAAAAAGGGGCAGCCTGGGTGGCTCAGCAGTTTAGCGCCGCCTTCAGCGCAGGGCCTGATCCTGGAGACCCGGGATCGAGTCCCACATCGGGCTCCCTGCATGGAGCCTCCTTCTCCCTCTGCCTGTGTCTCTGCCTCTCTCTCTCTCTTTCTCTCTCTCCTCTCTCTCTGTCTCTCATGAATAAATAAATAAAATCTTAAAAAAAAAAAAAAAAGGAAATTGGCTGAGTGCTTTATGAGTGAAAGGCTTAGGAGCACAGTGAGGCCATCTCCAGGTTAGAGGTGTTGCTTCCTAGGGGACCTGACATTTGAAGCTGGTAATCAGGTTGTCCCTTGGAAAATGCTAGAAACACATCACCCAACTTGGCATTCTGTTTTTTAGCTTTCATTTGTTCCAGTCTACCTTTTGTTATCCATTCTCTAAATATTTTAGTTTTTTTTTATTTGCATAGATCAAGTTCTATGCTGTTTATAGTGATTTTATCTCATAAGGTGACTTTTATAGATCTTATTTCATCCCCCTGTGTATTTTAGCCATGCTTATTTGAGGTGTTTTACTCTTGCTTCAATTGCACTGCTTCTCAGATACTCCCTTCAGAGACCATTTGTGTCCAGTAGAAAGGCTGTATATAATCTTTTTATCCATCCTTTACATATCCTTATTCTTCACTGTCTTTTAATTCTTTCTTCTAACTCTTTCTGTCTAGATCCCATTATTTATCACTTCCAACCCTCTCTTTCATCTGACTGCTAAGTTGGAAAAATATTTCATATGATTCTTTCCCATTTTCACTCTATT
This sequence comes from Vulpes vulpes, assembly GCF_048418805.1. NCBI lineage: Eukaryota > Metazoa > Chordata > Mammalia > Carnivora > Canidae > Vulpes > Vulpes vulpes. Next base: position 1,471,072 of record NW_027325787.1, on the reverse strand, counting down.
CCTTCCTTTCATATCTTTAAATGAATTATTTATATCCGTTGTTTTTAAGGATGTTATTTTATTTATTCATCTCCATCCATATACCCTGACCTCCCAACCTAGATTTGAGGGTAAAACTATGACTCTGGAACAGCCAAGTGGAAGAGATTCTTAGGGCAAGTTATTGATAGTAGGGGAAGGGAATGTGGGACTTCCATGCCCTATCAGGGAGCACCACCATCCCATCTCAGCACCTCTGTGTGTGTACCAACTCGAACCTTTCAGAATCACTGTTCAGGGGTTTTTCCTGGAGGTTTCTTGATATAGGCATGGCTGGTTAAATCATTGGCCTTGGTGATTAACTTAATCCCTGGCCCCTCTCCTTTCCCAGAAGGAGGTGCGGGGGGGTGGGGGGGCGGGGAAGCTGAGTCTTCTAGGTCTTTCTAGCAGCCAGCCCCCATCCTGAAGATATCTGGGTCCCCTTAGCCTCCAGTCATCTCAGCATACAAAAGACACTCATACCACTCTGGAGAGTCCTAAGCTTCTAGGAGCTGCATGCTGGGAACCTGGACAAAGACCAAATACATATTTACCATTCTACCACATTGACTTCATTGGTAATTGGTGGTGGGACGGGGGTGGGGGGGAGTAGTGTTGGCATTCTTTCTTTGGATTCTATCCGCTGTTCATTTTTTCAACTTTTCTCTGGCTCTTTTCTTTCTGCATCCAAACTCTTGGTCTTCATCAAGATTTGCTCTTCTTTCCATGTGGTCTCCCAAGGGCTTTCTTCTTAAAGCATTTGCTCTTCTCTTAATAACTTTTTCCCTTTCTGCCCTTCTAAGTTTTCTGGGATTCCTGTAACAAAAGACAGATTAACAATTTTATGTAGCAAGTTTTCTGTGACATGAGAGCCTCTTACATAAGGAAATGAAGACCCAGGAGACATAAACTGGAGCATTTTCATGTTAGGTTTGATGGGGTGGAAGGTTGTAGAATGGGTATGAGAGGACAAAGATACAGTGTACATGTAACCTGGGGGAAACTTAGTAAGGCCTGTTTGTTCAGACTCTTCCCTGTGTCCTCTGTCCAGAGATAGGCATGCTCCTTTCTCTGGGTATAGCGAGGGTGCCTCTTGTAGGAGAGTTTTATGATTTGCTTCATGGGGAGGTCAGAAACTCCTTTCCTGTACCTGATGTCGATTTTCTGATTCTTTCAGTTTAAAATAGTCAATGTGACAAAGTGCCATGTTTGGCAGGTAGCATGTTCTAAACCCCATCAGCATGCTGTCTCTGCCAAACTTCATTTCCTTGTCTAGAACTGTCTACACGGCAGCCTTTTTGGGATGCCCTGCCATCACTTCAAAATCAGTGTTGAAACCCCAAAACTTCCCCTTTCAACCTTCCTTTTCAACTTCCCCTTGCAACAATATTCGTTGACAACACTACCATTTACCAGACTTTCGTTTCTTGTACCTTTTTTTTTTTTTAAAGATTTATTGATTTCAGAGAGAGAGCGCGTGTGTGCAAGTGAGAGGAGGGGCAGAGGCAGAGGGAGAGGGAGAGAAGCAGACTCTGCACTGAGAAAGGAGCCCTACATGGGGTTCGATCCCAGGACCCTGAGATCACCACCTGAGCCAAAATCAAGAGTCTGACATTTACCTAACTGAACCACCCAGCGCCCCATTTCTTGTACTTTAGGTATGGGCCAATGGGAGGGATAAAAGTTGAATTTATCTATCTTTGAGTGTGGGGACCCTGTCCTGTTTGCATTTGTGGTCTCAGCATCCAAGTCAGGTATTCAGCAAGTGTATCTTGAACTGAACATTTTTCAGTGATTCTTAGGCTCATTCCTGCCCTTTTTATTCTAGTTTCTACCCAGTCCAGATTCTTGTTAGCACACATCCAATTGATTGCATTAACCTCTCCCTCTTTTAGCTTTAGTCTTCCCTTGCTTGCTATCCACATGGCACACCGCTGCCAAAGTAATTTTCTAAAACCTTACTTTCATCTTGTCAAGAGCCATTACTGCTTATGGATTCAGTTCAAGCTAATTAGTCTGGCAGGCTAGGTTTTGAATCATCTAGTTTGGGGAACTTATTTGATGTGATATTTTTGCTATTTTTCCAACATAAGCCCATCATAGCTAATTAGAACAATCCTCTTCTTATTCTGTACTAGGGAAGTATTTATTCTCACTTATGCCTTTTCTCCAGATATTTTTCTAGCCCAGAATTCCCTAGCCTTTCTTGCATTTTCAAATCCTGTGTTTCTTAAAGACCTAACAGCTGGCTTTGGTATCTGTAGGTACTTAGTGAATATTTGTTAAATGAGTAAATGAGAATTTGTATTCTCAGTGAACATTTTTAAGTAGTTTCACATGATAGTGATATTCCCCTTATTGTCCATAGACTCCATAATCTTATAAATTTTATTTCTTGTAGCTTATTGCAAATTTAAGAAATAATTAATCTGTTGAATAAAATCTGGTTTATGAGTATCTCACTCATATACCAACAACTGTCTTTAAATGGCTTCAGAAGCATTATTACTTTTCCTTATTTCTACTTTAATTGTAAAAGTGCTTTAAATTAAGCCTTTTCTTAGCTTTAACACAAGTGAATTATTGGATCTAATCAAATGATTTCAGCACATGCTCTGAGCAATTACATTTGTGCAGCTTAGCAGAAACTATGGCAACAGAATGAAAAATGTGTTTTTCCTGATTTTTTCCTCCATAAGATTGGGAAGTTCTGACTTAAACATCTCAACTTACAAAGAAATGGTCATAAATAATATGCATTATAAATTACATTGGTAGTAGAATTGCCTAGAAAGTTGGGTTAAGAAGCCATTTATCATTCATAGATTTATGGCTCAAATCCTGGAAGAATATGCCAAGGAATAACAATAGTAATCTTTGGTGGGGATATGGGAGAATTTCAAGGTCTACTTAAGGTTTATTTATATTGTCTATTTTTTTAAAGCCACAAACCAGTATTATTTTATGATAATAGTATAACAAACAACAAAGTTATTTAAAGTTGGGAGAAAAGACAGTTATCTGGTTTTTCTAAATTTATTATTTAAAAAGTTACATCGGCCATATTTTTCTACAGCACATAACCATATTATTATTCGATGAGCCAAAGGAATCCAGTTGTAGTGTCAGAAACCAAGTACAGGGCAGCTGGGGTGGCTCAGCGGTTTAGCACCGCCTTCAGCCCAGGGCGTGATCCTGGAGACCCAGGATCGAGTCCCATGTTGGGCTCCCTGCATGGAGCCTGCTTCTTCCTCTGCCTGTGTCTTGCCCTTCTCTCTCTGAGTCTCTCATGAATAAATAAATAAAGTCTTAAAAAAAAAAAAAAGAAACCAAGTACATTATATTCATTGTGTAAGACAAGATTTTTCTTTTAAGAGCTATTAATAATTCAGACTGATATCTAAAGAGAATCTGTTAAACATTGAAATTCATTTGAGTTTTGGCAGTTTTAAAAGATCCATTGACTTATTATTAAAGAACTTGTGAAAATCAGTTTTAAAAGTGATTTCCTAACCAGGAGGTACACATTAAAGGATAATAACATTAATGAAGAAGTGAAGGATTTTCAATGGGGTAGTTTCTGATATTTTAATTTAAAAAAATGGTAAAAACTACTTTATGAAAGCATTACAACTGTTCACACAAATGAATAAACTGAATAATGCATTAATGTAAAAACTATAAATGCTGTCTAAGCTGATGAGCTGTAGAGAGAGGCCTAATGTAGACTTTGAAAAGCTTAAAAATATTTTCTTTTAGCCCGTGCTTACTAATATTTAACAACTCATGAGGTGTAAGCATCAAAATAGCTGCCAGATAAAAACAACTGACTTGGCAATACTATTATGAACCAACTAAATAGGTCTAGTCTATGTTTGTTGATACCCTTTGTTATTTTATATATTTGTAAAGAGTTTTCACAAGACTTGTTTCTGTGGAAAGGAGGTAATCCTTTTAGTTGGGAATTAGGAGCTGAGGGTAAGGTGTTGGTGCCAAGTTTTACAGCCAGAAATTCAGAAATGCCCAAAGTGCCCAGCCAGTACACTCTTAGCCCTGGAGAGTCATGAGGGAGCTGAGCTGTCTGCGAGGAGCAGCCAGTGGGACTCAGAGTGCCACATTGGTAAAGGCTGTGCAAACTTCCAGCTCATCACTCTAAGGCAACTCCTTAGAGATGCCTTGGTGCAAGTGGTTCAGGCTTAAGGCCTAAGTCTGGATTCCTTCCCTCCCAGCCTCATCTAGTCACCATATTGGGACCAGTATGTTAGATGTGTGTGAATTATAAGATGGGAGGGGGGGGGGAGAACAAACTAGTCAGTGAACACCAAGTCCCAAAGAACCTCTGAATCTGCTTTGTCGACTACAGTATACAGTACCTCCCCCGCCTTATCCATGAGAGAGATGTTCCAAGACCCCCAGCAGATACCCAAAACCGTGCATAGTACCAAACCTCCTCTGTACCATGCATTTTCCTCTGCATGCATACCTATGATAAAATTTAATTTATGAATTAAGCACAGTAAGAGATTAACAATAACTAATAATCAGGACAGTTACAATATACTATAATAAAAGTGGTGTGAATATGATCTCTCTCTCAGACTGTCTTATGGTACTGAATCCACCTTTCTTGTGATGATGGTGAGATAATAAAATGCTTTCGTGATGAGCTGAGGTAAGGTGAGTGATGTAGGCATTGGGACAGAGGGACAGAGTGTGAGGCCACAGCTGACCTTCTGAGAATGCATTAGCAAAAGGATCATCTGCCCCTGACCCATGGCGAACTGCAGGTCACTGAGAGCGCAGGTCACTGAACCTGGAGAAGGTGAAGCTGTGGATAACGAGGAACTGCTGTATAGTGAAGGAGAGGTGCAAGAGAATAGCCATTGGGCCCTAGTGGGTCAGGCTAGGCCAAGAGTTTGAGGCAGTAAAACAGACCTTGTGTAGAGACCGTTATTTGAACACAGTGACCCCACATACTGCTAATTGTGCCCTGTTAGGATTTTAGATTCTTGAATGATTAGAGTGTAGCTTCTCTTATCTCTGGAGAGGACTAGACAGGAGGTGGGCAGAGGTATGCCTGGCACAGGAGAAGGAGCTCCTGCAACCACAATAAAGTGCCATTTATTTTCACATATGGAGGAAAACAATGGACAGTTCTGTTTCTCACTTGTAAAGGCTTCCTTCTGGCACAGTCTGGCCCCAGGCGTGAGTAGCTCCTCACCATCTGATCAGTGTGCATCTGGGACTTCACTAAGGCATGTAATGACTCAGAAATGCAGATTTCTGTAATTGACTGATGTTTACTTCACCTCCAAGGTGAAATAGGATGTGTAAATATTTTAGGTCTTGTTCTAATAAATGTTGATGGTGTTCCTGGGAAGTTTGAGCTCTTGATCTGAGGTTAACAATTTAAGAGAAGTATAGTTTATTTTTAGACTTTCATGTTCAAAGACTTCTAATTATAATGACAAGTAATAGCATAGAAATGAGAACCATTTAGACACCTAGACTCACATGCTCAAATATGTGTTTGTCAGTGCTTAGGATTCTAAATAATATTCTCTTTACCATTTTTTAAAAAGATTTTATTTATCCATTCATGAGAGACACAGAGAGAGGGGCAGAGACACAGGCAGAGGAAGAAGCAGGCTGCATGTAGGGAGCCCGATGTGGGACTCAATCCCTGGTCTCTAGGATCAACCCCTGGACTGAAGGCGGTGCTTAACCGCTGAGCCACCAGGGCTGCCCTACCATTTGTTTTTATGTGTTTTGTTGTTAACATGATGAAAAAGATCTTTACAACTACTAAATTCTCCCCATCCCTAAATCTTGATACAGGGTGTCTGATTACTTATGTTGCCTATCAGATGTAATATAAAATATGTAATGTAAAATATATTAAGTTCAAGAACCCTAAAATGAGTTTAAATCACCTTTTTAATTTTATTTTACTTTTTGAAATTAACTTACTAGGGTAGTAAAGTAAAAACTTTGTAATTGCAGGGGAGGAGAACCTTTCCCTTCTTCTAGGTTCTTTGGCTGGCCTAATAATTAAATTGACAACACGAATTAACAGGAGAAAAAACATTTAATTTTGTATGTACGGGAGCCTATAGAAATAAGAGACTCAAAGAAGTCACCAAAGCAGGTAGTTTTGTGAAAATTGACAAGATAGAAGGGTTTGGGTTTGGGGTAGAAAATTAGTGAGGAAGTAACAAAGTTTGTTTACATAGCTTTCTGGGCCCCAAATCTCTTATTTCTGGTAATAAGGATGCCTTCTATCCTCCTGGTACAGGGAAGGTACGTTTCAAATGAGAGATTTATTTCCTGCTTTCCCGGGCAGGTGGGGAGGGGGGGCAAGAAGAGGAGGTCAGTGTTTTTCTTTTCTTTCTCTGGCTGTTTCTTAAGTAACTTTAATTCAAAAGAATCGGCATGCCAAAGTGGCACATTTGAGGGTGGCATATTCTGCTCTCCTTCATCCTGTCTACAATATGAAGGCTTTTGTTTCTTGTAATTTCAGAAAAAAGACCCCTTACTGGAGAATTCCTTTGTAGAAAACAACTGTAAAACCTGGATTTAATGTTAAAAAGCAACTATTTAAGGCTCTTGAGAGTGAACAGAAGCAGATAGATTCCACTGGGGAGTACACAGTTGGAGGAGGGAAGGAAGGGAGCTATAAGAAGTAACTTTGCCTTTTCACTGATTTTAGCTTCAGGCTAAGTACAGTCTGTACTCTGGAGACTGGTGGAAAAACAATAGTCTCTCTGGCTGGGGAGACTAGAAAACTGAAACCAGAGAACCCTGCTTCTCTGAAGATAGTAGAGAAATCCCAGAAGAAGAAGAGCCAGGGGAGGAAGAGTCCTCACATTTTGTGAGCATACATCTCTTCCTAATCTCTGAGCCATGTATGAGTACAGTGGACTCAGAACAGCCCAGCTGAAGACAAAAAATCTAAACTGAGCTGGAGCTGCCTCCTAAGAAAGAGTTTATAGTTCAAGCCACCCAAGACATTTGCCAGCTAAACAAAAGAAACAACTCACTGGAGGAAAAAATAACAATCTTTAGTCTTCACATTAACATTTCTACTGTCCATAATTAGCCCCATATATAGAGAATCAAGAAAATGGAAATTTTCTGAAGAGGAAGAAATCAGCTGAGTCCTATCCTGAGATGAATGAAATATTTGCAGTAGCAGACAATATTTTAAAAGCAACTGTTAGAATATCCTCAGTGAAATAAAATGTCATGCTCTCAGTGACTAATAAAACAAGAAATCCTATCAGATAAATAGAAACAATGGAAGAGAACCAAATGGAAGTTCTAAAATTAAAAGATACTACATTTGAAATAAAAATTCAGTAGATGGATTTAACAGTTGAATAGAGGTACAGAAGGAAAAGTACATGAACTCGAAGATGGAGCAATAGAAATTAATTTGAAGAACAGAAAGAAAACATATTGGGACAAAAAATGAGTCTCGAGGACCTTTTTGGTTGATTTAAATAATCCAACATGCACGTAAATGGAACCTCAGAGGATAGAGAGAATGGGATAGAAAAATATTTTTGAAAAGTTAAAGCAGAAATTCCCCAAATTTGTTGAAAAACAGAAACTTATAAGATACTCAGTGAATACCAGGCTGACTGAACCCAAAGAAGTACATGTCAAGACACATCATGGCAAAATTTTGGAAAGCCAAAGATAAATGTTGAAAGCAACACTAGAAAAATGATACATTTCAAATAGAGGAGCAATGATCCATTTAATGACTGACTTCCCCTCGGAAACCGTGGAGGCTAAAAGAGAGTGGAAGAGCATGGTTAAAGTGCTGGAAGAAAAGAAAACCCTTATCCTGGAATTCTTTGTCAAAGGACAATATCCTTCAGAAATGAAGAGGATTCCGGATTCCAGAATTTGTTAGTGGTGACAGTGACACAATCTGTAAATAGACTAAAAACCTTAGACAGATACCCTTTAAAAGGGTGAGTTTTATAGAATATAGCTCAATGAAAAAACATAAATGAAGGCAAGAAAGACTTTTTCAGATAAAAGAAAACTCCAGAGAATTCTGCACTACGATAGATGTCAAAAGAAGTTCTTTCAGGCGAGGAAAACTTACACCAGATGAAATTTTGGATTCTTGGAAGAGATAAGAAAGATCATCAAAATTGAGAAATATCTATAGAAATGAGAAAGTCTCTGTCTTCTTTCTTTATAAATCGTATTATATAAGTACATATATAGCATGTATAGAAGGTATTAACCCCATTTAATATATGTATCAGTATTCCAGAAAGAATGATTGCAAAGTTTCTATATTTGTAGGGAAATGGTACAGTAGTAATTATAAGAGGACTGTAAGTAATTAAAGAAGTATACTGTAATCCTTAGGGCAACAACTATACTACTAATGCAAAGAAGTAGAGCTAAAATACCACTGTGAAAATTGAAATGAAATTCTAAAAAGCATTTCAGTGTTTTGTTGTTGATGTTTTAAGTCAGGAAATATGGAACATGGGAACAAACAATAGAAAAGACAAGTTAAGGGGCCCCTGGCTGCCTTGGTTGGAAGAGCATGCAACTTGATCTTGGGGCCATGAGTTCAAGCCCCATGTTGGGTATGGAGATTACTTTAAATAAATAAAACTTAAAAAAAAGTTAAAAACAAATAATAAAATGGTAGACCCAAATCCAGCCATCTCAGCAGTTACATTAAATTGTTAATAAAGTTCAGGGAGTATAGTTTTTTTTGGAACATTAAAAAAGTTCAGAGATCTATTGCAAACATAGAACGTTTAATATTTTTTGAAACATAGAACGTATAATTAACACCACTGTATTGTACACTTAAAAGTGGCTAAGGTGGGAAATTTATATTATGTGAATTTGACCACATTTAAAAAAATTTTAACTATGGATTTAGTTAAGCTTTGAAAGGACACTGAGGGCAGCCCTGGTGGCCCAGAGAGTTTAGCGCCGCCTCCAGCCCTGGGGTCATCCCAGAGACCCAGGATCGAGTCCCACATCAGGCTCCCTGCATGGAGCCTGCTTCTCCCTCTGCCTGTGTCTCTGCCTCTCTCTCTCTGTGTCTCTATGAATAAATAAATAAAATGTTTTTAAAAAAATGAAAGGACACTGAAATCACTTACCTCCCTGAAACTTTTAATTCTAGAAGTTCCTAGTTGGGTCTGATTTTCTCAAGTTGTGTGCCCAGAGCATTATTTACTTACAGACACTTATAGTAACACTTAGTTTAAGGCATATAGCAAGCTCTGTATAAATTTAACTCACTGAGTCCTCATCACAACCCTATGAGGTAGGTATTTTATTTTCTGCCATTTTATTATGCTATATTTTCAAATATACAGAGAATTTGGAAGAATTACATGCCGAACACTCTTACACTCACTATCTAGATTCTGTAATTAACATTTTATCTATTGGCTTTATCACATATCTGTCTATCCATACCTATATTCATCCATTAATCCATCTTATTTTTTCAATGCTTTTCAAAGCAAATTGCAGACATCAGTATGCTTTGTGGGCAGGTATTTTTATTATCCTCATTTTACATGAGAAGGGACCTGAGACACAGAAGTTAAGTAATTAATTTAGGGTCGGATGGCTTTTAAGTGGTAGAACTAGGATTTGAGCTAAGCCTGCCTTAACTACATCTACAGAATGCTGGTTGACTTAATAGGTATTACCATAAAAAATAATTTTGTGATCCGATAAACTTGACAAGTATAGTATCTTGGTTTTGAAGATTCACATGCAGATTTTCATGGTGTGGAATCTGTGAAGTTCAGCAGTAAAGAAACCTGATTAACTTTGTTTAAGCCAACCATTTCAAGTTTAGCATGTTTTCCTCCAGATATAACATCTATTAACATCTCATAGGATAGGATCAGAATCAATGGAGTATAGTTCAGAAGTAATATGTAATTACTTATGGTTTATAAGATATTCTAATTTTGTTTAGGACAGAATATGCCTTTAAAGAGTTTACACTTTTTAAACAAATTTTAGAGCTGGCAGAGATCTTATACTTTATTGAGACCAGTGCTTTCATTTCAGAGACAAGGGAACTGAGACACAGGGTAGTCAGATGACTAATGCAGGCTGTATGGTGTGCAGGTGTTTATTGGCAGAAATGGGAGTAAAGGGGCACCTGGGTGGCTCAGTCAGTTAAGCATCCAAATCCTGATTTTGGCTCAGGTCATGATCTCAGGGTGGTGAAATTGAACCCTGCATGGGGCTCTGCGCTCTGTGCAGAGTCTGCTTGGGATCCTCTCCCTCTGCCCCTCCTTCTGCTCATGTTCTGTCTTTCTCTCCCGCCCCCCTTTTTGTTTAAGATTTTTATTTATTTATTTTAGAGAGAAAGTAGATGAAGGCGAGAGAGAGAGTATGAGCTGAGGAAGGGGCAGAGGGAGAGGGAGAAGCAGTCTCTCTGCTGAGCAGAGGCAGATGCCTAATTGACTGAGGCACCCAGGCCCCCCCTCCCCCCCGCTTTCTAAAATAAACAAAATAAATCTTAAAAAAAAAAAGAGATGGAATTAGAACCTAGCTAGATGCTGGGGATGATATTTAGTAGACACTCAATAAATATGTTAAATAAATGAATACATTGTGTAAATATGTCTAGTTTTCTTTATTCTGCATATCTAGCTACATGTTGGAATTTGTGTTTATTTCATATTATCTTGATCAGTAGTGAGTCTATTAACACCTTATTTTTATGTTAACCTTAGGTACAAATGATATGTAGCTACTAAATTCTAAAAAAAGTTTTCCTGTAATATATAACATACGGAAAATTGCACAAAACATAGCTTTTTGTTTAACAAATATTTATAAAGTGAACCTTTGCTTAACCACACAAGTCAAGTGATAAAACATTGCTGGTATTTCAGAAGCCCCCTTGGGCGCCCTCCTGTTGCTGATCCCCTTAATTATTTTTTTCTCTTTCTTTTTTTAGCTAATTTAACAGGACATGCAGAGAAGGTGGGGATTGAAAATTTTGAGCTCCTGAAGGTTCTAGGAACTGGAGGTAAGTCTTAAAACATTTTCTTTTAAGCTAAAGTTATTCTTATGACAAAGGACTGATAATCCTCAAAACGGAAATCAGTTAAAAATTTAAAAGCATAAGAGATCCAATAGGAGAACTGTCAAAGAACATGAACAAATGATTCATAGAAGAAATACAAAAGAAAAAATTTGGAAGAATTGGCAAGGATGTAGGAAAACCAATTTCTTTTACCCTGCTGTTGGGAATGTAAATTAGTTCGATCTTTACATAGGATGCAATATTAAAATCATAAACATTTATAGTGAGCTTGTTACTTGCCAAGTACTCTGTGAAATACTTTATACTGATTAACTCATTCAGTCCTCACTCCACTTTATTCATATCCAATGGTCATCATGTTTCATGATGAAATACCCAAGAACCTTTGGAAACATAACAATATGAGATTGGTTAAATGGAACATAGATCTTTATGTTCTGTAATCTATACAATTGGAATGAAATGATCTGCATTTAACATTTTTGAAAGTTCTGCATTCTCTCATAAGCTTAAAAAAGACTACAGAAGAGAGCCATTACCCTGTACCATTTCTGTAAAAAAAATGGTATGAATCCGTGTCTGCCTATACACTTGACCCTTGAACAATGCACAGGGTTATGGGCATCAACACCCTGCACTGTTGGAAATCTGTAGGTAACTTTTGATTCCTCCAAAACTTAACTACTAACAGCCTACTGTTGACTGGAAGCCTTACTGATAACATAAACAGTTGATTAACACATATTTTTTATGTTGTATTATTATATACTGTATTCTTATAATAGAGCTAGAGAAAAGAAAATGTTATTAAGAAAATAATAAGAAATTGAGGCATCTGGGTGGCCTTTGTGTCGTGGGCCTTGCCGTATGAGCTCTTCCTAATTTTCCTGAGTAATTTAGCAGATTCTGTGGAGCCAGCTTCTGCAGCTGCCAGCAAATAAACCCCATGACTTATTTTCACCAACTAAGTGTCTTATTGTCAAGAAGAGTATCGTCTGATTGTCATCTTGGGAGATTTTACTGTGCATTCTCTCCTTCAGGTCATTTGTAAAGATGTATTTTTAAAGCAAACTGTCCTCCCCCTACCATATCCCTAAGAAACCCTGCTTTCAAAATACCAAAATAATGTGTTTTATCCTTATGTTTGTTTCCTCTTCCAAAGTCAGTATCGACTCAAAGGAGAAAAAGGGTCACAATTGTACGATGACAAGATTTCCTTAGAAATAATGCTTGTGCTATTTTGTCAAGGTTTTTCCAGGTCAATTTATGTTAAACCCACAGAATTTGTTTTATATGCATGGTTTTTTATTTTAATAGCCTTATTGCAATGTAATCACATGCCTTATTGTTCATCCATTTAAGGTGTACAAATTAGGGGATCCTGGGTGGCTCAGCTGGTTAAGCATCTGCCTTTGGCTCAGGTGATGATCCCAGGGTCCTGGGATCGAGTTCCAGATCGGGCTCCCTGCTCAGTGGGGAGCCTGTTTCTCCCTCTCCCTCTGCCCTTTCCCCAACTTATGAGTGCATGCTTGCTTTCTTTCTCTCTCTCAAATAAATAAATAAAATCTTAAAAAAATAAAGTGTACATTGGTTTTTAGTATATTTAGAGTTGTGCAACCATCAGCAAATTAATTTTAGAACATTTCCTTACCTCAAAAACAAATTATGAACCCTTTATCTATTACCTCTCAAGATCATCATCCTCCCAACCTTAAACAACCACTAACCAAACTACTTTCTGTATCTTTATATTTGCCTATTCTAGACATTTCATGTAATTGAATCATGTAATTTGTGGTCTTTTGTGTCTGACTTCTCTCACTTAGCAGAACGTTTTTTTAGATTCACCCATATTGTAGTTTCTTCCCTTTCTATGGCTTAATCATATCCTACTGTATGGATATATATATATACACCACATTTCGTTTATCCATTCATGAGTTGCTGGGTTGTCTCTCCCTTTTGGCTATTATGAACAATGCTACTCTGAGCATTTGTGTATGAGTTTTTGTGTGAACATAAGTTTTCATTTCTTTTGGCTATAGACTTAGCAATGAATTGCTATTTCAGATGTTAATTCTGTGTTTAATTTCTTGGGGAACTACTAGACCGTTTTTTAAAGTAGCCACACCATTTTATATTCCCACTAGCAGTATGTGAGGGTTTCAGTATCTCCACGTCCTTATCAACACTTGCAGCTGTTCTTTTAGAAAATAGCTTATAAAAATCAGACTAAGATCATGTTTTATTCCAGATACAACCAAAGCTGAAAAACTTTTGTTTAATATTACTAGATAACTTCTCTGAAGCAAAATAGACATGGAACCTACAAATCTTCTCAAGCTACTGTTAAAATATAATATTAATTAATTTTCATCACTGAATTTTATAGCATGTAACAGAAGCCATGAAACTAATTCTGTTCCTGATCTGTCAATTTTATATTTGGCAGTATATTCCAAATACATAAGTAGAAATAGAAAGGCAGTGTATGTTCTCTTTCTGATAAGATGACAGCTTGCACATCCTAGAAAATCCCCCTCATTTTTAAACCCCTAAAGTGCTGGATAAAATGCCTCTAAAGAAAGTCTACTTGATGGTACAGGTCGGCTAGTAAGAATAAGGAAAATCCTTGGAATCCAAAAAGAAAATAGGAGCAGGAATCTAGAGAATAAATAAGCTCCCTGAAGGCAGAGTTTATTCTGGGGAAATCTACCAGTGAACTGTGAGTTAGTTCTTTGGATTTCTCATTTTCATACCTGGGATGAGAGATAATCAGCTAAGGCTCCCGAAAGGTAGAGGAGGCTACTGCTTAGCAAAAGACTAAATAAGAAGGAAATATCCAGGAGACACGAGATTCTTCTGTCTCAGCATTGGCTCTAGGTGAAGGGAATAAAAAAACTTTCCCCAAGCATTCACAACATAAGCCAGGCATTGTGCAGGTTTGCATCTTGAATTTGTACACATTTGTATGATCCCAAAGACAAAACATAGGTAAGAATTTAGTTTACAGTAAGACCAAGTTGGTACTATTCCCAGGTGCCTAGGAAAGGCAAATGTAAATCCTTATTGAAAGAATAAACTATTACCTGGACCATCAAGAAGTACTGAAGGAAGTTTTACAGACATGATCTTAATTATCAATGATCACAAGCATCCAAGAAGCAAGTCATCATGAGTGAAAGAAGTAGAAACAACAAATAGAAAAATTAGACCTGCAGAGACCGTTGGAATTATTAGGTATGAAATATGATGTATATGTTTTATATGGTTTTAAAATTAAACAGGACTTTGATGGTAATATTAAGGAAAAAAAGACATGCTATGAAATGACTGGACATATTTGAAAGAGAATCAGTCGTACTTCTGGAAGTGAAAAATGATTCAAATCCTAAATTCAGTAGGTGGTTACTAGTAGGTGAGGTATAGCTAAAGAGAATTGGCAAATTGAGAGTTGAATTCGAGGAAAATGTGCAGAATATAAAATGGAGAAAAATGAGATGGCATTTATAAAAGAGAGATGAAGACATAGAAGACAGAGAAAAGATACAAATTTATCTAATCAGAATCCCAGAGGGAGCTAATAGAGGAGGAATAGTAGCTGAGAATTTACTAAGATTGACTGAAAATATGAATTCACAGATTGAAGAAACAGGACAATTTCCAAGCAGACAAGTATGTGGAAATTCTTACATGATTCTTACATCATAGAGAAAGGGATGAGCACCAGAGACAGAGAGATACCCTAAAAGCAGCCAGAGCAAAAAGACTTCTTTATGAAGGAAGAATAGTGATCAAACAGATACCTTTTCAGCAGCAACCATGAAAGCTGTGGAAGAGTAGAAGAATGCCTGCAGAATGCCCAGAGAAAATAACTGTCAGTTTAGAATTGCATACCCAACAAAACTGTTTTTCAGATGTGTGGGCAAAATAGACATTTTCAGACATATAAAAGCTGAGTGTGTTCTCCACCAACACATCCTCACTAGAAGAATTTCTAACAGATCTTGATGTAGGGAGAAGGAAAGCAGTCTCAGGAGAGTTTCTGAGAAGCAAAAAGGACTGGTGGGTAAAGAAAATCTAAACAACCACAGTTATCATGGTGAAATTGTGGGGTTAAAGAAAACCAAATCACGGGACAAAACATACAGTTGGGGGTGATAGGAGTTAGTACTCTGAAGTAGTATTCCTCAAACTTTAACATGCTCAAACTTTAGCATGCTCAAATAAATTTTGAAGTGTGTAAATTTCCAAACCTATTGAAAAAAGAATAGAAAACCTTAATATCCTATAACTGTTTAAAAAATTGGCAAGTAAAAATCTTCCTTCCAGGACAACACTTGATATAGTTTTAAGAATGAGTTCTGCCAAACATTCAAGACATAGATAATTCTAATCTTCCACAAACTGTTTCAGAGAATGGAAAAAGTGAGATTCTTTTTTTCCAGTTCATTGTATGAGGCTAGTATATCTTTGAATCTAAAAACCACAAAGAGAATATTAGGAAGGAAAACTATAGGCAAGTTTCAAATGTGAGATTTTTTTAATATCAAGTTTATAAAATCAAACCTGGTATATATTTTCTTTCAACACAATTAATACTTTGTCTTGTTATCTACCTCAACTTTTTGAGTGGTGTGATCATGGGTCCTGAAGACAACTGCAAAGGTGAGGAAAGAGTTTATCAGTAAAGTTTTACCTTGCATTTTCATTTCATGCTTTTTCACTATTGTATTATTGGTCTATTGTTAGCTGTAGATACTGCTTCTTCTCTTTGTCAGCTGACAGTGTGCTTGCTCTTATGAGAACATGGGATAACTAAGATGTCATTGCAGGTATTTTTGTATTTAAAATCACATTTTTGATGACTAAATGGAGTAGGTGGAAACTTTTCTTATGAATATAATAAAATCTCAATTTTTATTCAAAAATTTCACCACTAATCTTTCAGTTTCATTACCTTTTTAAGATAATTTTTTCCAGCACTACTTAGAATAATAGAGAAGCCTCATCAGATGTCTTCATGTGTCATGCCAGGTTTTCTTTGGAAGTGAAACTGAAAATTCTTCTGATGAATTAATTTTTATGTATTTTGAATGATATAAAATGCTATTCATCCAATATCTTGAAGACTTTGCAGAATATTACAATATCAAAGATTTGCTTTTTGATCTCAAACCTAAATGCATATATTATTTATTTAAAAATCTTTCTTTTGGGGTACCTGGGTGGCTCAGTCTGTTGAGCGTTGGGCTCTTGATTTCAGCTCAGGTCATGATTTCAGGGTCATGGGATCAAGCCTTGCACTGGGCTCCGTGCTCAGTGTAGAGTCTGCATCATCCCTCTTCCTCTGTTCCTCCCCCCACTTGTGAGTTCTGTCTGTCTCTGTCTCTTAAATAAATTAAATCTTTAAAAATAAGTAAAAATCTCTTATTCAGACTGCTGATTTAGTTCTCTTTTCAGCTATCTTGTTTCTGTTGGTCTGTCTTTGATCTGTTGATCACTTTCCTAAGATAGGAACTTGGAAATAATTTTAAATTTTTTCTCTATCTTTTTATTTCTTGTTTCTCACAAAAATCCTCTAATTTTTCCTTCAAAATGACCCTTGGGTTGATCTTTTCTGTTCCTAGGGCCATCACTCATGATTACCTTGCATATGGATTGTTATTAGGGTTTTCTTAACCATTCTGCCTTTCTACAAGTTCTCTCTTCCATTTTATGCATTTTACATATACTCAGTTATAAATGGCATGCATCCTCATTAAAATTCAACATTATTGTGCTATTCTTCTATTTCAGAACTTATAGTGCCTTTTTTTCCAGTTAATTAATTCAAATCCAGATTCTTGCCTTGCTTTTAGCTTAGCTTTGTTTTCTACTGTCTTTTCTGCCCAGTTACCCCAATGTTCTACCTACTTTCTAGTCTGCTTACCTTTTCTTTACTCTCCTACAGTTACACACATACTTTCCCGTATTCTGATGCTCTGCTTTATCTTGATCCCATAACCCTGGTGCTCCTCTTCTCTTCTGCCTGCCTAAATCCTGCTCAGATTGATTCATCTCTGAAGGGGATATTGAAAGTCCTTTGCAGAGAATAGAGCACTGAGTGGTTCTCTGAATTTTCCTTCATACCTGCTTTCTCTTCTTGATTGTAAGCTCCTGGGATCATCCCTACATATTTGTCCAACTCTGTTTTCCCGCCCAATCTCCGTAGCTCACAACAGCATGAAGTATAGTAATAGTTTAGGAAGTATATAACTTATCCCCTTGTCTCTAACATTACTCTTGAGAGTGATACTTCCAAGCAGGAAATAGCATTGGTTCATCTTTTAGATGACCCTTGAACATGTGGGAGTTAGGGGTGCTTATGAAACCTTGGAATGAGTACTGGCAGAAGATAGAAATTCAAAATGCCTTGCCACCAGGAGTGTCTCATGAGCAACAACCATTTGTGTCTGCCTCAGTCCCCGGTGCTTTTATTAGGTCACTTTTTCCTTGTCATGTGGATTTTTTTTTTTTTTTTTGGTCATTAATCAATAGCAAATCTTGCAGGCTGTTCCATGGAAATACTTATTTATCCAGTAGAGAAACCTATCTTTGGTTACTTTTTGCAATCATAAGTGCCAGCCTCCAAATGGTGACTCTGATAGTTCTTTACTCATCATCCCAGACTCTGAAAAATCATCCCTGATGGGACAGCCTTTTCTATTTTTATTTTGAATTTTTACTGCAGAGTTTTCAGAAACACTACTTATTAAATGAGACATTTCTATTTCTCTTGGGTAATTTGCCACTAGAGGGTGCTGAAAATTGCACTAGGTAATTTAAAGACACAGCTACTTTTTGGTGATAGGGTAGAGGGGAACAACTTTGGTGGAAATCAGGTAGACAACTGTTTTATAAAGTATGATGACTTAGTCATCCTTTGTCATTTTATTCTCTTAAGTGTTTGGGAAGTATTCCTATTAAAATAGTACTTTTCAAAGCATGCATTCATTAAATTGTCAATTGTTATGCAAAAAAGTTTATAATTCTGCATTTGTGTATATCCATTCTACCTTGTGCTTCAGTGTAAACCTACAGTGTTTATGGAAATCTCAGAGGTTAAATGTTTGTAGTGTTTTATGCCATGATCATAAAATGATTCCATATGAAGACGTTGGTTGACATTGTCTCCCTAGTGTAAATTCAACTTGATTTATTACTGATGCTGTCATAGGTCATGTTCGCTAGAAGCAGAGCCCAGACAGGGATTTAGGTGCCTGTGATTTATTGCAGGAATGCTCTCAGATGAGAGGGAAGCAGGAGGAGCAGGGGAAGAACCTGAGCATCATGTGGTGCTAGCTGGGGTCTAGATTCAGCCTGAACCCATGGGAAGTTTTGGAGCCAAAGTGAGGAGGCAAGCCTTTGTACCTGTGGTAGTCGTTGACCATAGCTGCTTGGGTGGGGGCAAGGTAGGGATGACAGAATGTGACCTCCCAGGAGATGTTGTGACTTCTGTCTTCGACCTTTCTCCAGAGGCAGGAGGAGGCAGCTGTGGGCTGTTAGCACCTGGGGGGTGGGTACCCCAGCCTAAACGTGTGGCCTGGGAGAGCCCATTCGAATCTGCTGCAGATGGTCATTGACACCAGCCATTAAGACATAACTATGTAGCTAGGCACATGGCTTGTGGTTGAGGTATAGAGAGAATGATTTATGGATGTTCTTCTTAGGCATTCTTATTTACTTGTTTTTATATGTTTTTCTTTTAGTGAGATTCTCTGGTAATCACATCCTTGGGTGATCATTTCCAAGTCTAGACCTCACAGTTGGACATGGTTTCCTTTGTAGCTTTTTCTTCTTTCTTATTGGACCAAAATCTTTGGTTTTCAAGTCATTTGGCATCAGAGGTAACAAACAGCCTGGGACACCTGGGTGGCTCAGTGGGTTAAGTGTCCACCTTTGGCTCAAGTCATATCCCAGGGCCCTGGGGTCGAGTCCTGCATTGGGCTCCCTGCTTCTCTCTCTCCCTCTGACTCTCCTCCCTGCTTGTGTTCTCTCTCTCAAAGTGATAAAATCTTTAAAAAAAAAAAAAAAAAAGAGAAATGGCCTATGATTTAAATGGGTCATCCATATGAAGGTAGTCAGGAGTTGGCCATACCCACTGACATATATGCAATTATGAACTAGTTTAATGCATGTAGTGTCTTAGTGCTTTCTCTGAAACTTAAAAAGTGCTAATCTGTAAGATTAATATACGATTACTCTTTAATTACTCAAGCTAATGCAGTATGCATAAATGATACCTGCAGATAGTTAATCCTGTGACAATTTTTACTTTCAGCCTTTGTGCATACTCTTGTTGAAGCTGTTCACCAGCCATGAAAAAATGTACTGATTTGTTTTCCTGATTCAGATGTACAGCTTTTCTGACCCTTGAGGAGTTCAGCAAATGGGTGAAATGGCCCTGGTTAACTTAAAAACTACAATTGGATTAAATCTAGAGTGCTGACACTTTTACTATGTCTCTTCCAGATCCTCTTTATTATGGATCTTCTGCAGGGTATAAATGCCCCAACAAATGGCCTACCTCGGTATCTTTTGTAAAAATTACTGCTTATGATTTTGTGTGCTTTCACTGTATCTCTTCTGTTTACCTTTAACATCTATTTATTTAATCATGTTTTGGGTTCATAGCTTTTCCTTACATGTTAGACAAATAATCTATTTTCATCAGTCTATCTTCATTAATTTTAGAAATTTTGGGTGTTCTTAATTTTATAAATCAAAACAGTGGCAAATTAAAAAAATAGTTACATTAAATGGCTCAAACTCTTTTTGTCTTTTAAAATTATATTGAAATACTTAGTTGTATAGTTTCAAAGACAGATAAAAAAGAGAGCCTTAAAAAAAAAAAAAGACAAAGTGAAAGCTGTATAAAAGAGAAGCGAAGTGTGGATGTCACAGACATCTGGGTGAGACAGGCACTGTAACCAAGTCTTACATTTACCTTCTGAGGTTACCAATAGGTAGGGGTGAACAGAAAACTCCGTGACTTACATAAGTTTCTTTTTAAAGCAAAGGCATTTAAATTCATTGAGAACAGCAGTTCTCAAACTCTTCTGGCTATTACCTATAGGATGAAATAGGCACACTTTTATATTGCAAAAATCAGTATGTGTATTCATGTTATGTATATAGACTTATAAACAAACACATGCACGTGTGCGCACAAACACACACACACTTTTTCCACCAACATTTACATAGTGTGTGTTATCTGCCAGGATGCTTATATTAATTTATTTAACCCCCACACCTTATTATGTAGGAACTATTACTATCCCTGAGGAAATTAAGACACTGTTATCTTTTTTTTTTTTTTTTTTTTTTTTCCCAGAGAGAGAGTGAGAGCAAGCAAGCTCAGGCAGCGGGAGAAAGAGAGAGAGAGAGAGAATATCTCAAGTAGACTCCTCCCTGAGCATGGAGCCTGACACTGACATAGGGCTCGATCTCATGATCCTGAGATCATGGCCTGAGCTGAAACCAAGAGTCAGACACTTGACCGAATGAGCCACCCAAGCACCCCAATAATGTTTCTTTTTGATTCTAAGGTCTAATTGATCAGATGTTTCAGATGAATCTTTAGAAGTACTAAATTATGGTTATTCAGTTTCACCATTTCCCTGTGAGCGTGTGTTTATTGTGGATAATTGTGCTTCAGTAAACACTGAAGTGAAGCTACTTCTCTGAGACTGATGATGCCGGTTTTACTGCGGTTTCATATATACCACTCTAGTGCTACTCATTGTATACATTTGGCTCGCCTGTTGACAAGGATGCTAATTTCCAAGGGCAGGACAAGGGAAATTCAGAATTCCACAAATGTATTTCTTGCTTGGTTCCATTTCTGACATTGCTGTCTTGGGGTGAAGGAAGTTCCACAGGGAGGAGGGAAGTTAGGTGGCCTGATAGTCAGTGCCCAGGACATATCACATGTGGAAAGACAGAAATTTTTCCTCAAGTTAAATTATATTTGAGAAAAGGAATCGGGCCAAGCATTGTAATTCGTTCTTAAGTGGTTGTGGCAGATTACAAAACAGTGGCCATATATGGATGTCACTATGTTAGGACATTTTCCTGCTCTTGAATGGTGGCATCTAAGTTTCCTGAGTTCACTTTCACCAGGGAATGTTGCCCGGAATTGTATTTAATACCCACATTAGAATGAAAATGAAAGCTCACTGTCCCTTCCTCAGAGGGAAAGAGTCAGCTCTGCACTACAGATCTGCATTACTGGTTTCTTTTGTTAAAGACTTAGCTTCAACTCTAGATCAAAATTACCAACTGAAAAGAAGGTATTTGCCTATATACTATAGAGCTCTTTCTGCGGTCTTACCTGTTCCCTAGCTTGTTTGTTCATTTTTTTCATGTACTCAGCATTATTTGAGTTTCCATGATGTGGCAGCTGGAGTTACTTGCTTAATGATACAAAGTGAGTAAAATCAGTGTGGTTTTGTGGAATTTACAGTCCAGTGGAAGTTAGACAATGAAGCAATCATACAAATAAATGAAAAATCATGTTTCTGATCATCTCTGTGACAAAGAATGCATCGTGTCATGAGAACATAAAATTAGAGGAATTGTGCTAGTCTAGGTTGTCAGAAAAGGTTGGCTGTCTGAAGGAGTCTGCTAAATGAGGTGGTGAGAAGGTGGAGAAAGGTAGGTAGAAGCCAGAAAATTTAATTATATTAAGGATTCTCCTTATCTTAAGGGCAGTTGGAAAACAACTGATTTGAGCCAGAAGGGTTAAATTTTTATCAACAATTCAGATGGCAGCACAAAAGCTGTGTTTACCAGTTTGAAGATGAAAGTAAGCTGGGAGGCATAGTCAGTGTGGTTGATGGCCAGGTCCCCCTTCCAGATTCCAGTAATCTAGAAGGAGGAGAGTCCCAGAGCTGGGTTCCAGCAGTGATGAACACAATCCTTTCTCATATGACATGATTGGTACTTGTGGTTAATCAAAAAAAAGTTGGTTAAAGTGGAAAATCACTTTAAAAGGGTATATATAAATACTTTGAACATATTATTTTCACTTAAAAAAGATAAATATCTATTCACTTACCAGTTTTAGAATGTAAGCACAGGACCTTTTCTTTGAGAATAATTTCTTAAACAATAGTTTATTTTGTGCAAACCACACTTGTGGTGCATCATCTAAAATTAAGTTTCGGATTCTTCAAAGTGGAGTGAGAACCAGACGCATTTTAAGTACTCTGAGTACAAAATCCTGCTAGATTTCCACAATTTTCCCCCAAGCCTTTTATAGTGTTCCACCCACACCTAGCTTTGCAGCAGCTCTTTTTTTTTTAAGTGTCTTGCTTTTATGTAGTTCTTCCAAAGTATTCAACCTCATTTTTCTCATTTCTTTCACATTTACATTTCAGTGGTTTATGTAATATGTAGTTAAATTACATAATAACTGTAACATATACAACAGGAGTAAATGGCTGAGGCCACGCGTATCCGTGAGTGGTATGAAGCAGATAGCCGAGCTGCATGGAGACAGAAGCACATGGATGAAGCAGTCAAGGTGCCGCAGTGTGTTGGACCAAGGGAAGGGGAGGTGTCAGTTGTTTAAGTGGAAGTCACTAAGAATTCTTGCCGTGTATGTTTTTTTTAAAGCCATGGCTCAAGTAGAGTAGTTTCTGCTACAAGTTTGGTATGAACCCAAAGTGTGGCATGGCTGATAAGCAGTGTGTATAATGTACACAGTTTTAAATAGCATTAGTAAAAGTTTGAGTGACAGGAAACCGTGATGGAGCCATTTGGATCCCAGTGAGAGCAGCATGTGCTAGGTGAACAGTGTAATGAAATAAACCAGAGACCTTCTAGAACAATGGTTCTTAACCTCTTCCTTCAGAATAATGTGTGTAAACAGATGCGAATTTTGCATGCATTTGATCTTATGGCCTTGTAAAGTGATTGCTTTTACAGGCTGTAAAAATATTTTTTAACACATTTTGAGCTCATTATCATTTTAATACAAAGATTAAATGCTGCTTCCTAAAAATTTTTAATGAATTCACATCTTACAAATAAAGTGAAAAGATCAGTTTAATTGTGCCCAAAATAAATTTCAGCTAGAAGGCTGCTTTTGTTTAGCTTGAAAAAGTAGTTGAAATTGTGCAGTGGCTTTTGATACAGCAGCATGAATGTCATCTTGTTTTAAAACTGTCAGTCAGTTTTAGCTTTTCTTTATTACGACAAGCGCTAAAAACCTGATTCATAATGGTAATTGTGGCAAGTGGAATAAGATCCCTGCATTGGAAAAGCAAACTGAGACCTACGCCAAGGAACTAGACATTTCCCCACAGTTCTTGGTTTTAGTTCATTTTACATTATTTGCTTTATCCTCAAGCCATCAAGATCATCGTCAACAAGGTTTGCCAACATCGTGTTGACTGTGTCAGCTAGGACAGAATTCTAAATGCACATTTCAGTTTGAACAGAAGTAACCTTCATAAGATAGCTGTTGTTTTCCTCTGAGCTGTGGAACTCTTCCTCCAGCTTTGGAGAAGTTGACTGATGTGTCTTGATCTAGTTCTCCCCTCTGAGATGGCTGCTTAGCTAGCAGAGCATGTAGGTCTTCAGCAGAACCCAAAATGATGTCTCCAGGGCCTAGAATTGAAGCATTTATTTCATTCTTATGATCACAGATATCTATCAAGCTGAGTCAGGAATTAATCCTTCTTGTCCTGTATTCTTAGAATTGGCTTTCCCAGGTGCCTGGGTGGCTCAGTTGGTTAAATGCCTGCCTTCGGCTTAGATCATGATCCCAGGACCTGAGTCTCATGATGGAGTCCCATGTCAGGGAGCCTGCTTCTCCCTCTGCCTGCTGCCCCATCTGCTTGTGCCACTCTCTCTCTCGCTCTCGCTCTCTCTCTGTGTCAAATAAATAAAATATTTAAAAAATACATAGAACTGACTTTCCCTCAATCTCAAAGTAAGGAGAACTTCTGCCTCTCCATCAAACACCATAACCAGTGAATTCCATGCCTTTGCTCTAATTTCTTCACTTTTTAAGAGTTTCTTGAAAAGGCCCTGTGCTGATGAAATCGTGAAGATGCACAGCAGTACACAAGACTACTGTGAGGATTGCTAATAAAGCATTTGAAACCATTGCGTGTTGGTATGTATGTTAGAGTCACGCTAAAGCAGGAAGCTCATCTCTTTACCAAAGCAGCAAATCCACATGTGTTGCCAAACATCCATTTTAGGGGCTCCATCTGAGCAGGAAGTACTGTTGTTTATTTTTTATGGCCAAAGGAGCTTTCACCATTGGTAGCCATTCCAGTTTCCAAAAGATGCTTTCAGAATTGGAATTCTTTAATGACGTCAGCACACACATAAGGGATGAGAGCCAGGAGCTGACTGCACTAGAGTCATTCATCTGGTTACAAACCGAAAGGATATAATGCTGCCATCGATTCCAGGTTTAGTGGCCCCTCATGGTTCTGGAGAGGATGGTACTATTCAGCAGAAGGACTGCTTTACTTTCTCCCTCTGTACTAATCTGCAAACCAGCTCACCCAGGGAGGGTGGCTTCTGTAAAGTCTCTCCAATAGCAACTGTGTTTTCTTCCGCCTTGCAGTGTGATAAGGAGCTTACGGGTGCTTCAAAAACAAGGCTGTTTGGAGACAACTATGTTGCCTAGTTAGGCAGCCAACTCATAAGATCTTGTTTGTCTGAAATATTTGTTATTTGGAATGTTATAAGGCACTTCTTGAATTTTGTTGACAAAAAGCATCTTTGGCACTTACTCTGTGATAAAAGTACTGTAGCTGTAGTTAATCATGGCAATTATAAAAGCAAAAACAGAAGATTTGTAAGCTTTATCACATTTTCCCCCATGACATTTTCTGATAGATGAGAAAGTAATTGTATTGGCAGGATATATTTAGACTTTTAGCTTATGTTATTGGTAAGCTTCTGGATATCATCACATGGCAAAGAAGATGACTGTTTATTATTTGACAGCTAGTGTGTAATGTAGCAATAGGATAATTTTATATTATTTGACCATATCCATTATTATCCTCTGCTGGTATGTATGTGGAGAGCGTAATACAACATATTTTTAAAGTAACAGGAAAGAAATCAAAGAAAAAATACTTATAACTCACAGAGCACATCAGTGGAACCTCCTAGTGGTGAGAAGTCTCAAAATCATATACTTTAAGATCGGTTTATGAAATAAGGACATTTTGCGTAGGTGAGATGGCATGATAGCATTTTTAAATATTTAAAAAATGATAGAAGAAGGGTAATACTCTTTTTTGTAAGGCCAGAGAGTGTAGAAGGACCAACAGAGGGGATCCCTGGGTGGCTCAGTGGTTTAGCGCCTGCCTTTGGCCCAGGGCGTGATCCTGGAGTCCCGGGATCAAGTCCTATGTCGGGTTCCCTGCATGGAGACTGCTTCTCCCTCTGCCTATGTCTCTGCCTCTCTCTCTCTGTGTGTCTCTCATGAATAAATAAATAAAATCTAAAAAAAAAAGGAAGGACCAACAGATAAATATAGAAAGGCCTGTTTCCACTCAATCTAAGGAACATTTTCTAATATTTCCATCTCCCCTCCCCATCAATAAAATCGGCTGCTTTATAAGACTTTTGTCTCTTAAAAGTTAATAGCACTGTGTCCATTCCACCAATAAAACACCTAACCACTTTTGTCACTTTTATTTAATGTCTGACTTATTTATTTACCTATGAGGTCATTCACTGAAGGGAGGCAGATGGAGCTTAGCTCAGAGTGTGGGTACAGAGCTAGGCGGGCAAGTATGTTCTTCTATGCTTCACTTTTTCCATCTGTGAAATGGGGTAATCCTCCTCACTTACTTACAGGGGCACTGTAAGAATGGAATGGGTTAATAGACCTCTAAAGTATCTCACAAGGTTTCAGATGTCAGGTGCTAACACCCTGCATTCTGTCTGCCTCATGGTCAACACTTACTGGAAGACTAGCTGGGAGACTAGCTACAAATAAGCTGAGCAGCCATCTTCCAGTGATGATGTAGGAAGATTTTCTTTGTTGGAGAGGATGTATGGATAACAGTTTCTAAAGAGCATTCTGGAGATGGGAATCTCAGAGAACAGCAATTCAGGGCAGGTGCCGTGTATACACTGTAGGGAACACAAGAGCCCCATACCTCTAGAGGACTTCACTTCCTCCCAAGTTGATATAATGACTGACTCTGGTAGATACAGCACAGTTAGTTAGAATATTTTCCAGTTTCCTTTCAGTGCTTCTAATGGATGAGCTTTCAGGTTAATTTGTTAGGTTCTGAAAGTTGTCATTTTCTTTTTTTGGTTCACTTCTACCTCACTAAAATCTCCATCTCTAATTATTTTATTAACAGTGAGATAAGACACAGGCCTTTTGTGAACTTTTTCTGTATTCTAGAATGTGTTTAGTATGTTCATGGTAATGATTTTACTAAAATCCAGGTCATCCAGTCTTGTGAAGACCGGTATTTGTGAAGAATCATTTTATTAAAATTCATTTTTGGTAAAAAGCATGGTTCTCTGAAGCTTGAATCAGTCCTGCCAACATCTTACTCAAGGCTTCTAGCCGGTTCCTAAAGTTCCTTGAGCCCATTCCCTTATCCATAAAGTGGAATTACTAAAAGGACCACCTTCACTGGCCATCCCGAGGATTCAGTGAGCCAACATGTGGAATGTGTTTAGCACAGAGGGTGGCATAGACAAGTTCCTTAGGAGGTATTGATTTTCTTCCTCAGGAGTATTACAGCCTTCTCCAATCCGTATGTGTGTGTATATGGTGTGTTGGTCCTAATTGACTTCCTGATGGACTGACCTGAGTAACACAGAGGGTACAGAGCCCGTCCCTCAAAGCTCTCACTGGTGAGTGGATGCACACACAATCATGTGTGGCTTGTGAAGGTGTAGGCAAAGTGCAGGGATGCACTGCCCTGAGTCAGGGCACAGATCGACTCCAGAATGATGGGCTGGCTAAAGTGCTGAACCGCCGAGTGGGACTGGGCTTACCCAATCCAGCTCCATAGAGAGGAACTGGGAACCTGCCTCTTTCCTCCCAGGGTCGTTGCCTGCCCCTCTTCTTCCCCCTCTTCTTCCCCCTCCCCCTTTCTCTAGGCAAGCAGCCAGGCACACCTGCTCTGATCAAGGAGCACCGTGCTCGTTCCAGTTCCACCACTTGGGGGAGTGACACCACACACAGGACTGGCTCAACTGAGCCCCAGAGTGGCTTGGTGCCTTAGTGTCCAGAGATGGAAAGGGGCCTCTGTCAGGATTGCTTGCCGGTTAGAATATTTTTAATACTTTTTAAATTTGAAGATCTCTTTTGTTTCTATAATGTCAGCTTATGTTCCTTTAGATTTCTCAATAAGTATAGAGGGATACTTGAAGTGCTTGATTCAAATATATGAGATTCTTGTTAAGAACTGTTTTCACTTGTTTACATCAATAGCAAGACCTAGAAATTTTATATGTCTAAAATGTCCTAGTTGCTCCAGAATTGGGTTGTGGTTAATTGAGCATAATAACAGCTAGTTTCCTACAGCTAAAAATATTGAGAGAATACCAGTAACATATAACTTTGTCAGCAGTGGTTAGATAAATGCCAAGATTTAGAAACCTAGAAATATATTTGGCATAAAATTGAAGAAATCTATGAAATAATTCTTTTAAAAAAGATTTTATTTATTTTTTTGCAAGAAAGAACAAGCACGAGTGGAGGTGAGGAACAGAGAGAGAAGCAGACTCCTCACTGAGCAGGGAGCCCAACACAAAGCCCTGTCTCAGGATCCTAAGATCATGTCCTGAGCCAAAGACAGATGCTTAACAGACTGAGCCACCCAGGCGCCCCTATGAAAGAATTATCTGGGACAGCAATGAAGATATTTTTTCATCCAAAGAATGTTTGTTTGTTGTGCATTTTAACTTTTAAGTTTCAATAAATTACTGTTCTGTGTGGTATTTTAATTGTTTCTATTTTTTCTTTTCATTTTCAGCTTATGGGAAGGTCTTTCTAGTTCGTAAAATCAGTGGTCACGATGCTGGAAAGTTGTATGCCATGAAAGTCTTGAAAAAGGCCACAATCGTGCAAAAGGCCAAAACCACAGAGCATACGAGGACCGAGCGGCAAGTCCTGGAGCACATCAGGCAGTCGCCGTTTTTAGTGACCTTGCACTACGCTTTCCAGACAGAAACCAAACTTCATCTCATTTTAGGTAAGTGTCCATCATCATTAGACTTTTAACAGGAACACTGTTTCTTGGGTCTTGAGTTGCAAGGAACTCAAAGGGCAGCAAACTTCAGACTTAGAAGAAATAAAGTGTTCTGACACTCCTTCTTCTCTTTGTGGTGACAATTCCTAGGACACCATGAATTGCTTTGGATTTGGGACTTCCCAACCTGAAGGAATTTATATACGTCTATTCCACATTCCTTTATTAACCCTAAGAAATACTTGGGTCATTAGGAGTGTCTGCTTCCCTGGGCAGTGTGCTTCCACTTAACTGTGAAGTGCTGAATGGTGAAGCTGCAGTCTCTGCTTTAGGAGTTCTCAGGAATGTCTAGGTTTGGGCTGACAAAGGGATATTTATGGAATTCAGTACCTGGGAAAAATAAAAAAGAAAGACTTCTGTTCTTAGAGATGTTTTGCTTTTCTGGTGCTGCTAATATTGTACTCTGTCATTGACTATTTCATTTCTTATAATTTTAATTACATTCTTGTGATAATTTGCATTTATGTATTACCATCTCCTAGTTATCGAACTTTTCTGAGGATTAGATGGGCTAGAATTTCACATAGTGCTCTGTAAGCATTAGCTATTTCTTGATTGCCTATGGTATACCAGTACTGTGCTAAGTATTATCCATGATGATTACTAACCCTCACAACAGTGCTGCTAGAGTCCCTCAGTGATGTTGAAGGTCCTAGAGACTGTATTTCCTAAAGTTATGTATCTTGTGTAAATGTAAGACTGAAGGTTGAAACTTAGGTGTGACATATTTTGAAGTCTGCCAAACAGTACTGCCTATATTCTTTGATTATTGCTAGGACCAACAGATTCTTAAATATATTTGGCAATTTTATTGAGTGCATTTTGGAAATTAGACTTTCATTAATGATACCTAAAATTGCATTCACTTTTTTAGTCATGAAGTTATACTTCAGGTTCAGTTTGCAATGCTTAGTATCAACTAACAATTCTAAATCTATTACATAGAGGTCACACCTTCCCCTGCCTGTCACAGCCCCCATTAACATCATCATCATCATCATCTGCCTCTTGTGTGTATCTGCTCACCTATGTTCTTTACTCATTCTTAAATATGTATTCCTGGAATATTTTTACCCAGTTGTAAGAGAGTAGAGCAATTTAATACAATGGTTTCAAATATTCCAGCAGCACAACTCTTATCCTGAGTAAAAACACAAACATTCAAATGGAAAACAAACAGAAATGAGTACCATAGCCTGAACCTGAGCTCAAGGGCACCAGGCCTTACCAGTTTATTTCTATCCCTGCCCTATAAGAATTTCCAGGGAAGCTTTAGGAAGTCCATGAAGACTGGTTGTGAGAAATAATTATCTTGCCCAGGCTTCTCCCTTTACAGTGAATCAGCTCATAAAAGTTAAATCATGTGCCTAAGATCACACAAGTGATAGAAGCCAGAAGTAGCAAGAACCCACCATCCCAGACTCTGCACATCACACGACTTTTCTCTCCCCTCTCCTCTCTCTTCTTCCTGTTTTCTTATCAGAACTCTACTCAACCTTTTTTTTTTCTCTTCTTACTGCTTATTATAAATAGTATAGTTTTTGTAAATCATGTTTGTAACTTTAGATGAATGGAATATTTTGTATTTGATTTAAAAAGAATAGTTTTTAATAGTGTTGCTTTTTAGCTGTTGGTTCTCCATGAATTTTGTTCTTTGTCAGTGGCCCATAAATAAACAGCTCTACTCTTGCCAGCTCAAGAGTAGAATATGGACTAGAATAGCACATTGGCTCCATCGTGAGTGACACAGTACATTTGGAAAGCATGCCCTCTACTTCCTCTCTGCATAGATATATTTAACATTTCTGTTCATGCATGTTTCGACTTGAAAGACAAAACTTTTCAGAATCTAAAACAAGACTTTATTGAAAACTGCCATTATGATTCAGTTTGTGGTGCTTAGAATGCGGAGGTCAGTTTTCCAAATATTGTGCTACACCCATAGTCCTTGTCTTAGTCTGCCCCAACTCCCATCACAAAATACCACAGACTGGGTGACTGAAACAACAGATTTTATTTCCTCACGGTGCTGGTGGCTGGAAGTCCCTGACCAAGGCGCTGGCAGGGTTGGTTTCCTCTGAGGGCCACGAGGAACATGTCTGCTCCAGGCCTCTCTCCGTGGCCGGCAGATGGCCTGCCTCTGTGCATCACACAAACTGGTGGTGCTGTTCACTCAGACTCTTAGAAGGATACCAGTCAGATTGGACGAGGGCCCACCCTTCATGGTCTCTTTTTATAAAAGTAATTTAATTACCTTTAAAGATCCAATCCCTAAGTACAGTCACATTCTAAGGTACAAGGGGTTAGGGCTTCAGTACATTCCTTTGGGGGTGGGGTGGGGACACAATTCAGCCCAGAACTGTGTCTGAAGTTTATTGATTAACTGACTTTCTCCAGTTTTGTGTACTATTAGAGGTTAATAGCAAGAATTTTCATGTGGAGCTCTTCAGGGACCCAGCTGACCTTTTTGTCTGAAGAATAATTAAACGTTATAGACCTTTTAAAAAAACATGATATCTTTTTAAAACCATTTATTACTACAAAAGCACATCTATGCATACAGATAGTATGGAAAAGCAATAAATAAAAACATTTTCACTACCTCGTTATGTAGCAGTTATTACTTAGTATATATCCTTCTGAATCTGTGTGTCTGTGTGCTTTGTACATTTTATCAAATGAGGTTGTCTTGTACCTACTGTTTGTAACCAATGTTTTTTTCAGTTAATGATGTCTGCCTTTCCTGGTTAATAAACTCGCATTTCATTTAATACCCAATGGTACCAGTTATCTACTGCTCACAACAAACCACTCTACAATCTACTTTTTCATAGTTTTGTGTGCTGGCTGGGCAGATCTCTGCTATTTGGTTCAGGCATGCTCATGTGGTGCTCAGCTAGCTGAAGAGTTGGCTGGGCTCAAAGCACCAACATGGTTTGACTCTCATGTCTGAAAGTTGGTGCTGGCTGTTGTTTGGGGCACCTCTCTTCTCCTCGTGGCCTCTCATCCTCCAGGGCAATAGATCAACTTCTTCAGAGCATGGCAGCCTCAGGGCAGCTCACAAAGCCTCAAGAAGGCTGCCAAGAGGGCAAAGATAGAGGCTACAATCCCTCCTCTGGCCAGGCTCTGGAACTCACACAGACTCACCTCTAACACAAGACCAGCCCAGATTCAGTGGCAGAGAAATAGACTTTGCTAGGATTTTTAAGTTTTTTAGCTTTTTTTTTTTTTTAATTAAGATATTCTAGACATAAGGCATTATGTTGGTCTTAGGTATATAACATAATGATTTGATGTTTGTAGGTATTACAAAATGATTATCACTGTAAATCTAGTTAATGTCCCTCACCCACATAGTTACAGAATTTTGTTGTTATGATGAGAACTTTGAAGATTTAACCTCTTAGCAAGTTTCAAATGTACCATACAGCGCTGTTACCTATAGTTGCTGTGCTGTGCATTACATCTCCATGACTTACTTATCTTACAACTGAAAGTTTGTACCTTTTGTCTCCCTTCACCCATGTCACCTCCCTCCCCCCACCTTTGTCTCTGGCAGCCACCTAACTGTTCTCTATACTTACAGGCTTGGTTTTGTTTTTTTTTTTTTTGTGTGTCACTTTAAGGATTCCACATATGAATGATATCATATGATACTCATCTCTGTCTAATTTATTTCACTTAGTGTAATGACCTCAGGGTCCATCCATGTTGTCACAAATGACACACTTTCATTCTTTTATATGACTAATACTCCACTGTATATTCATATACCACATTTTCTTTATCCATTCACTCGCTAATGGATACTTGTTTCCGTATCTTGGCTATTGTAAGTAATGCTGCGGTGAACATGAGGGTGCAGATAACTTTTTGAGTTAGCGTTTTTGTCTTCTTCAGATAAATACCCAGAAGTAGAGTTGCTGGATCATATAGTACTTGTGTTTTTTATTTTTTTTTTTAATATTTTTTTTAAGTGAGCTCCACACCCAGTGTGGAGCCCAGACTCACAACCCCAAGATCAAGGGCCGCATGCTCTACTGAATGAACCTGACAAGACACCCCTCTGTTTTTAATTTTTTGAGGAACCTCCATACTGTCTTCCACAGTGGCTGCACCAGTTTATATTCCCACCAACAGTGCATGAGGGTTCCCTTTTCACCACATCCTTGCCAAAGACTTCACTTCCTGGTGAGGGGACTGCAAATATTTGTGGCCATCTACCACATAGGTCCATATTCACTTTTCACTAATTGTCATATAGTATCCTTTACAGCTGATTTGTCCAAACCCTGGTCCAGTCCAGAAACATACACTTGGCTGTAACATGCACTTCCTTAATGTTTCTTTTTTTTTTTTTTTTTTTTTTAATTTTTATTTATTTATGATAGTCACAGATTGAGAGAGAGAGGCAGAGACACAGGCAGAGGGAGAAGCAGGCTCCATGCACCGGGAGCCCGATGTGGGATTCGATCCCGGGTTTCCAGGATCGCGCCCTGGGCCAAAGGCAGGCGCCAAACCGCTGCGCCACCCAGGGATCCCCTCCTTAATGTTTCTTAATCTGGAGCACTCCCTTTTTTATATTGGTCTGAGAAAATATCCTGTAGTATCTGTTAGCTCATCCCTCTCTCTCTGCTGAATTCTAGTAATTGGGAAGTTAAATCTAGTCTTGCTAGATTGACATTAAAGGTTTTAGCTAGAATAAATCATAGGTGATGTTGCATGTTTCATACTGTATCATGTCAGGAGAAACCTATTATCTGGTTGTTAGTAATGCGAAGACTGAATTACAGAGATGACAGTCTGCTCCCCTTATAACAGGGCTATGTTTTTCCCTTAGGAGTGAAAATAACTTGTGTGATGTTTTGACACTTCATGGCTTTAACAATTAACACTTGATAATTACTTGCTTAAACCAGCTCTTTAATTATGAGTCGCAAAATGGTGATTTTCTAAATCTATCATTTCTTCTATATTTATTGGCTGGAGTTTTTTCTTTTCTTTCTTTCTTTTTTTTTGTCAAGTACAGCTTTCTGTCATCCACTGTCATTCCTTGGTTACCCTGAGATAGTTTCTAATGGAAAGGCAAGAATCACTCCCTTTACCTGTCAGTATTCAAAGTAAGACGTTAAGAAGCTAACTCAAATGGGGCTATATTTCAGAGTACCTGACACCGACTCCCGTCAGTCATAAGCAGAGGTAGCTTGCTCTGCTTCCTGTTCTGAATGTTCTTTTTTTTTTTTTTCTTTCACTTAGCAGGGTATCCTAGAGCTCAGGCTGCACAAGTTTGTAAAGTTCTTGTTCTTTTTTATTGCTTCGTAGTAAGCCATTCTGTGTTCCATAGTGTGCATGACCAGCTCCCTATTAGAAATGGGAGAGCTTGCTATATGTTGGCAACTTGAACTCCAATAAAAAGAAATTAAAAAAAAAAAAAAAGAAATGGGAGAGCTAGTTCTAATCTTTTTGTTGTTGTTGTTGCTTTGGGTATTACATGCACATATCATTTCCCACTTGCAGAGGAAAAAACTATAGGCTTGATTCCTGGAAGGGGATGACTAAATCTGTATTTTGCACGATCTTTCCATTGGAGTTGTACCATTTTACACTCCTGCCAGCAATTGTACTTCCACGCAGCATTGTAAAACTTGCAGATATTTATTTACCTGTCCCATGGATGAAGAGTGGCGGCTCCCTGTAAGGCTAACATGCATTCTTTTTCTTAGTGAGGGTGAATATCTCTGCTTGAGTTTAAAAGGTCTTTTTTTTTTCTTGAGAATTATTTATTTGCAGCCTTTGGCTATATTTTTGTTTCTTAATTTTCGAGGAGCTGTTAGAGTAACCATTTGCAATATCATTATAAAAATTTCCCTGCTTTCTATTTGTCTCTTTACTTTATGATGGTTTTACCATGTAAAACATTTAAATTTATGTGTAGTGAAATTTCTTTTGAAACTGTTTTTATGGCTTATGGATTTTCAGTCATAAGCCATGAAAGATCTTCTCAACTTTGAGGTTATAAAAGAGTTCACCAGTATTTTTTCCCAGTGCTCATATAGTTTTATTTTTTGCATAAAGTATTTTGATACATGGGAACATAAAATTGTATCCAACCTAATATTTTTCAAATGGCTCCTAGTTTTCCCAGCACCACTTAGTGAAAAGTCCCAAGTTTACACTGACTTGAGGCTCTGCCTTTCTCATATTTTAAATTCTCATATATAGTAGGGTCTGTTTCTTGATACTTTGTTGAGTTTGGTTTGTTGAATCATCTGCCATAATCATACTGTTTTAGTTTATCAGAGTTCTACAGGGTGCTTTAATACCTTGCAAGGCTAGTCCCCCTTATCTTTTATTGCTCTTATTTTTGAGAACCTTTTGGGGGGGCATCATGTTTGTTTATTTATTAACAAGAACTTTAGAATCAAATTGTATAGTTCTAGGGTAAGGGGAGTTTGTTAGGGTGTTTTGATTTGATTTGATTTTTTTGAGAGAGAGAGTGAGTGTGTGTGTGCAAGGTGGGGTGGGCAGAGGGAGAGGGAGAGAGAGAATCCTAAGCAGGCTCCATGCACAAAGCAGAGCTGAACGTGGGGTGGATCTCATGACCCTGAGATCACAACATGAGCCGAAACCAAGAGTCCAACACTTAACACTTAACATGTGCCCTGGGATTGTTATAATTTTTTAAAAAAATTTAGGGAGGGGCACTTGGGTGATGCAGTAGGTTAAGCATTGGACTCCTGGTTTTGGCTCGGGTCATGATCTTAGGGTCATGAGATTGAGCCCTGTGTTGGGCTCTACACTCAGCACAGATTCTGCTTGAGAATCTCTCTCCCTCTGCCCCACCCACTCATATTCCCTCTCTTTCAAATAAATAAACCTAAAAAAATATTAGAGAGAATTGACATTTTTATGACACTAGTTATTCCTGTGTTAAGAACGTGGTAAATCTTATTTGTTAAAATCTACTTCTGAGACCTTTGGGAGTATTTTGTCCTTTTCCTCCTACCCAAATTTAAGTTAATCTTAGATATTCTGTCAATGTATAGCTGTTGTATGTGGGGTTTCCCTTCCACCATATCTTCTAGCTGAGAGCTGATAGTCTTTGTATGTTGATTTTATACCCTACTGTCTCACTGCACTTTCTTAGCCTCCCGCAGTTCTTGTATCCTGCCCTGTTCTTTCTCAGCCTGCCCACAGCACGCTGCTTGGTTTTGTCTCAGTTTTGCTGAAGGAACAGGTTATGGGATTTATGATCATTCTGGTTGCTCTTTGCAAGCAGATGTGGGATTCATGTCTAGTTACTACCACACTCCTTCTAGGATTCATGGGGATTTCTTGACCAGTGTTGTTCCATTAGGATAACGTTTGCCTAATTGATGCCAGCTTCTCCAAATGATAAAATTATTATAATGTCAGTATTATCTTGACAAATGCTTACCTTTGACATTTGCCAGCTACGGAGTACAGTTTTCCTATCAGAACTGAGTGTGTACCATTGTTTCCTACAACACACTTTCTTTAATTGCCATTGCCTTCCATTCATTTCTGTGGTTTCTGTGGTCTTCTAACCCAGGGCCCAGGAGCAGTGACTAGACTTCTCCTATGGGCTGTAATTTGTTGGCTGCTCCTGTAAACCCATGGGTTAGGAGTCACATTTCTGGTTTTTTTTTTTTTTTAATTCTACACTATTATATCCTCTTAGGCTCTGTTGTAATTTATATCTAGTGGCATCATAAGGATTTAATGGGTTTTCTCCTTTATATACATTTTTCAGCCTTTCTCAAGTCTTATGACATGCAGACCATACTTTCTTTTATAACATTTTCTGTACCTCTCTCTGGTTACAATAAGAAATGTACAGATATTTTCATCTGTTCTCTCTTTCTCTCTCTCAAAACTTGTATTCATTTTTAACAGTGGGAGGGACTTCTATGTGGGAAATAATCTATAAAAACAATCTTTCTTTTGGTGTTCTCTGATCTGTTAGTGGTAATTTTGTCAAAATTCCAACTGATTTTTGACTGTGTAAACTACCAGATTTATCAGTGGAATTAAAACACTAAAGAAGACAGAAGAAGCAAGTCCCAAAGTGTTTTATAAAGGTGGTGCCAAGGAGCATCGTTAATAATGAGTGCCACCCCAGCCTTGTAGACAGTTCTGTCACTGTGAGTCATCCTTTCAATATGAATTAAAGGTATTTAAAGCATTAAAGTTTTACTTTTGAATATTAATATCATCTCAAAATTTACAAGGTGAGGATGTTGCTGAGGTGGTAAGAGTTGGAGTGGATTGTGATACATTGTAGTCAGTAGTAAAATGGTACCTGAAGGGGGTGCCTTGCTTTGGAGTAAATATGACTGATTCACAGTAGATAGAGATGTCTTAGAACTTTGTAACAATTTGGATAAGCTAGAATGCAGTCACAAGGAGGTGCTATTAGAATATTGAGCTAAAACTAAAAGAAAAAATAACTAAGATGACTGTGGCATGACGTTAAAAAGAAATTATTTTCAGGTGTGTGTGGTACATTGTGTTAAGACTGTACTTGAGATACAAGACAAGATGAGGCATAATCAAGAGAGATTTGGGTGGCCTGGAGGAGGGAGAGTAGGTGGAAATGAGAACTGGAATGTGTAGGAGTTAACATGTTTGAGGCCAATCTGAAGGAAGAGAAAAATCTGTAGGAAAACAAGATAAAGGAAGGCCAAGTAATAGTGCATGGTGAGAGTAAGGGGGGAAGGGCAGGCATGGGACTAAAAGCAGTGAGCCCTTTGGAACTTGCCACCCTAAGAAGAAACATGAGAGAGAAATGCCAAATCAGAGAATTTGAGATTAAAAAGTTTAGAGGGGTACCTGGGTGGCTTAGTCAGTTGAGCGTCGACTCCTGATTTCAGCTCAGGTCATGATCTCAGGGTGGTGAGATCGAGTCCCACACTGGGCTCTATGCTGGGCGTGGAGCCTGCTTAAGTCTCTCTACCTCTGGTCCTTCTGCTTGTTCTCTCTCTCTCTCACTCTCTTTCTCTCGAAATAAATAATTCTTAAGGAAGGTTAGATGACTAGAGGTCAGAGTATTACTAGAAATAAGTAGGTCTTTGGAGAGTGAAAGCAGAACTAACAGATCTTTCTTTGAAAGCAGATTTCACCTTTCTTGTCTGTTCATTTTGCTTCCCCTTCTGCCAGCTGATTTCTCTAAGATTGCATAAACAAAACATAGCCTTAAAAAGTTGACCCAACTCTTTCCATGGTTATCTTTTTTTTCATCCTCAGTGGAAAATAGTGCTATGTAGGTCATTTCTGAATCTTCAGTAACATTTGAGGACTCATCACACTCAGTATCTCAAGTGAATTTCAGTTTCTCCACCTCTTAGTAGAAGCACATAACCTAAGAACAGTGGAGAGTGTTCTGGATTCAACAGTAAGTCAAGTCAGATGCAGAGGTCTTGAGCTGCTGAAACTGTCCTCTACCAACTAACAATGTATGTTCCTTCTCAACGAAGTGAATTTGTTCCGTGTTCTTAATTCTCTTAGAGCATGACTTCTCAACAGTGATACTCATAGTGTGAATAGAAAAGTTGTGGCAAATACTTAGAAGTGACTTTAAATACCTATTGTTTTGTTTTGAAATGGAAATAATTAAATAATATGTAGACAGTAATAATTGTGATTGAGAGCAGATGTTATTTAGTTTCATGTTAATCCCATGATATATTTTCCCAGCCTAATTGAAATATAGTTGACACATAACATTATTAGTTCAAGATGCACAACATAATGATTTGACGTTTGTATGTTGCAAAATGATTACCACAGTGAATTTAGTTAACATTATCACCTCACATAGTTGATATTTTTTTTTATGAGAGCTTTTAAGATCTACTCTCTTAGCAACTTTCAAATATACAATACAGTATTGTTAGTGAGAGCCCCATCCTTCCTGAACTATGTGAATAATTTTGATTTGGGGAGTTGCTGGAATCCTGGAAATTTTGTGGGGATATCCAGTTCAGCTTCTAACGATTAATTCATTGCTTTAAAAAATAAATTTATTTGCTTAAAGGCTAAATTTCTCTCTTCCATCTCCACCCACTTTCCTGTACACACACACACACACACACACACACACACACACATAACATACAGTGTGTTATTTTAAATCCAAGAAGGAAATATGATTGAAGATGGGGTAACCTTACAACAACAAAATAAAAAATCTACTTGATATTAGTAAATATCTGTGTAAATCAAATGTCATTGAAATAAGACATAAATTGCATCCCTCATATGAAAAAAAAATTGACCTAAAGGAACATCATGTTAGTAAAATAGAGAAAAACTGGGTGTTACATGGAACTGATGAATCATTGAAAACTGCATCTGAAACTAATGATTTAGTATATGTTGGCTAATTGAATTTAAATTTAAAAAATAGAGAAAAAGATTTTTTATTTTATTTTTTATTTTGGAGAGAGAGAAAACAAGCATGTGGGAGGGGGGAGTGCAGAAGAAGAGGGGGAGAAACAATTCCAAGTAGGCTCCAAACCCAGTGCAGAACCCGACTTGAGGCTCAATCTCACAACCCTGAGATCATGACCTGAGTTGAAACTAAGAGTCGGATACTTAACCAACTGAGCCACCCAGGTGCTCAGAGAAAAAGATATTTCTTAAAAAAAGGGAACTAGAATTCAACATTGCAATTTTTTTAAAGATTTATTTATTCATTCATTCATTCATTCATTCATTCATTCATTCATTCATTCATGATAGACATAGAGAGAGAGAGGCAGAGACACAGGAGGAGGGAGAAGCAGGCTCCATGCCAGGAGCCCGATGCGGGACTCGATCCCAGGACTCCAGGATCGCACCCTGGGCCAAAGGCAGGTGCTAAACCACTGAGCCCTCCAGGGATCCCAACATTGCAATTTTTAATCATTTTCTACAAGGACATAATGTGCTACAGTATTAGAATTGTTTCACATTTGGTGGCAGTCTTTAGGACCATAACGAAGAAACCATAAGTTTCTAGACATAAACTTCACCTGAACTTCTGGGTGAAGCCTTTTCCTCCATAGTCCATGGGCCTAATACCGAGCCACTTTAGAAGCACAGGTGCCCTTACAGGACTTGAAAGTAGAAGAATACATGATGGCTCATATGAGAGATGTTCTGTGGGTTCAAATTCTTCAAGTTCACTCTATGGGTTTCCTGGAGGACTCTGGGATATTGGCCCCGATAGTACAAGAGGTGAACTCCTTCAAGATATTGTCAGTTCTAAAACTCTTCATTCATGCTAAAAATTGTGCCTGCTTACTGTGTGCCCAGTGCTTAGAAATAGTAGCAAACCACCTAGACAAGATTCTTGACCTCAGAGCCTTGTAATCTAAAAGGGGGAAAGACATTAAATAAGTTAGTACACAAGTAATTAATTGAAATAAGTAGTTGGAAGGAAATGTAGAAGGCACTGATGAAAGCACGTAATGAAAACATGTAGGTCTAGTTGGGGTTGTCAGGCAAGACCTTCCCAGAAAAGTGACATCTTAAGTGTAATTTAAGAGGAAGAATAGAAGGTAGATGAGGAACAGAAGGGATAGGGAAGAACATTCCAGGCACAGGGCTCCACCAACCTGTGTGATAGTCTGAAGACAGGACACAGCAGTAAGAGGGCTACAGAAGGTCAGTGTGAACCCAGTGGGAAGAGTCCTGTGCAGCATGGTTGTGAGGTCAAATCATGTGGGGCTTTTAAATCTTGGAGTGACTTTGAGCAAGTCCCTTGGTTACAAGCATGATCTTCAACTTACTGATGTTTCCATTAGCCTTTTCTGCGTAACAGACTAGCCCAAATTAAGTGGTGTTAACACAGCCATTTGGGGGTATTATTTCAGCTATTTGAAGGTCCATTTCAGCTAGGCCCACAGGAATAGTTCCCCAGTCTCATTTTGCTTTCCTTGAAATCTTTCTCTTGGTTTGCAAAGTGCAGCTGAAAAGCCAAATAATGCCAGAACTAAAAAGCATCCATTGACTAATGACATGAGGTTGTTTTTAACCTCAGTCTGTGGTGGTATCATGAAGGTAGAAGTTGTTCTGTAGTGTGCGAAGGAGTGAATAGAGCCTGCAGTAGGCAGAAGGGTGGCCACCCCAAAATGCTGACATCCTAATCCTCAGAACCTGTGAATACATTGGGTTACATGACAGATGAGAATTAAAATTGCAGGTGGAATTAAAATTGTTGGTCAGCTAACCTGAAAATAGGGAGATTTTCCTGGATTATCTGAGTGGGCCCAGCGAAATTACAAGGGGGTTTAAAAGTGGAAGAGGAAGGCAGAAGAATGGAGATATGATTGCAGAAGAGGTTAGAGTCACAGTGTGAGAAGTTACTGGATTGTCCGTGCTGCCTTTGAGGATGGAGGGGACCACGAGCCACAGAGTGTAGGCGGCCTCTTGAAGTTGGAAAAGACCAGGACACAAGACTTTCCCCAAAACTTTCAGAATAGACTCAGCACTATCGACACCTTGATTTTAGGTGACATGCATGTCAGACTTCTGATCTACAGCATGAAGTCATAAATTTGTCTTAAGCCATTAGATCTATAGTAATTTGTTAAAGCAGTGATAGGAAGTGAACAGAGGGTAAATAAGGAGAGTCAGATATCCACATAGACACTCCAAAGAAGTCTTTGAAGGAAGAAAGAAGAAAGAAACGATGGGACATGCAAGATTTAGGGTAGATGGTAGTGTGTTTTAAAATGGGAGACATTTTGTGATTTTGAATTTTCACATTATTTCTGTGATTTCTGAGTTATTTTTATGCTTCTAGAGACACAGCATCAGAATGCTCATCTGGCACTCCCAACTACTATCACATAAAAAATCTTTAAAAGCAAGTTAATTGCACTTGAATAAAAATCAGATATATCTGCATCTTTAAAACTTGATTGCACTAAAATATCAATTCTATAACATTTCTCTTTAGCTTAATAGTGACTAAAACAAATTATACCCTAATAGTACTTTATGATAATATATGTTAAGCATTTATAAGCCTTGAAATTATGCTTACATTGAGAAAATAGATGTCCAGGCACCATAAATTTTAATTTTATGTTTAAATCATTACAATTAAACTTGGTGTTGTTTTTCAGTCCTATAAGTTGTAATTAATCTGTGTAAATAATAACAGTAGTTAATACTCACCATGCAATAAGTGCTTACTGTACCTCTGGCTAAGTTTAACTCTCCATAGCTCATTGAATCCATATGATAATCTTACATGGGAGTTGGAATTATTTATATTCACATTTTACAGATATAGAATTGAGCCATTAAACATAAAAAGATCCATTTAGCAAATATAAAAGAATTGAGATAGAATCATTTTTTAATCTTATGTTGGCTTTATTGTGATTTTTTGTATAAATCTCTGCTTTTTAAAATAATTTTTTAAAATTTTCATATAGTTGCATTAGTTACAGGTGTTCAACATAGTGATTCAACTTTTCTATATGTTTTGCTACCTCACCACAAGTATAGCTAGCTCCCATCTGTTAACCATGCAGCGCTCTTACAATAACATTGACTATGCTGTGCTTTTTTGATGTGCTGTGCTTTTTGTTGTCATGTCTTATTCATTTCGTAACTGAAACCTTATTGACCCATTTTGCCCATCTCTCCCCTCCCTTCCCTTTGGCAGCCATCAGTTTGTTCTCTATATTTAAAAGTCTGATTCTGCTTCTTGTTTATTCATTTGTTTTGTTTTTTAGATTCACATATGTGTGAAATCTGGTAGTACTTCTCTTTCTCAGTCTGACTTATTTCATTTGCTATAATATCCTCTAGGTCCATCTTTGTTGTCGTAAATAGGAAGATATCATTCCTTATGGCTGAGTGGTATTCCGTTATATAAATATACTACATCTTCCTCATCCATTTGTCTGTCAGTGAATACTTCAGTTGCTTCCATATATTGGCTCTTGTAAGTAATGGTGCAGTAAATGTAGGGGTGCATATATCTTTTCGAATTTGTGTTTACATTTTCTTTGGGTAAATACCCAAGAGTGGAATTACTGGATTGTATGGTAGTTTTATTTTTAATTTTTTGAGGCACCTCCACACTATTTTCCACAGCAGCTGCACTGGTTTGCATTCCCACCAGCAGTGCACAAGAGTTCATCTTTCTCCACATCCTCACCAACAATGATTATCTTTTGTCTTTTTGTGTCTAGCCATTCTGACAGGTGTAAG
Source organism: Vulpes vulpes (assembly GCF_048418805.1). Taxonomy (NCBI): domain Eukaryota; kingdom Metazoa; phylum Chordata; class Mammalia; order Carnivora; family Canidae; genus Vulpes; species Vulpes vulpes. Next base: position 1,428,442 of record NW_027325787.1, on the reverse strand, counting down.
GTGATAATCTCATTATGGTTTTGATGTGTATTTCCTTGAAGATTAGTGATCTTGAGCACTTTTTCATGTGTCAGTTGACCCCCTGGATACCTTCTTTAGAAAAACATTTATTCATGTTCTCTGACTGTTTTTTAATCCAACTGTTTTTGGTATTGAGTTGTATAAGTTCTTTATATATTTTTTACATTGACCCCTTGACATATAATAATTTTCATATAAGAAGCTCCTTTTTTTTTTTTTTTAAGAAGCTTCTTTTCATTTGCTCTAGGAACCAGGAGTCTGTCTATACAGGCATCATTTAAGGGATTCCATTGTGTGGGCCATGAAATATATATATCAAGTCCAGTTGCTGCACACTCAGATTTTCTTTCCCTCTTCTTTATTTTGCACCTGAAAAATTTTTGTATCTTGGAAATGCTTATCAGATTGGTAAAAATTTAAACATAATGATAATATCAAGAGTTGGTGAGAACTTGTTTTTTTAAAGGCATTCATTTATTGTTGGTGGAGAATATAAGTGGCTATAAGCCTTTTTGAGGAAAATACTTATAAAATACTGTCAGCAATTATGAAAATTTAATATGTAAGTATTAGCAATTTAATTCTGTGAATCTGTCCTACTAATTTATACCTGACCAGGCAAACCTAGTCCAGCTGATATAGAGAAGGTATGGTAGAATTAGAAAATCATCATTGGATTGTAGATGGGTAGGCAGTAGTTTGATGGGAATAGGATATTTCTACATAGTCTCAATTCATCTCCCCACAATTTATCAGTTACTTGCAAAAGGAAACAGAGTAACTTTACTATGGAGAAACCTGGCAAACACCATACTAATGATATGATCTAAATTAACATCAGTATTGGGAAAACTAGCTTCACATGCTTATTGATATTTTCTAAGACAAGTAACATTATTTCATTGATATTCCTTCCAAGAGTGCATAACCTGCACCTAATCACGAGAAAACAAATGAAATTGAGGGTTGAAGTCCACACAATAACCGAACTATTCTTTTCATCGATATAAGATCAAGAAAGAAAGAAAGACCGAAGGTCCAGACTAAAGACCTATATCTCCAGTGCATTGTATGGTCATAAACCAAATGCCGGACTGGAAATAAAAGTAGCTAGAGAGAGCATTAGTGGGACAAATGACAAAATTTGAATAGAGTGTAAACTAGATAATAGTTGATTTTTAAAAAGAAAATATTTTATTTTTAAGCAATCTCCACACCCAACATGGGCTCAAACTCACAACCCAGAGATCAAGAGCTCAAACTCACAACCCAGAGATCAAGAGTCGCATGGTCTACTGACTCAGCCCTCCGGGCCCCCCTAGATAATGGTGTTTTTATCATAAAGTTTCTGATCTTTATAATTATACTGTGGTTCTAGGAAAGGGTTTTTTTTTTTTTTCTTAGGATATGCACACTGAAAGATTTAGGGGTAGGAGCGTCATGTTTCCAACTTATTCTCACGAGGAGTATGCACATATATGAAAACATGAGAGATAGAATACAAAAGCAGATGAAACAAAATGTAAACAGTTGGTGAATCTGCATAATAGTTATGGAGATTCCTTGTACAGTTCTTGCAAATATTTTTGTAAGTGTGAAATTTTATCAAGATAAGTTTAAAAATAAACACAATCCAGAGGTAAGGCATTATGAGCTAGGAAAAATTTTTTAAATAGGGCCCAGGTGTACTGACAGTTCTCACCAGCCTTCCTTGACTAAAGAGAATGCCAGATTTCATGTCACTGTCTCATATAATGTAAGCCTGTAGAACACAGTCCGAGTATAATAGCAAAATGGCGTTATTGAATTTTATAGCTCTCTTCTGCTCTTTGTCTAAAGCCATTCTAGCATATCCAGAAAGATATATGGATTACATGCATGGCCTTGGTATGTATTATTTCTCACAACTGAGTATTTGATGAGATTTGGACACCAGACAATTTGAGGTTCTGATCTCTGGCAGGAACCTAGATGGTACCACTTCTGTGTTGCCAAATTCAGATTCCTTTGCTTTAACAGGCAGGTGAGCTAAGGTCATGACGTTTTAGGAAAACTTAAGGTGCCTTCCACAGTTGGGGATATTTCTGTGGGCAAGGCTAAGTACCCCCCCCCCTTAAAAAAAAAAAACAGCCCAGGGTTCATTCCTGTAAGATAGAAATTAACTCTCTTAAATTATGTGCCATAAATGTGTCAGTGATAATTTTAGCTTGGCACATTATCAGAAAAGATTGAAACTCATTATTTACTGTGCCTATTAAAAAAAAACAACCAACCAACCTCAGGGGCTCAGGTTAAGTATCTGCTTTGCGCTCAGGTCATGATCTCAGGACCCTGGGATCGAGCCCTGCATTGGGCTCCTTACTCAACAGGGAGTCTGCTTCGCCCTCTCCGTCCCCCACCCCCGCTCATTTTCTCTCTCTCTCTCTCTCAAAAATAAAATCTTTTTAAAAAAAAAAAAACCCTCAGTATAGCCCCCTAGAATGTCTACTTTTGAGTATTGTGAAATTCAGGTGAACCTCTAAAACTTAACTGTGAAAAAGCAGGTAAACTAGCAAAGTTATATGACCAAATATATAGAATTATTGGCTTTAAGCCATTTATACACATATTATAGAGCTTAATGCAGTTTTTTGGACAGTAATTAGCAAACCAACTGCATAATGAAGCTGCTCCTAGTAAGTGACAGTAAAACCATATTTGGAGAGGGTAAAGGACAACTCTAATTCATTTTTAAAAATCACTCTTTGGAGTCAGACTGCCCATGTTCATAATTCCTATTCTCCCACTCACAGGATATGCAACTCTGGATAGTTTGTTTAGCTTCACTGTTATCTAGAGAGTACCTGTTTTCCCCCGGGATTATGCTATTAGAATAGTACCTAAGAGCACTGTTTATGAAAGTCAGATTCACTGTCATATCTAAGTGGAACAGGCACTTAGAAGGTATCCAGTCTCTGTGGTTGTTATTACTTCTTTGCCTGATTTCAAAAGCTGTGTTAAGATGCAAATTTTAAAGGAGAGCATAAAACAGAACACTGTTTTATGTCACTGAATTCCTTCCTACCTACCAACAGCCCTTTCCTGCTTTGATTTACAGGTTACTGAGATGTTGTGTCCATACAAACAGCAAGAGCCAGGAATGTTCATTGAATCAACGCCACTTGGTCCATTTGTATCATATGTCCAGAGAGGCAAAAAGACTCAGGAATATCAGTAAAAGCAGAATGTTCTCATACTATATCTGACAGTTTCCCTATCATTAAAGAGAATAAAAATAGCGTTGTCTTAAAAAAAAAAAAAAAAAAGACCCAAAATCCAAACTTCATGCTTACAAAGAAAGTGGCAGAGCCTTAAGAAATCTAATTTCTAGAAATCTAATGAATCCGTAATTTTTACAGAAAAGTTATTACTCAGGGTAGACAAGTTGGCGTGGACCAAGAGCCCACCAGGCAGATTGGACCTGAAATAATTCTAGTAGTAGATGGTCTCCACTCAGGGGCTTTATTCAGTCTGAGCTTTTTTAGCAAGTCTCTCTTTTTTTTTATTTAATTTTTATTTATTTATGATAGTCACAGAGAGAGAGAGAGAGGCAGAGACACAGGCAGAGGGAGAAGCAGGCTCCGTGCACCGGGAGCCTGACGTGGGATTCGATCCCGGGTCTCCAGGATCGCGCCCTGGGCCAAAGGCAGGCGCTAAACCGCTGCGCCACCCAGGGATCCCTTTAGCAAGTCTCTTATGTGAAGAAATGTAATTTATTGCTCAATAGGAAAAGATGGGGTGGGAGGTTGGGTTTCCTTGAATTACAAAGCTGAGAAGAAGAATCTTCCTTTCAGACGTCTGTAAGGATGTGGGTTTTTGCAGTGACCATCTCCGTGCCATTGCTAATTGTCCCAGAATCTGCCTGCATTCTTGAGTCTGGTGTTCTCATTCAAGAGCATATGAATTTTGTAATTCATCTCATATTTAGCAATATCCCTATGGTCTTTTTTAAATTTTCTTTTATTGGTGTCTTGCGGCCTGGCTAAATTGTTTTTCCTTAGGACAGGCCAGCCCCAACCTTACCCTAAAAGAGTTGCTAGATCTCTTGATAAACACATGGGTGTAGGGACACCAGAAACGCAGTCCCAGCACATCCTCAATAGTCCAAGATCTTGTTGAAAATGAAAACTCCTTACTCTGAACCCTGCCAGTCCAATTCTAAATGCAAATAAGCCCTAAGGCAGTTATGACACAAGGAGAAAAGTCAGTGAGAAGTGAGCTCAGTGCCCTGGAGAAGCCAGAACTAGGTGTGCATGCTGTAATTTTAACATTTATGATGCTGGCCAGCTGTGGGATACCACTCTCAGCTGTTTCGCATGTGCTGGCAGCCAGTACTCATTGGTTTGTTTGTAAATAAACTTGATAGGAACTTTTCTATTCAAATTTATCATGTTGTTTCTAGGGGTGATGTTCCTTACAATTTTTTTTTCTTTTTTGCATACAACTCCCTGGAGAATCTGATCAAAGCTGTGGCCCCTCTCTTCTTGGGAGAATGCCCAGATTCTTAACATATGCTTGAAAACAATTGTACATAATTTCAAGGAATTTACATGAAGCATTTTCAGGATGGTTCGTGGAATCTCCTCTTCATGCTCTAAACCAGTCCTAAGAAATTTGTCTTCCTCTCCCTCAAAGGGTTCCAGAAGGGTTCTTTTGTATCTCTCAACAGTTGCAGAAGATACAATTGAGGGTGATGGTCATGATAATGATAACTACCATTTATTGAGCTTTCACTATTTGTCAAGACACTGTGCATTCCTCATATCCAGAAGCGAACTCTGGGTCATGCTCTCATTCTCTCCAAACCTCTTCTTCCAGCAGCCTTCCCTGTCTCAAGGAACACCAACCCCATCTCTTCAGATGCCCAGATAGAGCTGGATCCATACCCCCACCATTGCTGTCACCTTCCTCCTCATCACCATCATTGCTCACCTTGTTTTATTGCAGGTGATCTCCATATTTCCAGCCTTGCTCTTCCCAGCACAGCAGCCAGAGCTATTGATTCTAGTAAAGTGCAGGTCTTATCATACAACTCTTCTACTCAGAATCCTGTAAATTCATTTTTTATTCAGAGGAAAAGTTGAGATCCTTCCAATGGACAGCTCAATTCCAGAGGCCACACTTCACTTAGATCACAGTATGTTGAGCAGCTGCAGTGAAGGTCTACAAGACCTTGTACGAACTGCCCCACCCTGCAAACTCAGTTGCTTCTGTGACCGTGTTCCTCCTTCTACTTTTTCCTCATTCAGTGCATTTTAGCCACGTTAGCTTCCTTTCTGATCCTTAGGTACACCAGGCCCTCTCCTGCCCGAGAGCCTTTGCACTTGTTACTTCTGCCAGGAACAGTCTTACCCCCAGATAACTGCTTAGTTCATGTCTCCACTTTCTTAAATTCTTTGCTCAAAAGTCATCTTGGTGAGGCATACACTGACCACCTTTATTAAAATGCAGTCCTCAGCTCTATCCTGGCATTTCCTATCTGCCTTTATCTGTGTTATTTTTTCCATAGTAATCATCATCTTCCAAAATATTCATAGTATCCATTTGACTTTTCCCACTAGAATGCAGCCTTCATTAGGATGGAGATCATTGTCTACTTCAGTATATGTGTGCAGTATCTAAGATTGCATGGTAAGGTCTCAGAGTCTGATGAATGAAATGAACAAACTGTAGGAAAATATACTATTTACCAACATGGTTTTAGATTCAAAAAGATTAAGCAACTTGCTCAAAGTCACATAATTGCTGAATAGTATAGCTAGGATTTTTGGATTTTCTGACACTCAAGACCTGTGTTCTTAAATACCAAAAATATTTTTCAAGAATATATAAAATAAGAGGTCAAAATTAAGTCCCAAAGAGGCAGTCTTACAAGGCTAAAGGCTAAAGTTGGAGTTTGGGGCCAACAAAGTGGCTGCAAATTGTGAAGGAGAGGCCCTCTGCCAAGAAAGGAACCATGGGAGAGGTGATTCAGAAATCTTTGTGTGTGGACTGCTTTCTCAGCATTGATTGCATGGGGCAAGAATCCTAGTGGCCCAAAGAGCTAAAAAGCTTAAAGAGCTGGATAAAGATTTCAGCAGCTCCAACCTCAAGGGAGACAGTAAATTCTCCCAAGGTACAGGAACTTGGTAAACTCCACAAGGTTTTCATCAAAATTCTAGAAAACCTATGCCGTAAGAATAAGAACCACACTCCAAGAATCAAAACTAAATGATGGTAGTGAATTTTAACTCATTGAATAAAATAAACCCACGAGTCCCTCAGATATAAATAAATAAATTGAATTGTGTGGGTTGCAACAGTTACATGGTTTCAAAGTACCTCTCCAAAATTACTTACTAATTACAAAGATGAAATCGATAACTTCATGGTAGAGAAGCCAAGGAAACACTGCCTTAATCAAATGATCAAAGTGAAAATCATTAATATTAGGATGAATTGAAATAATGCCCCACCTGAGATGATGCACCAAGAACAGTGTCCCTTCCATTATTTCCTCCCAATGATGCACACCTGATAATGACCATGCAGGTACATCAAACAAACTCAGATTGTGGGACAGTGTACAACATATGAAGCTTATAATCTTTAAAAGTGTCAAGGTTATGAAAGTCAAGGGAAGACTGAGAAATTATTCCAAACTGAAGAAAAAAGATGACTGAAGTTAACATTTGATTCAGAACTGGAACCCTTTACTATACTATTTTGGGAACAACTAAGGAAACTTGAAATTAGGATTGAGGATTAGATGGTAACAGTATATTTAGGTTAAAGTCCTAACTTTTTAAATGATTAGGTTGTGACATGAAATATAAATGCAAGTATACATGTGAGTGATTGTATATCAAGTTGACAAATTACTTTTAGATGGTTCATGAAAAAAAGTTTTATATACTATATTTGAAACATTTCTTTAAATTTATAATTGTTTCAAAATGACAAAAACAATTATAGTTCTATATTCTAGCATCAAACAACTGGAAAATGAAATTTTAGAATATCCTTTACAATATAATTTCTTTAAACATGAGATATTTGGAAATAACTTTACTCTGTAAATTATACATTGATGAGAGAAATGAAAGAAAACCTAATTAATAGAGAGATACACCATATTCATGGGCAGGAGCACTCAATATTGTTAGCATGTCAGTTCTCCTTAAGTTGAACTGTACCTGCAAATTTGTCCAAATCAAATCCAAGCAGGCTTTGTTTGGTAGAGATTGACAAACTGATTCAAATTCTTATGCAAAAACAAAGGAACTAGAATAGTCCATCTAGTCTTTAAAGAATAACAAATATATAAGGCTTAAATGATCTGGTTTAAAACTGACTATAAAGTCATAGTAATCAAGGCAGTATGGCATGAACCATATAGATCAGTGAAATAGAAAAGGGACTCCAGAGATAGGCCCACACTTACATAGCCTTTGATTTTTGACAAAGCAATTCAGTGGGGAAAGAAGTAGTGATCATGTTAGAATAACTGGGTATCTGTATGGAAAAAAGTGAATCTCAACCCTTACTTTGCTCTATACACAAATATTAGTTTGAAACAGACCCTAAACATAAATCTTAAGCCTATAAAGCATTAACAAGAAATCATAGGAGAATATCTTTAACTAGGGTAGGTGAAGACTTCTCAAAACACTAACCAAAAGAAGGAGGAGGATGGAAGCAGGATGAGAAAGAGGAGGAGAAAGAGGGGGAGAAGGAGGAGAAAGCTAAACTAATAAAAATTAAACATTTTCTACACATCAAGAGACACTTTTAAGAAAATTAAAGGCAAACCACACACTCAGAGGTAATATTTGCCATTCGTGTACTTGGCAAAGAACTTGATTCCAAAATATACAAGAATGCCTATAAACAATAATTTAAAAAGAAAACAAGAGCTTGCTCCTAGAATGGCAGTGTGAGGAGCTACATGGACCTGCTTTCCAAGGAAACAAAACGTAACTAGTAAAAGTTATAAAAAAAAATTAAAATCTCTGGAGGTTGGCCTGTGGGCAGTTTAAGAAACATTTATTCAAGAAAATCTAAATTCAGTAAGAACAGCAAAAGTGGGTAACACTTGGGCCATGGCCTGTCCTCCCCCACACTGTATGACAGAAGCTCCATTGGGTGGGTGTGGCCCAGAAATTGGGACCTTCTCTCCCCTCAGCTTCCAGTTAAGGAATACAATATCTCATCAGAAGGTTGCAGGACACCAGCATTTCTCATTCATCTGGCTCCGTGTTACAGAGGCCAAATTCCTAGCACATGTGGCTGAGAGGTTGAGAGCTCCCTTCTTCCACCCGGGCCCTACTCATAGGCCAGAAGCTTTATTCCAGGCTTGGAAGGTTGAAAATACAGAGCTCTGATGCCTTTACCCCACTTCATTTGTAGAGTGAAGGTTCTGCAAGCTGAGAAGACCAGAGACTAGTGCCTTCAAGCAGCACCTTGTTAGTAAAGCAGGAGTGTCACTCTGAGAGAAGTGGGTCACTAACCTTACACACCCCCACCCCCACCCCACCAGCTCCAGAGCAGAGGATCAGAGTTTTCCCTAGAGGGAGAGGTAGTTCATAAGCACAGAGCTCTGAAGTTCCTATCAAAATAACTGACTACTTGAAGCAGAGTATGTGGGAAGTTCAAGCCTAAGGATGCTTTTGAGGGGGAAAAATGGAGATTTTGGTGGTGAGCTCATAAGAGGAGGGTTGGTAGCTGCATTAGAATAGCAAAGTAAACTGTTGGAGTACCAGAGAGTACAAGGAAAATAGTCAATTATGAAGAACGTTCTTGAGGTCAGATCAAATCTGAAACACTGACCTCAAAAAATAGCCCTACAAAGGAGACTGAATTTATTGAATCAGACTGTGAAGTATTTTATGCCCCAGGGCATTATTGAAAATAATAGACGAACCAGCCAGCAACTAGTGGAGCCTAACAACTGGGTGTGATACCAACAGAGGCAGACAGCTTAACAGATCAAGAAAAGAGAGTAAAAAAGAGCCCTGCCAAACCATTGTATGAATGCCTAAGGTTGTGCCCTCTAAGGAGAAGCATCAGAGATTTCTTGTAGATAAAACAGTTCTTACTAGAATATGCAAGTTATTTAATAAAGAAGAGGGGAATCCCTGGGTGGCTCAGCAGTTTAGCGCCTGCCTTCATGCCCAGGGCATGATCTTGGAGACCCAGGATCAAGTCCCACATCGGGCTCCCTGCATGAAGCCTGCTTCTCTCTCTGCCTATGTCTCTGCCTCTCTCTCTATGTGTCTCTCATGAATAAATAAATAAAATATTTAAAAAATAATAATAAATAAGAATAAAATAAAAACAAGCCTTTGATGGGGATAGGGAATTAGAATCAGATAAGTTGAGTCCACAAGAAAAAGAAGAGAACCAAAAATATAAATAAGAAAGCTTAATATGCTAGTTATAAATATGTACTTGTTTTCTTCTTAGTTTCTTTGAAAGACATAAAATGTATAAAATAGTAATACATATTGTTGGCTTTGTAACCTGTAGTTGTACAGTCTATGACAATAATAGCATTAAAAGAAGAAAGAGGGACACCTGGGTGGCTCAGTGGTTGAGCATCTGCCTTCGCCTCAGGGCGTGATCCCTGGGTCCTGGGATCGAGTCCCATATTGGGCTCCCTGCAGGGAGCCTGCTTCTCCCTCTGCCTGTGTCTCTGCCTCTCTCTGTAAGTCTCTCATGAATACATAAATAAAATCTTAAAGAAAGGAGAAAGAAAGAATGAGCTGTATAGGAGTAATGTTTATATGTATCACTGAAATTAAATTGATATAAATCTGAAGGTGTTTTTAATGTTAATATGCATAATAATAAGCCACAGAGCAACCACTAAAAACTAAAAAAAATGAAATTCATTGAAGGAATTAAAATATCACACTAGAAAATATTCATTTAGTGAAACAGAAGGTTCTAAAGAAGGAATAGCGAAAAAAACTATATAAATATATATATATATATAACAAAAAAGTAAAACAGTAGGCAGAAACCCAGCTATACCAATTATAACATTAAATGTAAATATACAAGACCATATAATCAAAATGTAGAGATTGTCACATGCGGGAAAAATTCAGTATTAAGCTGTTTATAGGAGATACAGTGTAGATTCAAAGATACAAAGAGATTAAAGAAGGATGGAAAGAGAGAAATCACACAAACAGCAACCACAAGAAAGTAGGAGTGGCTTACTAATATCAGACAAAATAGACTTAAAAACAAACAATGTTACTAGAGATTAAAAAGGGATACTTCACAATGATAAAAGCACCAATTCATCATGAAGACACAATTATAAACAACTATGTACTTAACAACATACACCCCAAATCTATGAAGCAAAACTGAAGGAATGAAGGGAGAAATAGACAAGTCAGCAATAATACTCCACTTTCTTTTTTTTTTTTAATTTTTTATTTACTTATGATAGTCACAGAGAGAGAGAGAGAGGCAGAGGGAGAAGCAGGCTCCATGCACCGGGAGCCCGACGTGGGATTCGATCCTGGTTCTCCAGGATCACGCCCCCGGCCAAAGGCAGGCACTAAACCGCTGCGCCACCCAGGGATCCCAATACTCCACTTTCAATAATGTATAAGATTAAGCAAAAGAGCATCAAGGAAATAGAAGATAAACCACCTAGATATAGTAGAACTCTCTAAACAACATAGCTGAACACATATTTTTTCTTTTTTTTTTTTTTTGTTAAAGATTTTATTTATTTATTCATGAGAATACACAGAGAGGAGAGAGAGAGGCAGAGTCACGGGCAGAGGGAGAAGCAGGCTCCATGCAGGGAGCCTGACGTGGGACTCGATCCCAGGTCTCCAGGATCACGTCCTGGGCTGAAGGTGCGCTAAACCGCTGAGCCACCCAGGCTGCCCCACATATTTTTTTCAAGTGCACTAGGAACTAATTCTTTAGAATAGATCATATGCTAGGACATTTAAAAAAAAAAAAACACTTCAGTAAGTTAAAAAAGATTAAAATCATACAAAGTATGTTCTCTGACCACGATGGAATAAAATTAGAAATCAGTAACAGAAAGAAATTTGGGATAACCACAACTGTGAAATTTAACAACATACTCTTATATAACCAATGTGTCAAAGAGAAATCAAGAAATACTTTGAGATGAGAGAAAATTAAGGCACTACATGTCAAATCTTATGAAATGCACCTAAACCAGTGCTTATTGGGAAATTTATAGCTATTAATTGTCTAAATTTAAAAAGAAAAAATTATTTCTTTTTAAGAAGAAAACATTTTGAAAAGAACTCCAATCAGTAACTTAGTCTTCCACCCTAAGGCAGTGGAAAAAGAAAAGCAAACTAACCCCAAAGTGAGCAGATACAAGGAAAATAATAAAGATTAGGCCAGAAATTAATGAAATAGTGTGCAAACAATAAAATGAATGAAGCCAAAAGACAATTCATTGAAAAGATAAAGAAAATGACAAACCTTTAGTTAGACTGACCAACGAAAATGGAAGAAGACTCAAGTTTGTAAAGTTAGGAATGGAAGAAGGGACATTAATACTGGCGACAGTTGTAAAGGGTCATAAAAGAAAACCATGAACAAGTGCATGTCAACAAATTAGGTAGCTAAGATGAAATAAATTCCTAGAAAGGCACAAACTATTAGAATCAAGTGGAGGAAATACAACTTCTGAATAGACCTATAACAAGTAAGGAGATTGAAGAAGAAAAAGTAGTAAGTAGTTAGTAGCAGCAGCAGCAGCAGCAGCAATAGAATTAGTAATAGTAGTAAGAATAGTCGTAATAAACTAACCACAATGAAAAGCCCAGACCCACATGGCTTCCGTAGTGCATACTACGAAACATTTAAAGACCAATTAATACCAGTTTTTACAAATGTCTAAAATATAGAAGAGGAAGAAACACTTACAAACTAATTTTACGAGGCCAGTATTATCTCAGTACCAAAACCAAACAAAAATATCAAGATAAAACAAGAAAACTATGGACCAATATCTCTTAAGAATAAAAACACAAAACTCCTCAACAAAATACTCTCAAACTGAAGCCAGCAACAAATTAAAAGGATCATATACCGTGGCCAAGTGGGAATGCATCCCAGGAATGCAAGGCCAACTGAAAATCAATTAAAATACCTTATCAGTCAAATAAGGGACAGAAACCATATTATCATCTTGGTAGACATAGAAAAAGCATTTGACAAAATTAAACACTCCTTCGTGATAAAAACACTCAAAAAAGTAGGAATAGTGAACTTCCTGAAAGTCAGGAGCCTAAAAATCAAGAGGCTTTCTTTCCCCCTAAAATCAGAAACGAGGCAAGACTATTCACTTTCACCCCTTTATTCAACATTTTAGTCAAGAAAAGAATGTAAAAGACCTTCACACTGGAAAGGAAAACTAAAACCTGTGTTTACAGATGACATGACCTTAAAATAGAAAACCCTAAGGGATCCACTACAAAGCTATTCAAATGAATGAACAAGTTCAGCACAGTTGCAGGAGGCATGACCAACATGCAAATTCTGTACACCTGCAGCAGGTGAAAAATCTAAAAAAGGAAATTTTAAAAACAATTCCATTTACAATAAAAAAGTAAAATATTTAGGAATAAATTTAGCATTAAAAAAGTGCAAAACTGACACTCTGAAAACTACAAAATGTTGAAGGAAGTGAAAGAAGATCTAAATAAATAAAAAGATCCTACATTTACGGGTTGGAAGACTTAATATTATTAAGATGACAATACTCCCCAAACTGATCTACAGATTCAACACAACCTCTCTCAAAATTCTAGCTTCTTGCTTTGTAGAAATTGACAAAGTGATCCTAAAATTCATAGAGAAGGGCAAGGAACCTTAGAATAGCTATATAACACTTTTGAAAAGGAAGAGTTAAGTTTGGAAGACTGAACCCTTGCCAATTTTAAAATTTACTACAAAGCTAAAATAATCAAAGTGTGGGACTAAAATAAAGATTATATATATATATATATATATCTTCTGAGAGTCCAGAAATAAATTTCTACAGTCAATTGATCTTTCAACAAGGGTGCCAATGAGGAAAGAACAGTCTTTTTAATTAATGGTATTGGGACAACTAGATAGCCAATTTCATATGGGCCTGTATGAAACTGGGCCCATACCTCACATGATATACAGAATTAATTCAAAATTGATCAAAGATGAAAAGTAAGAGCTAAAACTCTAACTTTCTTAGAGGAAGGCGAAAGTAAATCTTTGTGACCTTGGTTTGGCAGTGGTTTTCTTTCTTTTCTTTTCTTTTCCTTTTCTTTTCTTTTTTCTTTTCTTTTCTTTTCTTTTCTTTTCTTTTCTTTTCTTTTCTTTCTTTCTTCTTTCTTTCTTTCTTTCTTTCTTTCTTTCTTTCTTTCTTTCTTTCTTTTTTGGCAGTGGTTTCTTAAATATGCTATCAAAAGCACAAACAATTAAAGAAAAAACAGATAAATTGGGATTTCTAGTAGGGTGGAGTGGTTGAGCGTGTTTTAAAATTCAATGTGGTGATAGTTGCCATAACTCTGAATATACTAAAAACCATTGATTTTTACATGTCAGATGAGTGAATTTCATGACATGTGAATTTTATTTCACATAAAAAAGAAAATGAAAAGAGGCAAAAAAAAAAAAACAACTTTGACACTTCACTAAAGAAGATACAAAAATGTCTAACAAGCCATGGAAAGATGCTAAATATCATTAGTCAGGAAAATACAAATTAAAACCATAATGAGATACCACTAGACACTTAACAGGACAACTAAAATTATAATGACTGAGAGTACCAAATGCTTACCTTGTAGACATTCCGACTGACGTCATATCCCAGCCACTGATGTAGAGTACCTGCCCTATCAGGATGTGTCAGGTAAACCACAGCTCCTGCTGTTATAGCCCTTTAGTAGCTTCTGTATCTGCTTTACAGCTGTGAATACCTGGGCCCCTGCCCTGGCTGGAGGTGGCTGTTGACCTCGTGAAATGTGCAGCCACATACCTACAAATGAAACATGTTTGTCTTATTGGAAGCCAGGTCTTCACCTTTGGCTCTTGGTCTGTTCTAAAAGTAGGAAGTAGGTTACTTGATGTTGGTTTAGGTTTGTTTTCTTAGATTTGTAGTTACTTTTTCTCAGTCTTCCCAGCAAATGGAAAGTAAACCACTGTCTATGTTCCAAGCAACTGTAATCCTCACTAGTTACTATTCCCATTGTAGGGATAAAAAACTACGGCTGAGAGACTTCATTTGCTCAAGGCAGGACACAGTGAAACCATTGTGTAATCCAGGTCCTGTGGACAATATCCAGGTGCCTTAAAGAGAGGAGTACATGGGATTCTTTTTTACAATACACTTGCCTTTGAATTTCAGAGTGATTTTCTTTCAGTCTACTTAATATTAATTCCACTGTAAAGAATTTTTATTTAATTAATAATATATCTATTGAGTGCTTACTGTATGTGGGTGCTGTGTTTGTGGAGGTGAATACATCGATTCAGACTTTAAAAAGCTTAGAGTAGAGCAGAAAAAGCCACTGCACAAATAAACATTTTCAATACAGCAGAATAATTGCAGTGGTTGAAGTCTTTAATAAGTACAGCAGCTAACAAAAAGGGAAGTGATCACCTCCGCTGGAGTGGTTATCGAGGATGAGAAAATTGTGTAGGACGTACAAGGGTGGGTAGGAGTTTGTCAGTGGGTCAGCTGACCTGTGGGTGTCTATTTCTGTGTCATGACTAACCGTGGAAACCACTTATGCATAAACATCAGCATTAGATTTAAGCAAATAAGTAGTTAAAGGTAGAAAAAATTCATTGTTAGTTGGCAGGAATGCTGTGTTCCTTTACACCTTTTTAATAATTAGCTTTGTGTTAAGATATAATTAAAACCTCTTAGCAAAATACAGAAGCCTGAGAAGGGCAGTGCTTTTTACTGGCATGCGCTTCATAAAATACATTGCAAAGCAACCAGCTATTAGAGTTCTTTCATTCTGTTGCATCTGCTTTTTGGAATTTAAACAGACAAGATGAAACAAATTTGCAAGTTTATGAAGATTTTGCTTTGTTCATTTTTCAAACTGTGCTGAACTTGACAAACAAATATACTTGGGATACATGCTTTTCAAGTTTTTAGGAGGAAAGCTTTAAACTACATCTGTGACTGTTTTCAAAGTCTGCATTCTTACACATAAATGTGTGTTTTAAGGTCGCAGAGTTTCTGACTAAACTACTATCAGTTCATCAATAAATGTCTTATCAGAGCTAATAACGAACACAGTTCTGTTATTGCTTTTATTACTGTTTTTTCAGCTCACTTAGGAATTTCTCACTGCAGCCTGGGTTCTTTTTTTCTTTTTAAATCTATTTATTTGAGAAAGAGCACCCACACAAAAGCGAGAGTGGGGAGGAGGAGAGGGAGAGAGAGAATCCCAGGCAGACTCCCTGTTGAGCATGGAGCCCAACTCAGGGCTCAGTCCCTCGACTTTGAGTTCATGACCTGAGCTCACCAAGAATCCAACACTCAACTGACTGAGCCACTCAGGCACTCCTCACTGTAGCCTGTTTTGTCTTTCATTTCATTATTCCTTTTGGGATAAATAGGTCAAATTGAGAGGGAAATGGGAATATTTTAGTTTCAGGTGTTTGACTCAGCCACATTGCATCACTTTTACTTTTCGGCTGCATGAAGGGTACCTGCTACCTAATAGACATTTTTGAAAGGGTACATAGAAAATTCTAGAAAATGAGGCCTGCTTAGAAATAGTGCCTGGCAGCTATTAGAAAGGAAAAGCTGGGATTTTTGTGTTTTGTTTCGTTCTGTTCATTTTTTATCTTAGTTATTACAGTGGCTAATGTTTTGGTACTCCACAGCAAGTTAAGTATTATGCAGCGATGGCAGAAGTTTCTGATACACTACATTTGGGAAAACATTTAAATATATGCAGATGCATGTAATAGTTTTAATGGCAGTACTCTAGGCAAATCCACTTGATTGCGACTTAGGGTAGTCATTATCTTATGCAAGTGTATTACTATGTAAATTTAGTAATATGTTCTAGATGAGACTGTATACTATACACAAACAATTGTGCAAAAATAATATATTAAAATCAGTGCCTTCTGGTTAATCCAAAATGATTAAAAGGGAATACTACCTTAAGTTTATGAATACAAGTCAAAGAAAGAAAAAATATATTTCATTTTTAGATTATATAAATGGTGGAGAACTTTTTACTCATCTTTCTCAAAGAGAGCGTTTCACAGAGCACGAGGTGCGGATCTATGTTGGAGAGATCGTGCTTGCCCTCGAACATCTCCACAAGGTAAGATGCTCAATCTTTGGGAGTTCTTTTTTTGAAAAATCTGTTAATTGAGGTAATGAGCTAAAAGAGCTAATGTTTTAAACATCACTGTCTTAGTGGAGATTGTGAAAGCATACTTACACGCTGTTGCCAATTTTCTCAATTCTATAGTTCCCTTTTTAAAAATCTCCTAATTTTTTTGTAGTTCCTGTGATACAGATGAAAGAGATAGAACCTGGCAGTTTTTTGGTTTTGTTCATGAAAAATCCTAATGCTTATTACAAAGTATCATTAGAATAAAAACTTTTCACTTTTATGATAACTTTTAAATGAAACTACAAGTCATAATATATGTTTCCTTAATTGTGATTTACTGCACTGCAGACTCTGCCTCTGTGTCTGCAGGGCATGATTCTTGATTAGGTTGGAGAATATGAGTTCCTTGACAGAAGTGCCTGCCAGCTCCCAGCTACCCCACTCTCCCACTCTGGTTTGCCTTGGTGATTGCTTTGTCCTCTAGGTGCTCCCTTGCGCCCTCTCCCTCCTTCTCCTCTACTGCCTCATGTAGCAGGAGCTCAGTTGCTAAAAACTAAGTGGAATTCATGTCTGTGATGCTGTTTGAACTCTATTAAAATCAGTTTGAACTTAAAAATATATATAGTCTTTCACGTACTATTAATCTTGATCCAGGAAATTTTGAACAAAGTTTTTTGAACTTTTAATAAGGAAGCGTTATAACACGTTATGACAAAAGCAGTCACTGTGTGACAAGGCGTGTGTGTATTCCCTTAGAAATAGAATGCACTCAAGTAATTTTCATCAAAGTATGTGAGACCACATACTTTGGAGACCAGCACAACCGAGTGTCTATGTTAGGATGAGACAAGTACGTCATGGAGCCCCTGTTCATTGTTGAGAATTCAGATCCTTCACTGGATTAGAAATGAACAGAGACTAAAGTGGTGATTATGGAGCAGAGACAGGGTAGAGAGAGATGAAGGGAAAAGGCAAGGAGGAGGTTTTTAAAGGGGCAGAGAGACTGGAATGGCAAGATGGAGGCCATGGACAGGAGGGGCTGTAAGAAAAGATGGCGAGAAGATACGAGCACGGAAGGAAGGGGTCAGGAACAGGGGAGATCTAGTCCACAGAGCAGAGCCAGGACTCGGCAGGCGGGGGCTGGGAGTCAGAGGAGGAATCTGAAGGGAAGTGGGTGGAAATGTATACAAACAGGAGGGAAAGAGAAGAGGCCTGGTGGGTGTGGGGGGCGGGGCTGGGTGATGGAGAAAAGGGACAGAGGAACCAGAAGGGAGCTGACCAAAGCCTGCTGTGAGGGGACAGACACCCATCCCTTTTGGTAGTTGTCAGGTCGTGGTCAGCTTTTGCCTGTGAGTATCTCTGTGGGGTATAAAGTAGTTAGGACATCTTCATATGTGAACCAAATTAAGCCCAGGAATGGGCTGAAAAGATCTTTGAGTTTTATGCTTAGGGATCTTAATTGTAAGTTTTTATAATATAAAAATGACGGTGGAAATCACCATAAATACCAGAGTAAAAACAAAACAAATACAAAGCTCCGATGGGTAAGCTAGTAAACTCATTTTGTGTGTGTGTGAAAGCTTTAATTCCACTAATACTGTTTATTAAAGGAAAATCTGTGAACATCTGTTATTATTAAAAGAGGGTGATCAGAACCACAGAAGTAGAGAACATGATGAATACTGGGTATACATGTGATGGATATGGAGTGAAAATAATATAGCAAATCAGACTTCAGCTAAGTTTTCTTAATCTTACTACCCTAAAAAGATAAGTACAAAGAGATACAACATGAAGCCAGTAATATTAACCTTGATACAGCTGCTAACATTGAGTTTCCCAAGAAGAGACAAAAATGGAAGTTTACTTGGAAGTGATGAGGTAAAGCAGATAGTAAATGATTTATTTCTAAAATTGCTTCCAAAGAGTTTCTTTAAAAAAAAAAAAAGAAGAAGAAGAAGTTGCACTTGTTGTTAGATGCTTATGAGGCTTCAAGTCAGATGTCTGTTCAATAGATTGCAGATGTCATCCTTTCTTATAGAACACTGAAGTTCTGGGAGGAAAATTGCCTAGCATTTTTCCTTGTGTAATTTGTTGTTTCAATTTTAAGAAGTTATTAAGAATCTGCTTTTTCATATACTAAGTGTTGTGGAAAGCAGTGTTTCTAAGTTTAAAAACATTTAATTCAGGCTGACATAACATGAAATGTGCAATGCACATATATCAAGAACTTCTTGTATGACTTGTGTATAGATTTATTTAGCTCAAGAAATAGCTGAAGTGTTTTATTATAGAACTTACATGCAAACAAAAGGGAAGGATATATAAGTACTATCCAATTGACTTATTTCACTTATTTAGAACTAATGATCAACCAAAATTAACCTATGATCTTCACCCTTTGTGTTTAGGAGCCTATTGTTCAACGAGTCTTTATTAATTATCTATTTGGCACTGTACAAGATACTAGAAAAATGCATAAAAATTGAAAAACAGAGTTAGGGTATGGTTATATTGAGACAAGCAGGAAATACCTAGAAAATATCAGTTATTTTTAGGTGAGTAAAATGTTTTTTTTAGATAAGTGAAGGAATAAAAACAAATAGATGACTAGTGGGGGATCTAGTTAGAAAGCTCTCTGAATCCTTTAGGATGTGATGGACATGAATTGGCTAGCAGTACCTGAAAAAGATCATCTGCAGTGATACATCCATCCAAAAGATAGAACAGGAAAAACAGAGTTAACAGTAGTCCACAGAGAGACCCCATGGAAGCTGGTCTAGTGGGAGGAGATCTTCATTACACAGAGAAGAAAGACATGATAGGAGAGGTCCAGGGAGCCCAGCAGATGAACCCGGAGATGGAGGAATTCACATTGGCCCTAGCCAGTGACTAAGAGCCCTTGCAGCATCCTGAGCAGGAAAATCCATTTTTTGGTTTGATTTTAAGGTAGATAAAGACTCCTAATTCATTTTTTGGAAATTATTATTTGAAAATGCGTATTTGTTTGTTTTTACAGTTGGGAATTATATACCGTGACATTAAGCTTGAGAACATTCTCCTTGATTCTAATGGCCACGTGGTGCTGACAGATTTTGGTCTGAGTAAGGAGTTTGTGGCTGAAGAAGTGAGTATTATATTTTAATTTGAAGTTAGTAACAGAATGTAAACAATGATAAAAAAATTAGTTATAGAGTAAGCATTTATCAGGGTAGTACCATATGGATTATGGATTTTTGTACAAGTTTGCCTAGAGGAACATCTTGACATGAATGACTGTAAAGATTTTTAGCTTAAAATTATCATCTTGTTGGAATTACAGGAAACCTTTGATGGCTATATCAGAATTCTCTAGTTTAAAACAAAACTATGCATTTAACTTTCCCTATAAAATATAACTGAAAAATTTAAATAATCCTTTGGACCCTTGAGGAGGATTATGGTTTAGTTGGTAACCAATAGAAAATTACAAAACAAAGGACATAGAGTTTCAATTGTATTTACAAAGTAGTATGTTCTGATGGTCCTTTGAATTCACTTGATAAAAATGACAAGGATCTACTAGACCAACTTTTTTAATAACCTTGCTTTTTTGTTTATATGAATTAAAATGTAATAGGTAATGTGCAGATTTTAAACATGGAAGACTTTGGATTTTAAGTATTGTTAGTATTTGTTTACTGTTACAGGTACATTTAATGACTTAAAAATGTACATCTACTAGTTCTAGTTAAATACTTACATAGCAGTTGTGATAAAAATTATGTTTTTATACTACTGGCTATGCAAAATACAAGGTAAATTTGCATGCCAACTCATTCTTATCTAAGAAATTATTGGTATAGAATACAGAATTCCAGTGGAATTTTTGTAGTGAAGGACTCTGTGGTTGTAAAACACATCATTCTTGAGTTCCACATGGGGTGTGTCTGTTTCTGATTGTTTGCTTTTTGCAGTATTGCCAAAGCAGTCCTAGGTGAATTCCATAAGTGCTGAAATTATACAACTAGAGATCCCATTTTTTATCATATCCATATTCATTCAGCTCACTTGTTCAATAAATATTTATCAACAGCCTCTACCATACTAGGTACTGGCTAATGCGATGATGAAGAAGATGGAAATGGTATCTGCCTTCATAAAGTTCTGGTTATAATTATACTGATTATCTGTGACAGAAAAATCATAAAAGAGATGAATTTTTGAGGAATTTACTTCAAAGTCTGATTTTTAAAACTTTTTCTCCTTTGTAGAACTTTTCATGGCAGCTTCAGTAAAATGTGACAGATTAAATATGTTTACTGTTGCTTCCTCTTTAAACCCCCTACACAAAAGTAAGGGAGTAAAATAGGCATGTACTCAAAAGAGAATGAAGAAAATAGGAACCACATTTTGGAGGATGGACAGCAGGAATATTAGTGGTAACCAATATAGCATCCCTTGTCACAGCTGAATCCTAAGCTAGTAACATGAGAAACTTCAAAGCAAGCTAATTTGTACTTATGGCCCCCAGAAAGGGTCAGGAACTGGCAGTACCAGGTGTTCTTCAAAGTAGGAGCATAGGTTATACGGTCAAAAGTCTGTATAAGAAACAGCCCCCTCAGATCTGCCACATATCTGGTTCACCTAGGCAACTGTGCTTTCCTTACCTTCAGGGAAGACAGAGGGTTGAATAGAAAGACTGGATTCAGGGGCAGTGGACTGAAGGTGAGGACAAAACAAGGAAACTGGTGGTTCAGGTGCAAAATGGCACAGTGAGCCATGGAACTCCCCAGGCCTCTTTCTGTCTCTTCACTCTGAGGACATGACTTCCTAGACAGGAGTTTGGAGGATTCCTCTCTGTGAAACTGAGAACAAAAACTCTGCAGATGCTGTCAGGTGCTGGTGTCACCAGGGAACTAGCCCAGCCAGATCTTTCTACAGAGAGGTCTGTGACTTGACAAGCCCAGCACATGCTGTAGAACCGTTTTGTGATGATGTCATGATTTCTTTTTCTGTTTTGATGTCACTGTATTTCAGTGTAATTACTTCTTGTGTCTGTATTCCAATGTGATTATAGTTTCCGCTGTCATACTACATATTTAAAAGCATTATTCTGAGGAGGAGTCTGTGGGCTTCAACAGATGGCCAAGGGATCCTTGGCATGTAAAGCATGCCTGCGTAGAGAGATTTGGTGATCATGTTCTCTCTCCATGGAACCATTCATGCATTTGCTTATTCACTCCATCAGTATTTGTTGAGCACCTTCTCCATACTGAACATTAGGCAAGGTCCTGGTAAGACACCAATGAAAGGAATCACTTAGTGACTCCTGTGGTTATGGGTACATGCGGCTGATCATTTGGCAGACTTTGGCCCTGGGAAACAGCAAAAATAAACGAAAATCAGACACGGATTAGAGATGCTGAGTTTTAATACAGAAATACAAATTAATCAGAAATGCTGTGCAACTAAATCAGCTAGATCCCTCCTCACAGGAGAGACTTCTGTGTTCTGTTAACGTGTCAACAGCTCCTCAGTAAGAGAGCAAAGAGAGTTTTAGTTGGATGCCATAGGTTTTAAACAGTTGTGTAGGTACAAAAATGAAATATTGAGTGGTGGGGGCACCTGCGTGGCTCAGTCGGTTAAGCACTCAGCTCTTCTTGATTTGGCTCAGGTCATGATCTCAGGGTCATGAGCTCAATCCCCACATCAGGCCCCTTTCTCAGCACAGAGTCTGTTTGAGATTCTCTGCCTCTCCCTCTGCCCCTCTCCCTACTCTCTCAACTAAATACATAAGTAAAATCT
Source organism: Vulpes vulpes (assembly GCF_048418805.1). Taxonomy (NCBI): domain Eukaryota; kingdom Metazoa; phylum Chordata; class Mammalia; order Carnivora; family Canidae; genus Vulpes; species Vulpes vulpes. The sequence continues at coordinate 1,406,243 of NW_027325787.1, read as the reverse complement.
TTTTAAAAAATGAAATATTGGGATTCAATCTGAAGTGGAGAAATAATTTATAGATTTTCTTATTATTCCCTGAATACAACCCAACTGTATTTAATATAGTTATGTGTTAGTGACTGTGTCATTAAGCTTTCCACTTTCATGTCTTCCCCTCAGACCACCAGCTCATTCTTCATCTTCCCATAGAGGACATACTATCACACTAGGCTTCAGGTTTCACTCTCAGGGCTAGGGTGGTGACTACCCTTCTCTGAGAACCCTACAGTGGGATCTAGTGGTCCTTTGCTCCCCTAATTCCACCCAGCACCTATTCAGCAAGTTTCCCTGCCTAGACTCTTTCTACCTTAAAAATATTCGTTTTGATTAGCTAGCATTCCTTTTTGGTTTCACATGCCTCCCTGACTCACTTATATCAAAAATACTGTCTTTCCTGGAATGCATTTCTTTTTTGTCTATCCCTATTCTATCTCCTTGGTTTTCAGTTTAAACTCTAGTATAAGGAGTCTCCTCCTTGGTTCCCAGTGTTTATAGAAAGATTCTATAGCCCTAGCTCCAGCTGACCTCTCTCTTCTTCCTCTTCCTTTTGGACCCTTTTGTCACCATTTAAGCCTCGTCTCTCCTTTCTTAAAATTTTAAAGATGGAGAGATGGATGGATGGACAGACTGACTGACTAATAAACAGAATCTCTCTCAGAATTCTATACTCCCTTCCAGCTCTTGTGCTTTTGTTCTCTGTCAGTATCTGTCTACACACACTCTTTACTTACGCACATGTCACTCACTCCTTCATCTAGTCCAGTTTGGCTTGCATGCCTACTGATGGACTATAAGTCTTGTCAAGGTTACTATTGACCTCAGTTTTAGGTGCTTTTTAGTCCTTTCTTACTTGACCACCTTGTAATGTTGAACTGGATATTGCCTCCTGCCTTGGCTCCTATGACACCACACTCCCCGGTTTTCCTACTTTTCTATCACTGTCTTTTGCAGGCTCTTCCTCTTCTACCCAAGGGTTCCTCACAGTTCAGTACTAAGTACTCTTCTCTGTTTATGCTCTACTCTCTCTGTCTCTCTATGCTGGTCCCGTACATATTTAGGATATGTACGGCAACCTCAACCTCTCTTCTGGGCTCCAGGTCCAAAGATCCTTGTAGTGTATTTCCATTTGATGCTCTCATAGACTCCTTGAGCTCAACATTTTCAAAACTGAACTAATCCTCCCCTACCCAAATCTTCTTCTCTTTTAGTGTGTTGCAGTTTTGTGTGTTATAAATTCTGGCCTCATTTGGTCTGGGAAATGTATTTCTATTGAATTTTTAGGAATCTACTTAGTATAAAATACATATGCTTTTAAAATAGTTAAAAGTTTCTGCTCATGGTGTAATATTCATTTTTGTGTGTATTCATTAACTTAATAATTGAGCAAATATTATTTGAGTACTATGTGTCAGGTATTATCCTAGACCCTAGAAATACAGTGATGAACATAACAAATTCCTTGCCCTAATGAGCCTGTATATTCTAGAGGTGTTTGTCAAATAGTCATATAATTATTTCTAGATTATAGTTTGCTAAACTAGGTTGTATACAGTATAAAATTTATTTATTTTAGATAACTTTAAAATCTTTTATATGATAATGAACACTTTACAAGTTTGAATACTTTTGATATGTTCTTTTCTCGGTCATAGAATTGATAAATCCCTTGAGATTCTGAGAATCAAAGAAGACATTTATCACTATTTGCAGGCTAGTCTGTGTCCTTCTTAAGATAATCTTGAGAGTATAATTCAGCAAACGTTTGTTGAGTTCCTACTATGAGTCAGTCTGCTAGATATTGGGTATATAATTTTAACATTGAAGACTTAAAGATAATGTCTGTTTTTACCTGTTTATTAACAAATAATGTCAAAACGATACATTAATGTCCTATTAGTTACTGTGTACTTACATATGGTATATGCATCCTGTCTTTTCGTAATTTCACATTGAACACTTAAAAATATCACAACAGATTATTAATGTGAGTCTACATATAGCTAACTAAAACTAGAAAAATAATGTCCCCAGCATTTAAGATAGAAGTAGCTAAACTAATATAACATATTATCTTGGGAGCTATACTTTAAAGGAAAAGCCTATGGATTAGAGACTATTTTCTGTTTTCAGAAAATAGAAAAATACTTTTGCTTAGCTAAGATGATATTATTCATTAATTAATTTTTGGAATATTTTAGTGGCCTTTGTATATAGTGGATAGAACATGTACTGAAGGAAGAGGATCTTTTTCATTTCTCCACTTTGTGTAACATCGGGCAAGCCACGTAGTCATTATCCATTCTCAGTCTTAGTTTCTTCATCTGTAAAATAATAGCTGTCGTATCTAATGTATAGAATCATTGTATCACACAATAAGTTGATGCTCGTGAAAGTATGTTCTAAAGTGTGAAGCAGTAAATATCAGTTTCTGCTTGTAGACATACTGTTTAAATTTTAGATTACTGTGAGCAAAACTAAAATATACAAATGAGAATCTTAAGTTACTCTCTCTTTTCTGATTTATAGGAAAGTTTTAAATTATGCCTCTCTTTAATAAATGCCTCGTTAATAATATTATCTGCAGTATTCTGCTATTGTGACATACATATCTCAAGATACCTGGGTGAGGCTCAAGATCCATTAAGAGCATGTTTGCTTTAGGAATCAGATTACTCTCTAAGGCAGCTTTTTATTACTTTTGTCCCCTTCTTGATTGACTTGTGACATATGTTCACAATTCTTTTCATTTGCATATGCTTCTAAGGAATGTAATTATTTCTCTGTAAATAAATCCTACCAGTCATTCACCAAACCAGTGACTTTGGATAGTTTTAGTTATTTTAGGGTAAATGTTAAGATGGAAGTGTTGGGAAAACAGGAGACCCAGAGAGCAGTCAGAACATTTTTCCATTGCCTCAATTTTTCTTCTACTCAAGCAGTATTATGCAATATAGAGATGGTAGCACATTAGTTTCAGCCATTTTTTTGTAAAGTTCTTCTGCGAGGTATCAGAGCAGATCCCTCACATTTGGGCAGGTGGAGGGGAGGGAGACAGCAGGGCTTTGCCCTCAAGTTGTCTGCCTCACAGGTTTCCTTTATAACCTTTCTTATGGTAGAAATTATTAGCTCTAGTAAGATTTATTGTAATGCTCTTTCTTATTTTAAGGCAGGTTCAATGTACAAGTTCAGTGAGCAGGTTTAATGTAAATGTCATCACAGGGCAAGCAAGGACAACTTTTGAGTGGAGACTGTTTTCAAAGAAACTTCTATTATATATTCCATTTGTTCAGATCAGGTTAAAAGCATATCATTTTTATTTACTTGAAAATTATATTTAGCAGTCACATTCTATATTAATGTAGAATGTATTAATCTGAAAATAGATCATTTTTTATCTATTTTCCAAGAAAAAGTGAAAAATTACTTAAGACCCAAGCCTAAGTGTCAGAGACTTTCAAACCCTTAAGGGGAATTTAGCAAAAAATATTCTGAAATATTAACTGACATTACATAAATATGATTAATAAGTGTTTATATCTTCCAATTTCTTTTTACATTTTTTGTTATGAAATATTTAAGCATAATAAAAATATAAAAAATGCTATATAACAAAATCTGCGCACCCACTATTCACATATGCAATTGTAAACATTTTGCATTTCCCCCCACTCATTTGGCAAATATCAATTTTTTTTTTTTTTGCAAATATCAATTTAATGTGTCTGCTGTGATCCATCCAGGCACTGTTCTGTCTGGTGTTGCAATCTAATAATGAACAAAATAGTTAAAAATCTCTCCTCTAGACAGAGAGGCAGCCAATAGCTAGTAAATAAGTAAGATATGTATGAAATATGTCAGATAATGGTAAGTTACAAGAAGACAAAGAGAAATAGGGAGTATTAGGGTGAGAAAAGGTTGCACTTTTTTTTTTTTTTTTAAGAGAGATGGGGTAAAAGGGCAGAGGAAGAGAATCTTAAGCAGGTTCCATGCCCAGTGCAGAGCCTGACACAGCGTTCAACCTCACAACCCTGAGATCATGACCTGAGCCAAAGTCAAGAGTTCACCCTTAACCCACTGAGCCACCCAGGTGCCTGAAAAAATTGCACTTTTAAATCAGATTCAGGAATGGTTTTGCTGAGAAAGTGACCATTTAGTAGAGACGTGAAAGAAGTGAGAGTGTGAGCCATATCGGTATCTTAGGGAAGAGATATCTAGGCAGAGATCAGCTGGTGTGAAAGATCAGGGTGGGAATATACCCGGGCTGTGTGTGGAACAATAAGGATTACAGTGTAAGTGTTTAGAGTGAGTGAGGCTCAGAGTACCAGGAAGTAAAGGCGCAGGCGTGGGTGGTCCTATGGATGAAGGATTGTACAGATCATGCAAGGCACTGAAGACTGTTGTAAGGACTGTGGCTTCTTCTAGTGAAATGGGGGCCACTGGAGAGTTTTGAGTAGAGAAATGAGATGATCTGACTTATTTTAGAAGAGTAATTCTGTTTGCCAAGCATGATATTCTTATAGTGGGACATGTCTAGAGACATGGAGACCAGTTAGGAAACTGTTATACTAATCCTAGCAAGAAATAGTAATGCTTTAGACCATGGGGTGGCAGAGTAAGTTGTAATAAGTTGCAAGATTTTAGATATATTTTGACATTAGAGATAATGAAATTTCTTGATGATTTGGATGTGGGGTGTGAGAGAGCAAGAGGAATCAAGGGAGCCCTAAGGGTTTTGGCCAGGGTGGCTGAAAGGATGACGTTGCTATCAACTAACATGGGGTGGGCTTCTGATGGAAAAAAAGATTTCGGGTAGGTAGAAGAGTGCATCTGAGCAGCTTGAGTTTGAGATGACTATTAATTAGACTTACAGAGATGTCCGGTAGACAGGAGGAGATCTGAGTCTGCAGTTTGAGGGAGAAGTCTCATCTAGAGATGTAAATTTGGAATTTGCCAGTATAGAGGTAATATTTAAAATTGTGAAAATGGAGGAGAATATCAACACAGTAAGTACAGATAGAAAAGAAAAAGGGACAAAGCTCTGAACCCCGGGCTACTCCAAGTAAAAAGAGGAGGAGGTGCCAGCAAAGGAGACCGGGGGGAAAAGGGAGTGGCAAGCTGAGGAAAAAATAGGCAAGTGTGTTGTCTTAGAAGCCAAGTGAAGAAATGTTTCTAGGATGAACATGATCAACCATGTCAGATACTCTTGTTAGGTCAAATAAGATGAGGACTAGAGATTGAGCATTAGCTCAATTTAAATCTCAGGAGAAAGAGACTGGGAATAGAGATGTATTGTCCTCTGCAACTAAAGGCAACTCTTTGGGTTTTCTGTAAAAAGGAATAGTGAAATTGTGTTGGGGAGAATAGCAGAGGATTTGAAGTGGGGTTCAGGGAAGCCTTTTGATTTTAAGGTGGGAGAAATGACAGATGTCATATGCTTGTTGACACATTCCTAGAGAGGAAGTGTAGGGGTCAATATAATAATGATAGAAGAGAAGAGGGAAGATTGCTGGAACGCTGACCTTGGGAGGAGTAAACTCAGTGCACAAGTGGGGAGGTCATCCTTAGCTAATGGCTTGGTCAGTGCATCTTTAGGAAGAAAGAAGGGTCAGTTGGAGGACCCAGATGCATGTGACTGTCAGGAAGCGGTAGTGGGAGTGATAGAAGGTTTTTTGTTTTGTTTTGGTTTCGTTTTTTATTGCTTCTATGTTTTCACTGAAAGTGAGGAAGGAAAAGAAGACATTGGAGTTTGAGGAGAAAGAAGAAGATATAAAATAAGCAGCCACATCCATGGAGAGTGAATGGGTTAGGTAATCAGTGTGTTTGCTGGGCAGCATTAAATGCCCGCTTTGAGGGTCATGGTCATGGATTTAAAATGAAATTGGTCAACTGGATTCTTTGTTTTACTCCAGCCACATTTAGCTTAACAAGTGCAGGCAAAGAGTAGATGGTGGGTTGAATTTTATTTTATTTTAGTACCTCTACTTCATAGGTATATATCCATAAACTATATTAGTGTTAGCTTATGTTCCTAAAATGTACATAAGTGGTATATCATATGCAAAAGTATTTTATTTGACTTATTTTTTAATGTATCCAAGTTGATAAATATGAATGTTTCATTAATTTTATCTCCTGTATAATATTCTTTTAAATAAATTATCCAGTTTACTTATCCATTCTCCTGTCGAGATACATTTAGGTTTCTGTGTTTTCTCAGTGTTGCAGGTTTTTCCTGATATTACTGGTTTCTGTAGTTCTTTAAATATTCTATATACCCATCATTTGTAATTATATATTTTCTTTTCCAAGTCTTTCACTTGTTTTTAATGGTATTTTTGCCATCATCAGATTTGACATTTTAATAAAATCAACTTGGCCTTTTCGTATTTACATTCTTTGATTATTCAAAAAAAATTAATTGTGGTAAAATATACAAAAAGATTATCACCTAAACTATTTTTTAATATTTTATTTATTTATCCACGAGAGACAGAGAGAGAGAGAGAGAGAGAAAGAGAGGCAGAGACACAGGCAGAGGGAGAAACAGGCTCCATGCAGGGAGCCCGACATGGAACTTGATCCCAGGTCTCCAGGATCACACCCCAGGCCAAAGGTGGCGCCAAACCACCGAGCCACCCAGGCTGCCCCATCTAAACTATTTTTAAGTGAATATCAGTGGTATTAACTATATTCATAGTATTGTGCAACAGGTCTCTAGAATTTTTTTTATCTTGCAAAACTTAACTGTATATCCAATGAACAACAACTTCCAGTTTTCTCTCCTCCTAGCTCCTGGCAGTCACCATTTGACTTTCTGTTTTTGTGAGTTTGACTACTTTAGATACCTCATATAAGTAGAATCATATAGTATTTATCTTTGTGGCTGGCTTACTTCAGTTAACATAATGTCCTCAAGTTTCATTCATGTTGTAGCATGTGACGGGATTGCCTTCTTTTTTAAGGCTAGATAATATTATAATATACGTATATATCATACTTTATTTATCCATTCATCCGCTAGTGGGTATTTGGGTTACTTCTACCTATTGGCTATTGTAAACAGTGCTGGAGTGAACCTAGGCATACAAATATCTGTTGGAGATAATGCTTTCTGTTCTTTTAGGTATATATCCAGAAATAGGATTGCTGGATCTTATGATTATTTTGTGTTATTTATTTTTCACCATGATAATTTTATTTTTAATTTTTTTGAGGAAAGTCTTTAATGTGTCTTATAGTGGCAGCACCATTTTACATTCTCACCATAAGGGTGAGAGGTTTCTCCACGTCATTGCCTATACTTATTATTTCTGTTATTTTGATAGCAGCCCTCCTAGTAAGTGTGAGCTGGTATTTCATTATAGTTTTTATTTGTGTTTCTCTAATGATGAGTGATGTTGAGCATCTTTTTATATGCTTGTTGGCCATTTGCTTACCATCTTTGGAAGAATGTTGAAATTTTCCTAATTTTTAATCAGATTATTTGCTTTTTTGTTGTTGAGTTTGTAGTTCTTTATATATTCTGGATATTAACCACTTATCAGATGTGTGATTTGTAAATTTTCTCTCCTGTTCTGTAGGTTGTGTTTCCACTTTGTTGTCTTTTCACTGTTTGTCCTTCCACTTTGTTTTAGCTTTGATATTGTCCCGTTTGTCAGCATTTGTTGCTTATGCTTTTGGTATCATACCCAAGAAATGATTGCCAAATCCAGTGCCATGAAACTTTCCCTCTACTTTTTCTTCTAGGAGTTTTATACTTTTAGGTCTTACATTTAGATCTTTAGTCCAATTTGAGTTCATGTTTGTATTTGGTGTAAAGTAATGGTCCAGTTTCATTCTTTTGCATGCAGCTATCCAGTTTTCCCAGCATCATTTGTTGAAGAGACCATCCTTTGCTCATTGCATGGTCTTGACACCTATGTTGAAGATCATTTGACCAAATGCTCTATAAGGTTTATTTCTGGGCTCTCAATTTTGTTCCGTCATTCTCTGTGCCTGTCTTAATTTCACTACAAAGCTTTATGGTTTATTGTAGCTTTGTAATACATTTTTAAATCAGGAAGTGTGAGCCTGCCACCTTTGTTCTTCTTTTTCAAGATGGTTTTGGCCATTCAGGGTCCCTTGAGATTTCAATATGAATTTTAATATTTTTTTTATTTTTGCTCAAAAATGCCATAGGATTTTGATAGGAATTACATTGAATCTCTAGATTACTCTTGGTAGGATGGACATTTTCACAATATTATGTCTTCTAATCCATGAGCCATGGATATTTTTCCTTTTATTGCTATCTTCTTTAATTCCTTTCAGAATATTTTGTAGTGTTCATTGTCAGGTCTTTGGACTTACTGGCTAAATTAATCCCTAAGCATTTTATTATTCTTGATGCTATTATTTTTAAAGATTTTTTATTTATTTATTCATGAGACACAGAGAGAGAGAGAGAGAGAGAGAGAGGCAGAGACATAGGCAGAGGGAGAAGCAGGCTCCATGCAGGGAGCCTGACATGGGACTCCAATCCGGGTCTCCAGGATCACGCCCTGGGCCAAAGGCAGTGCTAAACCGCTGAGCCACCGGGCTGCCCTCTTGATGCTATTTTTTATTTATTTATTTATTCATTCATTCATTTATTTATTTATTTATTTATTTATTTAAAAGATTATTTATTTATATATTTATTCATAAAGAGAGAGAGAGAGAGGCAGAGACACAGGCAGAGGGAGAAGCAGGCTCCATGCAGGGAGCCCAACGTGGGACTGGATCCCGGGTCTCCAGGATCACGCCCTAGGCTGCAGGCAGCGCTAAACTGCTGTGCCATGGGGGCTGCCCTTGATGCTATTTTAAATGAGTTCTTTTCCCCTTGATTTTTTTTTTTTTTTGATTGTTCATTGTTAGTGTAAAGAAGTGTGATTTTTTTATGTTGACCTTGTATCCTGTAACTTTGCTGTATGTGCTTATTCTAAGTCTTTTGGTATGGATTCTTTAGGGTTCTCTACATGTAAGATTATATCATCTACAAGCAAGATAATTTTATTTCTTCCTTTCAAATTTGGATGTCTTTTTCTTGCCTAACTGCTCCACCTAGGACTTCCAGTGATGTTTTGAATAGAAGTGATAAGAACAGCCTTACTTTTTTGTTCCTGATCTTAGAGGAAAAGCTTTGAGTTTTTCATCATTGAGTATGATGTTTACTGTGGGCATTTCATATATGGCTTTAACTATGTGGAGGTAGTTTCTTTCTATTCCTTCTTTGTTGTTGAGTGGTTTTATCATGAAAGGATGTTGAAGTTTGTCAAATGCTTTTTCTATTCAATTGAAGTGATTATGTGGTTTTTGTTCTTCATTCTGTTAATATGGTTTTACATTGATTGACTTTCAAATCTTGAACCATCCTTACATTCCAGGAATAAGCCTCACTTGGTCATATTACATAACCTTTTAATGTGCTATTGAATTTGGTTTGCTAGTATTTCATTGGAATTTTGTATCAGTCTTCATCAGAAATATAAAGCTGTAATTTTCTTGCAGTAGCTCTTGCTTTGGTATCAGGGTAATGCTGGCCTCATCCAATGAGTTTGGAAGTGTTCTCTTCAGTTTTTTTGGACTTACTACTTATTTGAATGTATTTTTTAGAATTTTCCTATAAGCCATCTGATCCTGAGCTTTTCTAGGGGGAAGGTTTTTGATTGTTGAGTCAATCTCCTTAGGGATTATGTGTCTGTTTAGATTTTCTATTTCCTCATGATTCAGTCTTAATAAATTGTATTTTTCTAGGAATTTATCCACTCTAGATTATCCAATTTTATGGTGTATAATTGCTAATAGTAACTTCTTATAATATCATCTGTTTCATTTCTGATTTTACTTGACGCTTCTCTTTTTTAAAATAAATCTAGCTAAGATTTTGCCAGTCTTGTTATTTTCAAAAACCAACTCAGTTTTTTCAAAAATTTTTTCTATTGCTTTTCTATGCTCAGTTTCATTTATTTGTGGTCCGCTTATTTCTTTCCTGATGCTAACCTTTGGTTTAGTTTGTTCTTTTTTAGTTCCTTGAGGTGTAAAACTGGTTGTTGATTTCTTCGAATTTTTCAAAGCAAAATCTCTTTATCTCAGTGCACATTAAAATTTTAACTTACTAGGAATTAATTTTTGTGTATAAAACAAAATGAGGATCTTATTTTATCTCTTTTTATAGATTAACCTAGTTGACTGAACTATCATTGAATAGTCAGTCTTTCCCCTACTGATTTAAAAACAACTTCTGTCATATGCTAAATTCCTGTACAGTCTATTTCCTGTGAGCCCATTTCTATTCCTGTTCCTCTTCTTTCAGTTCCATGGGTCTAGTTGCCTCTCTCTGAATCAAAATAAAAAATATTAAAGGCTATGGTTTTTTAAAAGATTTTATTTATTCATGAGAGACAGAAAGAGAGAGAGAGAGAAAAAGGCAGAGACACAGGCAGAGGGAGAAGCAGGCTCCATGCAGGGACCCAGTTGTGGGACTCCATCCCAGGTCTCCAGGATTACACCCTGGGCCGAAGGTAGGTGCTAAACTGCTGAGCTGCCCAGGGATCCCAAAGGCTATGATTTTATAATAAGTTTTGAATCTGGAAAGGTGAGATCTTTCTCTTCATTTTTATCCTACCATTCTCTCCTCCTTTCATCTGACTCTTCACTATATTCTCTATTCCTGATCTTTCATTCCTCCATGTAAATTATGGAATTGAATTTATAAATTAATTTGGAAATAACTGTGAACTTTGGATATTTAATCTTCCTATCAATTAGTATAAAGGAATATTCATACTTTCCCATTTATTTAGTTATCTTTTATTTCCTTCAAATATTTTATTTCTATGTAATGCTTTATACTTATATTATTAGATTCATTTCTATTAACTTTATAATTTTATTCCTATCTACAAAATTAGACTATTTATGACTTTTGAGGCAACACATAGGAATGTTCTTGATCTTGTACATAGTAATGTTGCTGAATTCATACTCCACTAATTTACATATTCACTTGGATTTTTTATATAGATGACTATATTAAAAGAATAAAATCAGAACCACTATGTCAATAATGATGGCTTTATTATATCTTTGTGATTCTTTTTATTTTTATTTTGTGTGTGCTTGTGGATGGATGGTTTAGTTTGTCTTCATTGTTCTGCCTACTTTTATTTGTGTGTACTCTTGCTTTTCTACTTCAAGGCAATGTACCTTGGGTTTTACAATTTAGTATGGTATTTACTCTAGGTTTTTGGTAGATAAATTATATTCTTAGTTTTTAGTTGTTTATTGACATAAAGAAATTCTCACAGTTTTTCTCTTTAATCACCTAGTGTTTTGAGTTATATTAATAGGATTTTTTCTGTTGAAATACAACAGAATTTGCACCTCTGTAACTATCAGGGTGTATATTTTTTTCCTTTTTTTCCTACTTTATAGGTAAGTGTGAGTAGCTTTTCAAATACTTACATAGTTCTCTAAAAATATTTATAATAACATTTAGGTTTTCAATTTCTTCTTAAGTCAATTTTGGCAAGTTATATTTTTATAGAAAATGAATAAATAAATCTTTAAAAAAAGGGGGGGGGGCAGCCCCGGTGGCGCAGCGGTTTAGCGCCGCCTGCAGCCCAGGGTGTGATCCTAGAGACCCGGGATTGAGTCCCACATCGGGCTCCCTGCATGGAGCCTGCTTCTCTCTCTGCCTGTGTCTCTGCCTCTCTCTCTCTCTCTCTCTCTCTCTCTCTCTCTGTGTTTCTCATAAATAAATAAATAAATCTTTAAAAAAAAAAAGAAAATGATATATGTTGTCTTTTTAAAGTTATTTGGCATCATGTTGTTCATAGAATTCACTTATTTTTTAATCTCTATTGTGAGTGTAATACTGTTTCCTGTTAAATTACTAATATTATTGATCTGTAACTTTCCTCCTTTTTCTCTGGGTCAGTTTGCTAGAAATTTGCCCATTAGTCTTTTCCAAGAAATAACTTTTGTCAAGCTCCTCATTTTTTCTATTTATTTGATGATGTTCCTTTATTACTTTGTTTCTTTTACTTTTTGGAGTTTTTCTTCGGTATGCCTTTTCTAAACTTTTGAGTTGGACCTCCAGCTCACTAATATTTAATTTTTAATGAAACCGAATTTCTAAGAACAGCTTTAGATATATCTCACAGGTTCTAACATATGGCATGTTTATTATTATTCTAATAGTCTAATATTTGTTGTGTGGTTTTTTTGGGCCATGAATTACTTAGAAATCTATTTTTAGGTTTTCAAATATAGGATTTTTTGGTTGTCTTTTTGTAAATGAGTTCTAATTTTATTGCTTTCTGTACAAAAAGCAAAAAATTTTATTGCTTTCTGTATAGTTCTGAACAAACTATATATGATTTTCTTTATGTGGACTTTATATTTGCATTGTGACCTATTACATGGTTAATTTCTGTAAATATGACGTGTATGCCTGAAATGATTGTGTATTCTCTGTTATATAAAGTTTTATGTATTCTCATAAGCATCATACAAATCTTCTATAGCTTCACTAATTATTTTCCTGCTTGATTGTTCAGTTTTAAAAGAGATATGTTAAAATGCCCATTATGGTTGTGGATTTGTCCATTTCTACTTGAAGATCTCTCCACTTTTGCTTTATATAGTTAAAGACTTTTCAAAAAATATTGAGGGTATTCAGGTTTGGAATAGTATTATTTCCCTAGTGAAATGTTCCTTTTATTATTACATAATGACTCTCCCTAATTTTAATAATCCTTTTTGCCTTAAAGTTTATTTTCCTGCTATTAATAAAAATACTCCAGCTTTCTGTTGGTTAGGCTGGTCTGATATATCTTTTTCCATCTCTTTACTTTCAATATTTCTTTGTCATTATGTTTTAGGTGTGCCTTTTGTAAATAACATATAGCTGGATTTTGTTTTTGATCCAGAGAGTTTCTATCTTTTAACTGGTGAGTTAAATCTGTATATTATGATTACTGATATATTTTTTACTTATTTCTCTTATCTTGCTATGTGTTTCTCTTTATCATAATTTCTCTTTGCTTTTCCCCCTCCTTTCCTATTTAGATTATTAGGATTTCTTTATTTCATTTCTCCCTAATGGTCTAGAAGTTATATATACTCTATTTCTATTCTTTTAGTGGTTATTACCCAGAAATTTTTAACTTCTATTATGTCTGTAATTGTCATGACCACTACAAGAACGTAGAATGTGTTAACTTCAATTATCCATCTCATTTTCTGTGTCATTATTACTTATTATTTAGTCTCATGTTGTGTTATATTCCCCAATTTAATCATTCTGTAATTTTCATTTTATAAATTCAGTACTTGTTTCTGTTTTCTCTCATGTTTATCTGTTTTCTCTGTTCACTTTAGCTTCTTACAACTTAACTCTTTTCTTGTGAGTTCAATTTATTTCTGAAGTACATCCTTTAGATGTCTTTTTAACAATTAATGAATAGTAAACTCTCTCTGACTTAAAATGCCTTATTTTGCACTGCATATTCATTGTTAATGTAGCTGTCGTAGATATATCTATTATATAGACTGGTATATCTTTTTATTTTGAAATAAAACATATATAAAAACAAAAGCAAAATAAATATACAGATTAGGGGATTGTTATAAGCCAAACACTTCTTAACCATCTCTCAAGTTAAGAAATAGGAATTTGCCACCCGTGAATATATTTTTATTTAGTTTCCTTGGGACTTTTGCAATATATTCTCAAATGTATCTTCTAGTTTACAGATTCTCTCTTTAGTTGTGTCTACTCTGTTTAATCAGTCTGGTTTTCATTACTCTATTTTTTTCATTTATATAGTTCTGTTTGCTTTTTCATATCTTTCTAATCTTCCCTATGGTTATTTTCCTTTATGTCTTTCATCTTTTATAAAATATCAATCTTTTATAGATTGTTCTAGTATTTCAGATAATTCTTGTGTTTGGTTTGGGGAGTCCAGTTCACTGGACTGTGTGTACGTGAACCCTGGTCCAGCTAGGTTGCAGAAATTTCTCTGGTTCTGTTGTGTGTTCCAGAGTAGCACCATGTTGACCAGATTTTCTCACTTGCCCATACTATGGAAGAGAGAGTAAATTCAGGCCGCAAATCTCCAAGAGGCATAAGCCTTGGGATTTTATTTCACAAGGGGAAATATTTATGTGTTTGTTTTCTAAGATAAGACCTTCCCTTTGTGCAGCTACCACAAAGCATAGGTCATATGCCTACCTCACTGGTTTTCTACACTCTCTTCATGGCTGGCATCTAGGGATTCCCTTCTTTCTTGTGGGCACAGTCATAGATGATTAACAGTGCTATATTAACTTCGTTTAAAAATGAAACATTTCTAGATATTTGTTGTGATATTTGTAAAATTAGGATAGGGAAAAATATAAGATGGAAAGTAAGTTTATATTTAACTTACAAATTTATCATAAGCAAATAAGATCAGAATAAAACATTGGCAAATAAAAGGTAGGAATGATTTAATCTAGTATTTATTGAAAAATGCTTAAGAATTTGACAGTTGAGTTTGTATTTGGATTCTTCCTTGGAAGGAAATCAGTTTTTTGTCCAGTGCTATCTGATCTTTCTCTCTAAGGAACAGTGAAACCTCCTTGATCAGCTGATCACTTAGCACACAAGAATACTCTGTATTATCCGCCAGGATGGCACACACACACACCGCTTTTACCATTTTTATGTTCAAGGAAATTCTTGAATAATCTTTCACAGTCTTTTAACAACCATAATCTTTTGACTTTGTGCTAGCTTTAATCAGTAATGTTGTATAAAGTAGTGTGGATTTAAATACTAAATAGGTTGATTGCCTTGCCTCCTTGAGAAGAATGTTACCATAAAGATATTTTGAACAAATGATAAACAATAGAATTTAGCTATGTAATCCTATCCTTTTTATATCATAGTTCATAAAACATTACCTAGAAAGCTTTCCTGCTCCCACTACTCACCTTCGCCTCTCATACCTCATCAGTTCATCTTCTTGGTAGAATTATTTGAAAGTCATGCAGTATTCAGTCCAGATGACATGCATCTTCCTTGGCAGAGAAACACAAATTGGAAAGTAAACTAGGGATAGATTTACAAATAAAGGATAAATTCTTAGAAAATCAAGGCTGATACACTATAAGTTAAAACCCAGAGGGAGCAGCACTTCCACTAGGGCAGAGGAAGAGAAAGCAGATACAGAATTGCAAGAGGCTAAAATGGCAATGTTTTAAAGTAACACAGAAATGTAAGAAATGCTTTGTTCGCTATTATTTCTCAGTAACAGGAATTTCCCAACTCTTAAGCTCTAATTTTTCTATCTCCTGGAATTTCAGTCAAACAGATATTTACTAATATAGATACTACCTGCTCCCTTCCACCACCTCCACCCAAAAAACCACAGCAAACAAACACAAAACAGAAGCTAAAGTGAATTAAAAGGAAGCTTAAGGGACGTCCAGGTGGCTCAGTGGTTGAGCACCTGACTGGCTCAGGGCATGATCCCGGGGTCCTGGGATCGAGTCCCATGTTGGGCTCCCTGTATGGAGCCTGCTTCTCCCTCTCCCTATATCTCTGCCTCTCTCTCGCTGGGTCTCTCATGAATAAATAAATAAATAAAATCTTAAAAAAAAAATAAGAAAAGAAAAACATCTTTAAATTTCTCAGGAAATTTCAAAAGTAATATAAATTATTTATAATTTCATACCCAGTACAAGAGCTCAAAAATCACACAGAGAAGTTGGACAATATCTCTTTGTGACTTACTGTGGTTCTGAGCTTTCCCTCTGTTGAGACAATCAAGAACTGAGCTGCATAGTTTTCTTTGTCAGAGAACAGAAGACATGGGAATTGGTAGTGACTATCAGACCTTTCTACTAATTGGTAAGATCTATGTGTTTCATGCCCTCTTTACACTAAACATATGAATATCCAGTATTTTGAAGAAGAGGGTATATACTTTCATGATCCTCAGCTTGTAAAGTTTAATCATTGTCTCATACTTACAAGGAAATATGTATAATTTCAAAATAGTTTGTGACATGGAGCTGCCTGTAGATGGAAGTGAAAGTTTATATTTGCTAAAAAAAAAAAAAAAAAAAAAAGACTAGTTTTCTAAATAAATAAAATCTAGAGAAGCTATCAATCAAAACTCATTGTCTTTTTACTCCTAAACCAGTTTGGAGAATTATTTTTATTTTTTTCAGTATATTTAAACTTGATTTAGAATATAATGTTTTAAAGGTATCTTTTAAAGATGAGATCAAATAATAAATACTATGACTTAGTAATTTTCATGATTCTGTACATAAGCAACACAGTGATTTTTACTTATCCAAAAAAAAAGTCTATGGCATAATAAATAGTATATTAGCTTAAAAAAAACTGGTTTTATGAAGTTTGGGGTTTTTTTTAAAGTAATTTTGTAGTATTTTTAATAATTCAGTAAATAGATGAATGCTTCCCAATATACACTTTTTTTCTAAGCATGTCTAATAAAGTTATTATTCATTACTTTTTATTTGGAAATTAAATGGAATCAATTTTATTTAGCTTCAATTTTTCCAGTAGTTTGATACAAAATTACCACTTGGTACTGAAATGATGAAGCAGAGAGATAATGACATTTAACATATGGTTTATATTAGCTATTCAATAACGTTCTGCTAGGTAACAAAAAAAATTTTATGCAGATATAAGCATAAGTAAATTCTTTTAGTTTCTAGGGACTAGTAATGTTTCAGCATGTGTAGCATATAAAAAGAAAGAAATGAATTATGTAACATTAATTATATTATAATTATATATAATTATATAACATATATATATTATAGTTAAGTAATTTTAATACATTTGTTACCAAAGTGTTTAAATACATTTATTATATTTATTTTCTCTGGCTTAACTTTCCCTTAATAAAGTAAAGGTCTTCTACTAATTCTATAACATTGCTAGAGTAGTGTTCTTTACTTTTGAAATTGGTAAATTAGGGGAATTTGTATTTTTCTTAAAACTTTGCTGGTGGAAGAAGAGTAAAGTGTAAATTGAAAAGTTTCCATTAAAGTAATTTTGTAAAATATTTTGATGGCACCAAAGTGCCTTAAAAAGCTTCAGATACAGCCATATGAATGTATCTTGTTAAAGAGGAATTCTTTTTTCCCTATTTAATGTATCTGTATAATAATTTAGATATGTACTCTTCTTTGTTTCATTGAGATGAGTCATGTGACACATCATTTAAAAATTTAGATTTTTAAATCTAGACCTTTTTAAAGCTCTACAAAAGAGACACAACTGCTTTAAGAGAGTCTTTATAAAAAAACAAATTTGCTCATTATTTCTAAACATATGATTGGCAGTGCCAAATCTAAACAAAATAAGGTAGGAAAAACTTTGGGGGGTTATTTTTCATGTTTGGGTTCCCTATCCCCCTTCTTAGGATTTGGTCTCTTTTTTCCCTTAATGTTTCCCAGTGTTTTCCCAATCTTGCCTATCTGGAAATAAAGTACTAACATATTAGACAGTTCCTATAACCCAACTAGGACAGTTTTGAAGTTTACAAAAAGAGTGGTATGAGAAACCAGTAATTGAAATACACGCACATACTGAAAAAAAAGCAATGAATGGGTGGGTGGATGGATGGATGGGTGGATGGGTGGATGGATGGGTGGGTGGGTGGGTAGATGGATGGGTGGATGGACAGGTGTGTGGATGGACGGGTGAGTGGTTGGATGGGTAGATGGATGGGAGGATGTCAGTCATGGGAAGTCTTTAGACAGGACTCACTGTATAAGGGGTGGTCTGTCCTAGTGGAAGGGGATAGTCTGTCAAGTGGATTCTACCACTGCTTTTCTACTGGGGTGTATCTCAACCACTAACAGGTAATACTGACTTTTTTTTGTCACTTTTGTGGTTTGAAATCAAATGCCTTTTTGTTTGACTGTTTAAGGCTGAAAGAGCATATTCCTTTTGTGGGACTATTGAATACATGGCACCGGATATTGTCAAAGGGGGAGATTCAGGACATGACAAGGTATGTTCTACACTTCCTTACAGCTCTGTAATATGTATTAGAACTTAGTTAATACCCTAAATCCAATCTTTTCAATAGAGCCGTTGTTCTGGTATTGTCTTACCTTCATTGTTTTTTCTCCTTTGCTTTGCATACGTGAACACATGATACCTAGTGTTTTAGAGGAAAAAGATAGACTGTGTTGATTACCTCTTCAACAGAAATAAGCATTGTAACAATCCTTGGAGAAAGAAAAAAATCCTACACTCAAGATAGTCCAAGTTTGTTTTCCTCAGCCCTCTGCAAATGAAGACTGTAGAAGAAGCGTCTTAAGTAGTTTTGTTATAAAATCTAGGACACATATATTTTCTTATTATATTAAAAGGTACAGTGCCATATCAGTGCTTTTGCTGTATGAATAACTTTCCCCAAAAAAGGAATTTTGACTACTTTTTGTTCTTCATCTTTCCCTTGCCCTCATCCCCTTTCAAAATCCCACATATTCAGCCCAGATATCTTAAGTATAGAGAATGTTTGGTCTCCTTATTAATAACTAATCAAATATTTATTTTTTAAAATATTTTATTTAAATTCAATTTGCCAACATATAGTATATCACCCAGTGCTCATCCCAATTATATATTTAAAGCCTGTTCTTCAAGTTGGTGTGGTATTGGTTTCAGGCTGTATGATTAGGAATCTGATTGTTGATCTGTATCATCTTAAGAGCTGGCTTCAAATGCAACCACAAAACATTCTGAGGATCCTGATTTAGGGGGCAGTAAAACTGCTCGTAAAAAGAAAATAACTGAATTGCTGGTTTCATTTGCTCCATGGTATGCTTTGAAACTACTGTCCACAACAGTTTGTTAGGAATTTATAACTGTTAAAATTTGAAAATTACCTTCTAAGACCTCATGTAATCAACTTTAGGGACAAAAATCTTATAGAACCTCCTACAACTCCTGCATATCTGAGGTCCAGGATATAGCTAGTCAAATACTCTTTCCTGTTCATGGAACACCTTGATGTCTTTGAGTTAATTAAATGTGACACAATATGCAAAGTGCTTATCAGCGTACTTGGCTTTACACTGTTCCTTTTACAGTTGCAGTCTGTCTGATTATGTTTTATATGTCATGTTTATGTATTTTCTTTGAAATGGCTCTAAGTTCATAAATTTCGCATTGTCTCTCTGAAACCTTTGTCCTGAAATTTGGAAGCAGGGTTAAAAATTTTAGCATCCACTTAATAATATCTTATTGATACAAGCTTATGTACTCAACAGATACTGAAATCTTGATTTGCCTAATTATAAAATAACTAATTTTCAATATATCAGGATTCTTTAAATTATGTATAATTTACTATGCTCTCAGTTCAGGTAACTATATTTATAAATTGGTTTCCAATTCAGATGTCATTTTATTTTATATTATTTTAAGTATCTTCATGCTTCCCAGAACCAAGAGTCACACAAATGAAGATATACTGATAGTTTCTGTAAGAAGAATTGTTTTAAGTGGTTCTGAAAATATAATACTTTTAGATGGGATTTTTAAAAATTTTGTCCTTTAAGTTCAAGGAATTTCATAATATTTATTGAACCTAAATAATAAAAATGCAGAGTGCTCCCTTTTTTTTCCTATCATAAGTCTAAAGGTTTTACTTAAAAATTTAAATATGTATTTAAAAATTAACCAAAGTAAAACCATTACTTAATGATTTAGGAAATAATGAAAACACTTTCAGCCCCTTGATTGACTTTGCTGTGTTTAAATTCTATCCTGAGAATACTTGGGATATTTGTTTCTAAATGTCTTTCTTGCATGTGCTTCATTTAATACTTACACAGAAAGCTAGATACAAAATCTTTTTGTTAAAATATTTTTCAAACATGTAGTTTTATTCTGTTCATTTTACTTTCTTATAGAAATGACATTATTGTTTTATAGGCAGTTGACTGGTGGAGTTTAGGTGTTCTAATGTATGAGTTACTAACTGGAGCCTCTCCTTTCACTGTCGATGGCGAGAAAAATTCCCAAGCTGAGATATCTAGGTAAGACTTAACAAAATAAAATAAATGTATTGTTTTCTCAAAGGAACTTATCAAATTTCTGAAATTAAGGCTGATAGAAAAGATAATTTTTTAAATGAGGATAGACAAAATAGTGTTCAAATGGTAAATTTCCGTTTATATTCATATAGAATGTAGATATATAACATTTACATTTCTTTATATTTTATATGCCCATTTAGATCTTAATTCTTCTCAAAAGGATAGTGTCAAAATGTCTGTGTGCTCCAAAGCACTTCTTATATTGTCTTTACCTAGTACATCACATATTGAGAAGTGTCTTTGTTGGACACTTTTTTCCCACTGTATGCTGAATGTAAGTCCTTTGCAAATAAAGAAACAGTACTGATATTTTCAACTCATGGATATATAGGCTCAATAGAAGCAAACACCATAAAATCACCTCCTGTAGGATATCGTAGTAGCATTATCCTATTCTTTTCTTCATAGCAGCTGTCACAATTGCAGTGTTACATTTGTGTTCATAGTTATTTGATTAAGTCTGTCCCACTAGATTGTAAGCTCTGTGAGAGCAAGGAGCACGTCTGGCTTTGGTCTTCAGGGCAGTGTGTTCATGTGCCAGCACAGTGCTTACCATGCAGAACTCAATAAATATTTTTGGAATGAAATGAGTTAATGAACAAATAAACAAACAGTGTTAAAACATTATACTAATTACTAGTTATGTTTTTGTCCTGTTTTTACTTGAATTTTTTAACTCTGAGAACAGATTTGACATTAAAAATTAAAAATTGAGACTTCCACTTCTTACCAAGATGGAATAACAGGGACTGGATTAACTTTCCTGCCTGAAACAGTTTTTAAAATGAGCCAAATACATGAAACACCAGTATTGAAGACACTGAACATCTAGCAGTGAAGGCCAATGAAACGAAAATCAATGAGGTGAGCCCTCTGATTGCCCAGCTGACAGCCTTAGAGAGTAGCCAGGCTGCCGGGCAGGGAGGGGATGCATAGGCAGAGTTGAGGTTGATCTAGAATTCTGGGAAGCCCTGGGCAGCTAGCGCTTGCAGGGCAGAGTCAGAAAGAGGTTTGGAGACTTGCAGAAGGTACCCCCTAGGGTATTCGATGAAGGTACTGATAAGCACACCTGTGTGAGAGAGCTGCTCAGGATAGTTCAGATGTGATTTCTCTCTAAACTGATCTCTAGATTCAACACAATCCCAACCCCAAGTAGGCTTTGGTTTTCCCGTAGGAGTTGACAACCTAAAATTCATAGAGGTACACGGAAGACCTAGAATAGTCAAATCGCCTTTGAAAAAGTAGACCAAAGTTGATTTCTGGGTTTATAAGCTACAATATTTAAGACACTGGGGTGTTCATATCAAGATAGACAAATCATCAGTGAACTAGAATAGAAAGCCCAGAAACTGTTTAGATAGAGATAGAGGCAACTGGTTTTGTTTTTGTTTTTACAAACGTGCAAAGTCAGTTTGGTGGAGAAAACATAGTCTTTTCAACAAATGCTAGAACCACTGTCATATGGGGAGAAGAAATAAACTTCAATAAATACTTCAAAGAAAAATTAAAAATAAATCATAGACCTAAATGTAAAATCTAAAACTACAACATTTCTGGAAGAAAACATAAAGGAAAATCTTTGTGACCTTGGGTTAGGCAAAGATTTCTTAGATACAACACCAAAAGTGCAGTCCATAAAAGAAAATACTGGTGAATTGGACTTCATCAAAAGTATGTGCACTCTTTGAAGGAAACCAAGAGAGTGGAGAGACAAGCCACAGACTGGGAGAAAATGGCAGATCCTGCATTTGATAGAGGACTGGTGTCTAGAATACATAAGGAAGTATCAAAATTCAAGGGGGGAAACATTCTCCCCTTGAAAAATTCTGAAAATTCTCCATTTTGAGAAATGGGCAAAAGATTTTAACAGCTCACCAGAGAAGATCTATGAGTGGCAAATAAGCACGTGAAAAGATGACCAAAATCATTAGTCTTTAGGGAAATGCAGACTAAACCACAGTGGAGATGCCACTGTGTACTCACTGGAGTGGCTACAAATAAAGAGCCGGACTGTGGCAGGGTTCTCTAGAGGAACAAAACCATTCGGGTTTATGTAGGTAGAGCCAGCACTAGAACTCTCTTCTATATATAAATTTATTTATTTTGTTGTATTATAAGGAGTATAATAACCACACACACACACACACACACACATATATATATATATGTATTACAAGGAATTGGCTCCCATGATTATGGATTCTCAGAAGTCCTAGGATCTGCCACTTGCAAGCCAGAGACCCGGTCCTGAGAATAAGAGGAACCTGTGGGTATAAATCCCAGTCTAATGGCAGAAGATCAGCATCCTTTATTAAGCAGGCAGACAGCAAGGGTGGAATCCTCTCTTCCTCTGCTTTTTTTTTTTTCCTATTCAGGCCCTCAAGGGATTAGTTGTTGCCTCCCCACTGGGGAAGAGGATTCTACTTTACTGAGTCCACCAATTCAGATGTTAATTTCATTGGGAAACACCCTCACCGACCCACCCAGAAGCAGTGTTAAATTTGGGCAACCTTTAGCCCAGTCAGGTGACACTGCAGATTAACCATCATAAATCCACCCCTTGTCAGTTTGGCAGCCAAGCACATCTCCTTAAATTGTATTTAATCTCCAAATAAAAACAATAACAAGGTCATAATTATACCAAACATGATATTCCTATCCTGCATACAATAGGAAATGCACCAACCCCTTACATAAAAAATTAACAATCTTAATGCCAATCTTAATGCCACACATCTTACATAATAAAGGAATAAGAGAGGAAAGACAAAGACATATTGTAATATATTAAAATGATTTATGCACACATATTCCCACACAGGTATATTCGTAACAAAATACGGAGGAAATACAGCGATTTCTGTAATGGTTTTGGGATGGTGGGTGGTATTTATAACTACCTTCTTCCACTACCCGCTCTGTATTCCCTTTGTCTTCAGCAAGTACCTTGTGGAATGATCCAGTCAGTCATTCCTGAAGAATCTGGGCCTTTAGTTCTCCTGCCTGGATTGGGTTGTTAGAGTTTTCAGTTGACCTTAATCATAGGACATGGTAATACTAATAGATTCTCTAAGGGATCTGCTGTATTTCTGGCACTCTTCCTTACTTTCAGTGTGGAGTAAGTAGTCTAATTTCCCCTCGGTGGTGAGGATCCATCACCCCAGCCAGCACCAGAACTCCCTTCTTTGCCTATTGATTCAGGAGGTGACCCCAAAGTGGCTGGGTGGCTGTCTTAATTTCCAACTCAGTGGACTCATTTATTGTTTGTCTCTTGGTTGATGCATTCCTTTGCCTAGAACTAAGACTTCTAGGCTAGCGCAGCATAAAGTCATGGGAACAGGAAGCAAACATTTTGCCAGTGAGTCACTGGGGAGTAATAGTGAGTGGTGCAACTCTCAACTCCACCTCATGATTTCTGGGTCTGTGAATCCTGGTATGGGAGAAACAGCACCATGCATTGGATGTGGATTCAGAGCATTTACAGCCTCCTGGAGAACCTTCCTAGAGCCCTGCAACATTTTGTTGCCTAGCTAACACTGTAACTGTCTCTTCAAAAAGCCATTCCACTGTCCTGTCAAGCCACCTGCTTCAAGATGGTGGAGAACTTGGTAAGACCAGTGAAATCCATGAGCATGGGCCCACTGCTACATTTCTTTTGCTGTGAAGAGAGTTCCTTGATTAGAAGCCATGCTGCATAGAATACGATGACAGTGCATAAAGCATTTCTTAAATCCACAGATGGTAGTTTTGGCAAAAGCACTGCATGCAGGGAAAGCAAATCCATGTCTATAGTAAGCATCTATTTCCAGTTAGAATGGAATATTGCCCCTTACATAATGGAAGCAGGCCCATGTAATCAACCTGTCACCATGTAACTCCCTGATCTCCCTGGGGATTGGTGCCATATTGGGCACTCAGTGTTGGTTTCTGCTGCTTGCCGATTGGGCACTCAGCAGTAGCCATAGCCCCGTCAGCCGTGGTGAACAGAAGTCCAGGTTGCTAGGCCCACACATAACATCTTTCCCTACCACCACAGCCACTTTGGTCATGGCCCACTGTGTGATAATAAGGTTGGACTGGAGAAAGAGACTAACTGGTATCTATAGAAGAGATCATCAAATCCTCCCTGCTGAGGTTACCCTTTGGTGAGCATCCACATGGAACACAAATATCTCTACCTTTTTCTCCTTCTATCCATATACCTCTTACTCAGATATCTTTGGCAACCAAACTTGCTTGTCACCAGTATTCTAATCTTCCGAGTCCTTGACCATCCAGCCAAACCATTGGCCACTGCCCATCAGTCATTAAAATATTGCATATCTGGCCATTTCTCCTTCCAAGCAAAATGAACATCCAAGTCCTGTCTGCTGGGAAGGTTTCCCTTCACCATGTCCTTTAGGGATGTGCCAGAAGGTTGCTGTCCTGCTTCAGCTGTCCCCTTGTGGGTAGTGCCTGCAGATGATGTGGAATGATCTGTAAACAAGGCCTGAGTCTTCTCTTCCTCTGTCCCCCATCATAGGGAACAACCCATGAAGCCATAGATAAAGGCTAGGAGACAGAAGTGGGCATCTGGGTTGCTTTTTCATGTAACTCTCTGGTGCCTTCGTGACCTAGTCAGGCACCATGTGATGATGGAGTGCTGCTGACAGATAATACCTATGGGTATCTCAGGTTTCATGGAATTTGGGAACCCATAGTTAAGTGTCTAGTCTCTGTTTAGGCCCAAGAGCAGACCAAGAGCTGTTTCTTAAAAGGAGAGTAGTTATCTGCAGAACATAACACGGTTTTGCTCCAAAATCCTAAGGGTTTATACTGTAAATCACCACTAGGGGCCTGCCAGAGGTTCCAGAAGCATCCCTATTTACCACTGACATGTCAGGCACTATGGAATCTGCTGGAACATAGATCCAGGTGGCAGAGCAGCTTGGACAGCAGCCTGGACCTGTTGCAGAGCTTTCTCTTGTTCTGGGCCCCATTCAACAGCGGCTTCTCGGTCACTTGATAAACAGGCTGGAGTCATACTCCCAAATGAGGAATGTATGACCTCCAAAATCCAAAGATTGTTCCTCTTTTTAGTTGTAGGTGGGGTCAGATGCAACAAATTATCCTTCACTTTGGAAATAGTGTCCCATACCCCTGGAGCCCTAGACATCTCTCACCTAGAAGATCCCTGATTTTTAGTTAGACTTATTTTCTACCCTCTGACCTACACATGTCTTCCCAGTCTAGAATAGTTGCTGCTACTTGCTTACGAGGTCCAATCAGCATCAGGTCATCAGTATAAGAGATCAGTGTGATGAAGAAGAGAAAGACAATCAGGAGCTTCACAAAGTAATTTCTGACATTGGCCAGAGAGTTGAAATACCCCTGACAGAGGACATAAGAGTACATCGCTGGCCTTGGGAGCCGAAAGCAACTCCTTTCCATGGGCCTTATGGACAGTGGTGGAGAAAAAAGGCATGTGCCAGATGAATAGCTGTGTGCCAGGGTGGTGGTAATTTGTTCAAGCAATGAAACCGCATCTGGTATAGCACTGCTGTTGAAGTCCACACCTAGTTAACTTCATGGTACTCCAGTGTCCTCTCCAGATCCATCTGTCTTCTGTACAGGCCAATATGCAAGGGGTGGGTGGGAATCACCACTCCTACATCTTTCAAGTCTCTGATAGTGGCACTAACCTCTGCAGTCCCCCAGGAACTCGATCTTACTTTTGGTTTGACTATTTCCCTAGGTGGAGGCAGTTCTAAAGGGTTCCATTTTTGCCTTTCCCACTATTACTGTCTTCAGTCCATAGGTCAGGGAACCAGTATGAGGATTGTGCCAGCTGCTAAGTATGTCTCCTCCAATTATGCGTTCTGGAACTAGGGAGAAAACCACAGGTTGGAGTCAGGGTCCCACTGAAGCCACCAAGAGATGGAGGTGAAACTCCATGGGTCACCTAACCTCCAGAAGCCCTTTTTCTGACTGGTGGGCCACATGATGTTTGGGACTCCTGGAATAAGTGTCACTTTAGAGCCAGAATCCAGTAGTCCCCAGAAAATCTGGTTTCCTTTTCGTCAATGAACAGTTCCTCCAGTAAGAAGCCATAGTCCCCTTTGGGGAAGGCTGGGAGAAAGATTCACAGTATAAAATTTCAGGGTCCTTAAGTCAACCCACCTTCCCCTTCATTCAGGAGGTTCTGGGGTATGTAAACTGCTCAAGGGTGGGAGTTGATGGCCAGTTTACTAAGGGAAGGCAGAGGAGATGACAAAGGGATACCAGCAACTTTTGGATGGTGGTTGTGTATGTTCCTTTCTTTGGTCATAGCAGTGATTTCACAGGCGTATACATCTTTCAGAACTTACCAAAGCATGCACTTTGTATGTGGGAAGTTTATCCTATATCAGTTTTACTTTAATAAAACTTAAAATTTTCTAAACATACCTATTACAGGACAGATTAGGAAGGAAATAATTTCTCACTATTCCAGTTTATTTAACTCCAAAGTGATCAGTAATATTTCTTGTTAAAATCATAAAGTCATACCTGTCATCAAAATTTTTAAAAATATGACTTTGCTTATTTTAAATGGGCCTCTTAACAGTTTGAAAATGCCTCAGAATTATAGGAGACCTTGGTGATGGCCTTAAGAATTTGGGTCCCTTTGAAAGTTCATTCCTGTCATGGTGACAGGTGCGAAGGGGGCAGCCTTAACCTGGTGGTGTTCACTAGTGCCTCCTCGTACTGATTCCCCACTCTGATTCCACGTCCCCAAGCATTCTCTTCAGTTTTCCTTTCCTCCGTGGATCTGCCTGCAGGGAGGTAATATATTGCTGACTGGGACAACAGAAGTATTCTGCTGAACCAAGTGATGTTCAAATTTAAATTGCTTTTATTGCCTTTCGATTAGTCATTTGGCATTCTGGTTTTAGAAGGAGAAAGAGCCTGAATCAGCGTGCTTGAAATCTTAAAAGTTAGAACATATTTTCCAAGAACTTAAGTAGGATTCTTTCCCTTTAATCAATTAATTATCCATTTTATCAGGTTGTTAACAATTTTGTTTAAAGCTTAGTGTTAACCTGTGATTTCATGGGGGGTTTTTTGTTGTTGTTACTGAAGTTTGTAATAGTATAATAATTCAGTTATCCTACACTACCTTTTCCTTTCTAGGTAATCATTCTGATTGTCTTTCCTAGTATAAAGTCATTCATAGTCTGTTCTTTTAAAATTATGCACCATTCAATATATGTATATGTACAGTGGTATATTATTATTCAGCCATTAGAGAGGATGAAATTTTGGCCATTTGGGACAATGTGGTTGGACCTAGAGGTACTATGCTATGTGAAATAATTCAAAGAAAGAAAGACAAATACTGTATAATTTCACTTATATGTAGAATCTAAAAAGCTAAACAAAGAAGCAAACAAACATACAAAAAAAGCAGAAACAGACCCATAAATACAAAAAACAAATTGATGGTTTGGGGTAGGGTATAGAACAGGCAAAAACAGATGAAGGGAATTGGGAGATACAGGCTTCCAGTGATGGAATGAGTGAGTCTTGGGGATAAGAGGTATAGCACGGGGAATATGGGCAGTGGTGCAGGAATAGTGTGTGGTGACCTGTAGCCACACTTGTGATGAGCAGAACATAACATACAGACTGGGGGAATCACTGTCCTGCACACCTGAAACTCATTGTGCCAACTCTACTTCAATTAAAAAAAAGAAAAAAACGCCGTAAATTTAAAAAGTGAAAGAAAAGGTACCATTCTGATAAATGTATTATTATATTGTCCTTTGTCTTAATTAGCGAAGGGCTCTTTTCACCGTTGAATTCTTCCGTTCCTTCATTTTTGTGATCTTCCCTGAATGCCACATACTTCCCAGAGCTTTGACCTGGGGAGCTCCAAAATAACATCTTGCCCGATGCTGTTGTTCATAGGTCGCCTACAACCAGAACAAGAATGTTTTTCTGGTAAATCAAATTTTAAAATATAATAAGAAATGAGAAGGAGAGGAAGATTTTCTCTGTGCTATGAGACTCCTTCAAGCAGGTGTGAGCAGTCCTCTCCCTTCTGTGGGAGTGCCGGCATCGCGCGGGTGGCACATCGTGTAAGGCATTTGCAGGGGAGCCCTTTCCGTGACTGAACACCTTCAGGTGTATAAAATCATGCCCCCTTGACATCATCTGAAATCTGCGTCCTCTAAGCTCTGCATGGCAACCCTTGTCCCATCCTCTAAAGAACACAGACCGATTCCATTGTTTCTTCCAGACATTGACAGGGATTTGCGGATCATTTTATCTAAGGTAAAGCTTTTGTTAGCTTTTCCGAGTCTCTGTCTTCTTTTTGTTTCACTTATGCAGCATGTGCTTTTCTTACTTGTGTGTCTCCCACTAGCTTTTACTCCCTGTCTGCGTAGAACTTCTCTTGGGCCCTGGGTTATGGCTGCGTGGGGAGGTGACCCCCCCCCCCCCCCCGCCCCAGGTCTCCATCAATTCTTCTGGCTGCCCCTTGTCCTTCCTGGGGCTTTGCAGTCCATGACAGTTGACTACCGTGTCCTCACCTGAGAGTCAGTTTGTAGGGGTTCTGTTTACAGTCCTTCATCATCTCTAATGGGGTTGTTTCTCTGACTTTGAAATGTAGAAAATATTTGCCATGAGATGTTCATTTGGCATTTCACAGCCCACCAGTAAAATATGCTTCATTGATGTGTCTCACTGTACTGTCGTAAGCATGATACTGTATAAACTCAGGTCTCCGCATTATCAAAATGATAATCATATTTGCTGGACATTTTAGGTCAGGGTAGGCCACATCCATTCTGTTTCCTGTTTTTGGGTGGCCTGTGAGCTAAGAATGGTCTTTATATTCCACTTTACATTCTTAAGTGATTGAAAAAGTCAAAAGATGAACAGTATTTTATGACATGTGTATATGATATGAAATTTGAGTTTCACTGTCTGCCAGTAAAATTTTATTAGGACACAGCCACACGCGTGCATTGGGGTATCATCTCCGGCTGCTTTTGGGGCCACCGCAGCAGAGGTGAATTGCTGCCCTAGAGACTACATAGCTTACAAAGCCGAAAATATTTATCATCTGGCCTTATATTCGTTATTCTTTATCCATTGCTAAGTAACAAACTGCCTCAAAACTCAACGGCTTAAAACAACACACATGAACTATCTCAGAGTCTCTGTGCGTGACGAAGCTGGGCACAGCTTAGCTAAACCCTCTACTTCTAGGTCACTCACAGGCTGCAATAAGAGTGGCCGGGCTGTAGTTCTTTCAAGGCTCATCTGGGAAAAGATCTACTTCCAGCACAGTGGCTGTTGCCAGGATCAGTTTCTTTGGGCCATTGCACTGAGGGCCCCTACTTCTTAGCTGGCTGCCACCCTCCGTTCCTTACCAGGAAGGCCTATTTGACATGGCCACTTGCTTCCTCAAAGCATGCAGGCTAGAAGGGGACGGAGAGTCTCCAGGAGGCTGGACTCTTTGGTAACCTAGTCATGAAAGTGGCACCTATCACCCCTACTGACAGCATTGTTTATAGGAAAGTCACCAGGTTGGGGGCGCCTGGGTGGCTAAGTCAGTTAGGCGTCCAACTCTTGATTTCAGTTCAGGTGGTGATCTCAAGAGTTGTGAGGCATTGGACCCCACATTCAACATGAAGACTGCTTAAGATTTTCTCTCCCTCTGCCCCTCCTGCCCGTGCACTCTCTCTCTCTAAAATAATAAATAAATAAATCTTTAAAAAAGAAGAAAGAAAAAGAGGAAAAAGTCAGTAGACCCTTTGTACACCTGAGGGGAAGGAAATACATAAGGAGGTTAATGTGAATATAAGGAGACCGTGATCACTGGAGACTGAGATGTCTGCCTACCGTGGGTCCTTACAAGAGGTTTGCTGACCTCTGGGCTAGGTAACCGACTTACTATTGTCCCCCCCGAGGAGTGTCTCTCTTTATGTAATTACTGTAGTATATTGATTTTGGGTGTCAAACTATAGTCTTCTAGGGCAAAATTAAAATAGTTCTGTTGGATTCTTTTATTTTATCCATGTTGATTACTCAGTAACACCTTGAATTAGCTCATTTATATATTTTTTTAGAGTTTCTGCCTTTAGATGGCTTGCTTTTAGAGTTTTGCATAGAATAACTATAACAAGCATCATTATTTCTTACTGTTTTAAGAGATCATTTTCCCCCCTTGGCTTTTGTAGCTTTCTTATATTTTTATGATAAAATCCTTTATCAGCATATTTTGTAAAGCCTTCCTGATTCCCAATGTGCTGTTTGTTTTTTTCTTTCTTCCTCATCTTAGGTATTTTTGTGCCCAATAGCAGCATCTGTGTTTCTTGAGGGGTTTTTTTGACGAATTACCCCCAAATCCATAAACATTCCTCACAATAACTTTTCATCTACACGTTCTTCCTCCACATGACACCATTGCAACAGCTACAGTGTAGAGTCCAGTGATAGGAGGGGTGTAGCAAGGAGGGGAGCAGGGTGGAAGTGACCCTGCCCTCAGTACTCATGTTCCTCAGCTTTCTATCTTCTTTCAGCATCCTTTAGCTCAGTTTATTCCTGCTTCCCTTGCATGACATGTGGGGATGGAGCTGAATCACACTGTATCATTAATTTGCCCTCCAAAGCACTCTCTAGAGGGTTGGAGGGCTTAGAGCCCTGACTAAAGCATAGGAATACTCCTGCCAGCCGTGAAGAGGGCCCTACAGAGGCGCTCTCAGAATGGTCAGCATTTTGGGTGCCTCTCCTTAGTCTGTCAGGGCTCCCGCTGAGACCCAACCTTCTGTTGTTCCAGCCAGGCCCCATGTAGACACGTCACTGCCACCTCTGAGTCCTACCTCAGCCAGCTTCCCACTGGTCCCATCAACCTGACATCAAAAAGGTCAGCCTTGGCCATCCTGGGAGAGGTTATGGACGTGGCCTTCTGCATTTATAACTCCTTTCTGGAGGAATCTTACTGTTCCTTATATACTTGTGGTTTGCTATGATGGCCTCCCCACTACGGCCTCATCCTTCTGGATGATAAGTTTGGCTCTGTGCTCTAGCTCTTTGCTCTAACTCTGGCTCTTTTCTGTTTAGCAGTCTATTTGAAATTCTTTGCATCTCACTCTGCTGTTGACTCAGTACTGCCTTTGCTTACTGTCATGTGCAGCGTCTTGACCCCAGGGAACCCCCAAGGTGTGGTTCTCCA
This sequence comes from Vulpes vulpes, assembly GCF_048418805.1. Taxonomy (NCBI): domain Eukaryota; kingdom Metazoa; phylum Chordata; class Mammalia; order Carnivora; family Canidae; genus Vulpes; species Vulpes vulpes. Next base: position 1,374,841 of record NW_027325787.1, on the reverse strand, counting down.
GCCTCTCCTATCCCATTCATCTCGCCCATTTTTTAAGGAAAGGTTCTCTGACAGAGATAGTGAAGTGAGTGAAGTAAAAGCCTTTTGAGCATCATCTGGGTCACAGAGAAAAAGCAGAAAGGAAGAGGGGCAGGGATGAGGTGTGCCAAAAACCATAGCCCGTGTAGTGGGGTCCCAGCTTTTGCCCAAACCGCACCTACCCTGCAATTAAGACACATTCAGGCGTGGCTGATAAAGTGGCCTAGTATACCCACTGGGTGGATGAGAGTGCAAGGCTCCTGCCCAGGCAGAGCAGCTCAGTTCTCAGAGGGCTTAGCCCTCAGAGGGAGGTAGGGGGCAAGTCTGCGTCCTATCCATCACTTCCAGGGAGAAAATGCTATACGTTGAAAAGAAAAGAAACCTCTTTTACCAAAATCTTTACAAGCTCCTGCACACATCTTGACTTCCCCGAGCCTCACAAGGAAGAAAAGAAATGCCCTCTCTTGTGCACCAGAAGCCATGGCAGGAGTGAGCACCCTTCAGGTGGCTTGTGGGGCATAAGAAGGCAAGGGAATGCTGAGAGGTGATAAGGAGGAAGAGTATCTATAGCTCACATAGGATGTGCCCTGGGGGCCTTGGGGATTACTGGTTGAGAGTGTGTGAGTGGAGTTACAGATTTTGCAGGAGTAGTAAAGAATCTTGTTTGATTATTCTCACTGGCGAGGTCCAGGGAAATACACGGTGGGTCAAGGAAGAATGCAGTAACAGCCAAAGGGGAGCCTCCCCTCCTGGCAGCCAGTGTGTCAGAGCGGCCACGCTCCTGTGCACCAGCCCCACTGAGGGCCCGGCTCATCAGGGCACAGCTCTGCACCAGTTTCTGGGCTGAGAAGTCACATCCACGGCTTCCTGGAAGCCTCACAGCCTGGAAAACAGGTAGCTCTGTGTGCTTGCTTTATGGATGAAGAAACCGAGCTTATCCTCCTCAGGACTCAGAGCCACTGGGAGCTGGAACTGGGGTCACATACAAAGTGACTCCTGAAAAGTTGCTTCGTGCTCTCCCGTGGCTCACACCTGATTCTATGCTGCTGGGTTTTTTTTCCCTAGTGAGGTGGATGCTTACTGCAGATAAGGGGTTGGGAAGTACTGGCCCGCAGACAACTGGGGGACTGATTCCATTCATCTCTGGAATATGTGCTGAGTTATTTTTACCTCTTAAGGCAGAAGAGAAATCCACAGGCAGAGTTCTTGTCCTAAGAAGGCTTCCACACTGCTTGGGGAAATATGGAATAAATATGACAATTCATGATACCAGGGAGTTTTGATAGATATTTGAGTGGTAAGATGAATGCCACGGAAGTGCAAAGGCAGCATGGACCCTTGGGGACTGGGAGTGTCAAGGAAGCAGTCACTCAGGATGGAGAGACCGCATGGGCCAGGCCAGGAGGACCAACAGGGTTTTGGAGGCTGAAGGATGCCTTGCAGATGGTGGGAAATAGCCACAGGATCCTGTTCTCGGGAGGCTCAAGACTTGCTGGCCTCCTAGCCCTGCTTGTGTGCTGTTCTCCATGAGCCTGTGATCTTGTAAATTAAGTTCATTTTATTGTTCCTATTCTAAAAGCAATGTTCACTATAGTGTGAGATGTGCAGGTAGTGTAAAATGTGCATGATAACACCCACAGACAAACACTGCTGATATTTTTATATATTTCCTTTTAGCCTTTTATATCCATAGGACATTGTACTCATACTAGACATACAATTTCCTATTTTCCAGTTTTCGCTTAAAGTTATATGCATTCCCAATTACAGGCTCTCTGTAAATGACATTTTGCAAGGGCTGTGTAACATACCATTGAACAGATATACCAGAGTCTTCCTCACTATTCAGAGTAAGTGAAGTTGGCTGAAAACTTCTAACTCAGGCAGGCATATGAGCAATCCTGTAATTCTGGGATGAAATGGGAGCCAGGAAGTGAAAATTAACAATATTAAATCACGAAATAGGAACTTTGGAGGACAAATAGAAATAAACAACCCAAGAGAAAACATGCTATCTGCAAAAATGTTATCTGCAGGCATCTGTTGCAACTGGGGAAGAAAGATTCTGAGTGAGCAAGATATCATGAATAAAAAACAATCAGACATTTATTCATTCAAGAAGTATTTGTTGAGGGTTGGCTGTGTGCTAAGCAATGCTCTAGGCCCTGGAGGGGGGCCTCCCCCTGGAGGGGGGAGGGGCAGCAGTGAACAAAATTGCTTTTTAAAAAAAAAAAAATCCAAAAAAATTAAAATTTAAAAAGGAATCCCTGCTCCCTTAGAGCTTACATTTTAGTTGGGAGAAATAAGTAATTGGCAAATAAATATATAATAGCCTTTAAATTCCATGAAGAAACAAGAAAGGAGAAGGACGAAGAGGTTGGGTATTTCATCAGGATGGTTAGAGAAAGCTGCGCTGATACAGTGACACTTGAACAGAGACTTTAGTAGAGGGACAGGTGAGCATTACCCATTGTTCTAACAACATTGTTGAGACAGCTCCTTGGAGTTATGCATTAGTGAACATATGACATGTGAAATTTCATAGGCTCATTGCTTCCACCTCATTATGAAAATGTTACACCTATTAGAGTGCATACCCACCTGCCGGCCGCTGCCGTGATCCTACTGTGACTGTTTTACTATCCCTGCTTGCTCTGTGTCTACCCATCCATTCATCTTGCTTCCGTCATAGTTTTAACTTTTAGTCTTGGTGTTTGCACCCTTTAATCTATACATTCTTAAGCTAATCAGTTGTGAATTTCTTTTACCACAGCAGTTTTCAGAAACTCAGCAGTCATGCATAGAAATGTTACATTCATTTTTATATTATAGATATCAGTGTTATTTAATTTTTCTTTTTTCATGTAATTCCTCAATCCATTTGGAGTTTATTTTGGGTGGTGTTATAAGTCAAGGGTCTTGTTTTGTTATTTCCCAAATAGCTGGTTTCCTCAACACGTTTGTCAAACAGTGTGGCATTTCCTATGTTGGCTGGTCCCTTTTCAAAAACAGTACAAGTTTGTGGATGTGCCTAGATATTTTTCATAGTCTCTTTTCATTTGATTTGGCTGTTGATTTATTTTGCTAGCACCTCAGTTTTACAATTTTGTTTTGTAATATTTTTTAACATGTAGTTAGACAAAACTTTCCCAGTTACTTTATTTTCTAAAATCGTCTTAGCTGGGTTATTTGCTTATTCTTGAAAAAAAAATTAAAATCATCTTATGTTCTAAAATACCTGCTTAAAATTTTAATTTGTATATATATTTCTTGCTTTTTTGAAAGGAATCTTGCCTCATCTTTAAAACAGATAATAATAGCTGCCTTTGAGAGGGTTGGTGTATGGATTAAATGCTAACAAACACAAGACATGTTTACCATGATATATCAGCTCAGAGCCTGTTTTGATTTTACAGAGAGCTCTAACATTTATTTGGGCCCTACCCCATTGCAGTTCACTTCTAGAGTTTCCCAGGTTCCCTTTGAAGCTTAAAAAAAAAAAAAGCTCTGGGCTGCTATGAATTCTGAAATCAAGCACATTTGAAGAGGTGAAGTGACAGCAACACCCGAGAAAGTCTCCCTGCCCTTGTTGCAGGACGTTCCTGCACAGTCATGGTCACGACTGGACAGGCATGGATGGGCCTCCTCTCCCCGCATCCCCCCTCCACAGGACCTGCATTGTTCGGGCCTTCAGATTGGCCTTCGCTGTCACAGGTCACGAGGCTGGAATCCGGCACCAGGCTTCCTTCGCTTTCTAAGGCACAGGTCAGGAAACAGCATGTCAGCGTGACAGCACCAAACACATCTTCCTCCGCGATCCTTCCAGTCACCTCGGCCTGGCTTCCAGCCCACAGACGACACACTCAGCCACGAGTGAGGAGACCACGTGGGTGGCTGTAAACACCCCAGCCTGGGAAGCTCAGCACAGAAGCTGTGTCTTAAAAGTCCCCTGTGCACCATTTCTAAGCGCTCTTCCAACCCCACCCCCCTCCCCCCATTCAAGGACATCCTTGGGGTAAGAGATAACACCCAGAAGCTTGTGCTCTCCGAGTTTTAAATAGTCCTGCCGCTCACTCCTCTCAGGGTAACTTCGCAGTGACCAGGCCCCGCTGTCCTTCACGTTTCCCCGGCCCTGTATGGTTTGAAGGAAACAGTATGAGAGGAAGGTAGGTCCGAGATCATCTTCCCCTGGAGAAAACACTTGAGCCTGCCGGGGAGCTTTCTCCTCACCACCCCACCTCCATTTCTGGTCCTCGCCCTGGCCCTCCGGGTCTCTGCAGGATCAGGCCTCAGAGCGTCTCCACGCCCCGAGGACACCCTGTGCCATTCTGTTCAGCGAAACAGCGGGAAGCCCGGAAGCTTTCCTGGGGCGGGATCTCCCCGGACCCCCGCTTTCACCCCGCAGGCTGGGGGGCTGCTCGCGGCTGCCCGCGGGGCCTCCTGCCACTGCTGCCCTGGGGAAAGAGCCGCTCCGGGCCGGCCGTGACCAGCGATTCTTCGTGTTCCCTCGTCAGCCCTGTTCTCAGAAATCCCTTCACGTTCCCTCCCCGTGTCTTCGGATGTGAGCCCCGCCACGTCCCAACCGAAAACTCGTCTTCCCGCGTGGGGCGTGTGCCCCACCCCTTGGTTGCCCACCGCTGCTGCGTGTGCCAGACCGCCGCGCCTCGTTGCACACGGGGCCTCCTGCCCCTCTCCCCAGTCTGGCACCTCATGGGCCACCCCCGTTTTCAGGTGTTCCCTGTTCTCTCCCTGTGCCTCCGGCTGTGGATGAGCCCGCCTTGGCCGAGATGATGGGCCGCGGCTTTCCCTGGCGCCGAGCAGACTTCCCGTACCTGCCATCGCCTCAGGGCTAGGACGGACGGACGTGCGGAATCGGGACCTCAGGACGGCGGCTCCAGGGCTTATTCCCAGACCCCGAGGCAGCAGACGTGACCGTCGGCAGCAGCGTGTCTAGTGCCCGATCCTGGCTGCAGAAAGCACATGAGAGGTGGAGGAGATGGGAGTCTGTGCCCTTTTTTCCCTCAGAAGCCGGACTGCCGGGGTCTCTCTCAGCCCCGCGTGCCTCAGCTGAGGAGAGGATCATCCGTGGTGCTGGACACGCTGCCGAGCAGTGAGCAATGGGTGGATACTGAGGAACCAAAAAGATCCAAGCACGCCGCTCTTCCCTTGTTCTGCCAACATTTTCTCAGAGCCCAGGGATGGAAGTGCAAGAAGTAGGATTAGGTTGGACACAAACAACACTGCTGGAATCTTCGGTCACAGATCACTGCTCACTTCCCTGATGCTCAGTGGCGGCTCCAGGGAGGGGGTGTATACAGTTGGCAGCGCCAGGTCAAGCTCTGCTACAGGTGCAGGGCCGAGCATGCACACCGTGCTTTCACTCACATAGGCGCCCTAATACCCGTTTAGGTTGAGGAGACCGCAGTATAAAGACGTTAATTAACTCTCCGAGGCACACAGCCAGCGTTTGAATTCGGTCCGGCTCCAGAGTCCATGTTCTTACCACACGACGCCGTCTCTTGCAAACGTGTTATCTGGTTTTGTTCCATAACAGTTATTAATATATTAGTGTGCACCAGGGAATCTTCTTCCAAATAAAGGAAGAACCACTTATCTCCATGTACACCATGTTATGCTTTTTTTTTCTTTAAAGATTTTACTTATTTATTCATGAGAGACACACACACACAGAGAGAGAGAGAGAGAGAGAGAGGCAGAGACACAGGCAGAGGGAGAAGCAGGCCCCATACAGGGAGCCTGACGTGGGACTCGATCCCGGGTCTCCAGCATCACGCTGCAGGCTGAAGGCGGCGCTAAACCACTGAGCCACCCGGGTTGCCCCACATTACGCTTCTTGATTTCCACCTGTCCCCTTCGTTACTCTTTCTCACTATTGATCTGCCTTTTAACAGGGGCAAAGGTACATTTGGTTGGATTGATTACTTTCATGCCCTTAGGATAAATCCAAACATTTCATCGAGACACTGGGTTTTCTTAATTTTTTACCTTCCATAATAAATAGTAGACAATATCTTTGAGTTCCCTATAGGGCTTGCCTGCCTGCTTTATAGGAGCAGATAATGAAGCAGGTTCTTTCACGCCATGAAAAGCCCCAGGTCCGGTGCTCGTGTTAAGATATTAGGAGTGGAGCCATGTCCAGGTGGCTCTGACTCTCCCTGCCTTGGCCTGCCGTCCCTCCCCATTCCTGCTGAGCCTGCTGTTCACTGGCTCACAGGGAGGAGAAGAGAGGCCAGTATGGTTGCAATTGCTTTTATGCTTTCAAATCTGAGTGCTGGATTGACTTCCCTGAGTTCATTAGGAGTTGTTTCCATTGGGGAATCTTCCATCAGAATCGAGTCCACAGATGGGAAGTCTAATCTGTCCTGAGCCTTCACATTCTTTTTTTCCAGTTAAATATTTGGGGTGGTGGCTTCCCATTAGGAGTGACTTATACTGAAAAATGATGCAACGCTTTGTTTCTGCTTATTTAAGTTTCAGAAATTTGATTTCATGGTATCTTGCTTTAAATACCCTTGCTCCGTTTTTCACTTCTAGTTCAATTTCAAAGTGTGTTGCATGATACTTGTTTTATTAAGAATACTGTCACTATAACTTCATCCTCTGGTTGTTTTAATAGCAAGTTTTATCTGCCTACAGGAGAATATTAAAAAGTGAGCCTCCATATCCTCAAGAAATGAGTGCTTTAGCTAAAGACCTAATTCAGCGTCTTTTGATGAAAGATCCCAAAAAAAGATTGGGATGTGGTCCACGTGATGCGGATGAAATCAAAGAACATCTCTTTTTTCAGGTGAAATGTACTGAACAGATGGTTTTGTATGCCCTGCTATTTGCAGGGGGCTTGGCATTCTTGGTGAAATGAGTGAACATGGTCCCTTTTGGAAATCTTTGCTCCCTATTTTCACATACATTGCACCTTTTTTTTTTTTTTTTTAAGTGACAGGGACCCTGGAGGAATCCAAGGATCAGAATTCTACTGGGAGATGCCTAAAAGTGTTTTTCTCCCTAAATGAAGTGAGAATAGGGAGGACCATAATCGCATTAAGTCTTCCATATGCTTATTGGTTCCAGTTTTAAGTATTGGTTTCTATTTACAATCTTGAAATTCAGGCATATGGTCCGAAGAGGCTTTTATTTTTTACTTTGTTCATGAGCCATTTCCACCAATGTATTCCACCTTTTAGAAAGTGATTTCATTTTTTTCTTCTTTTCTCTGGAGTGATCTCAGACAATTAAAAATCTGCCTTTTTCTCAGTTACATATCTGCAACATAGAGTTTTTTTTTTTTTTTTTGCATATTCTGAAAAAGCCTAATGAGACCATTCCACAGAGCACCAATACATCTGCTCAATTTAGTAACAACAACAACAACAACAACAACAAAAAACCCTCCAAAATTTGAGATTAACTGGGGGGGGGGGGGGGGAGTCAAGTTGTCTAACTTGACTAGTTATTTTAGTCTACGTGGTCAGCCTGGGATGCCATGACCTCAGTTTTTAAAACCCTGAACTTACAAGCTTTATTTATTTATTTATTTATTTATTTATTTTATTTATTTATTTATTTATTTATTTATTTATTGAGAGAGAGGGAGGGAGGGAGCCTGCGCAAGCAGGGGATGAGGTGAAGAGGGGCAGAGGGAGAGAATCCTAAGCAGGCTCTATGCTCAGCACAGAACCCAGCTGGGGTCTCTATCTCAGGGCCCTGTGATCATGACCCAAGTTGAAGAGTCAGATGCTTAACCAGCTGAGCCACCCAGGTGCCCCATGAACTTAACGACTTTTAAATAATTTCATCACCTCAACAAACATGACCTCTAAATATTTATGGTCTAAAGGGACCATCCGAGTTTTATTTTTATTCTGTAAACTGAGTTTTTACAGTATTGTCACCAAAACAAACGAACATATAACAAAACAAAGAAAAAGCTCTGCTGTAGAGTAACCATTTATGTTATCTATTGTCTTTACATCTAGAAAAACAAATAATGGTTGAAAATAAGAACTACCTCTCTATATTTCTATACTCAAAAAAAGAACATCTGTCTCTCGGTTGCAACCTGTTTAAAAATAAATTACTGTGACCTTACAGATTCAGTAACAGAAATACATTTAGAATAAAATTAACTTGTCAGTGTATGCATTTCATAAATTAGCATGGCCTACAAAGATTAATATTTGAACAAACTATTTCAAATATGTTGTTGAGAAATCTGGCTCAAAATTTAACAATAAGGTAAAATTCAAGAAAGTACTCAAGCAAAATATCTGAATCATGTTTTCCTAGGGTCCTATTCTCTGTGACCCCCTCTATTTGTAAATATTACAGTATGTCTTTCATATGAGAGAAATTTCTCTCTTCTATAGCTTGGAATAGTAATTTTAGGCTATTTAATTGCCTTGCTTTTTAAACGACAAGGACACTTTAGGAAAAACCAGAATCCAACTTGTAAAGACCTAAATGGAGAGGAGGTGGAGAGGAGCATAATAGCATTCAATCTTTTACACACCAAACGTTCTCCTGCTAACAACATATTTCTTTAAATTACCCCTTTACTCTAATAGTTTCTCTTAATGTGTTTATAAATAGCCAAGCACAAATCATATGCTTGTAATGGAAAACATTACAGCCACCCAGAGGACAGAACACTAACTAGAAAAAATCAAGAGACTGACCCTTCCACTAGCTAATGTTTAAGTAAAAAGGTTATTTCTTGCTTCTGGGCTTCAGTTTCCATCTAGATCAAGTAAAGGAGATGAGCTAAATGATCTCTAAAGCCCACTCTAAGCTAGAAAAAAAAGAAAAAGTGAAGACCTGTAATCTAGTGATTTTTTTTTCTACATTGCCTCCACAAGAGGGCATAATAAAAACATTTTATGTTGGTTGATTAAACTTAACGACTGTCATCAACCGTCTCTGAAATCGAAATGTGTCTTACAGTGGATATCATAACCATTCCAGCTGGTAATGCCTTTTCTTCCTAAATGGTACATAAAGTAATGGTGTATCTCACTATCAGTGATGACATGTTAGATTTGAGGAAGTATGTTAATAGGATAGCTGTAGAATTCAATTCAATAAGTCTTGTCTGAGGTGGTTTTAAGTGACAGAAGGAGCATAAGTTAAATAGAGCACAGAGTTGAATTTGAGTACTCTAAAACATAGCGCATAGCAGTTTATCAGGCAGTGAGTGTCTGGCATGGGGGGAGAGGGGACCTGGATTATCCTATGGGGGAGAGAAGGAGCAGTATTTAAAAAGCTAGAATACAAGTTAAATGAGAAACAGATGATTACATTAGTATGATAGTACCATTTTCACTTAGAGACCTAAACAAGTGCATGATTTATAGTGAGTTTTTATTTTCTGATCTGTCCAGAGGACCAGGAGGGAAACCAAGTATAGGCAGAGAGTCACTCAACATTGCCTCTAGAAAACAGGAATATTCCTTTAGAATTAATATTCATATCCATAGAGCATTGAAAAGCCCTTTATTACAGTTCAGCTTTGTTTTGTTCTGGCCTCCTTTCTCAGGAGGGTCAGGACAAAAATAATTTTTCTGTTATCCCTAGGGTATCTCGGTGCCCCCCAGAGGACCCAGCAAGACCCCACAGTGACCAAGGGCAGTCTCATCTTTCAGCATTGGCTGGAGCAATCAACTGCAGTCAGAAAATGTGCTCATGCTTTAAAAAAATAAATAACCCACCACATTTCTAATTATTGATTCGCAATATGTGTACTTTCCGTATCAACCAATGAAAACCCGAATCTGTCCTTGTTATTCTTAGAAAATTCTCAGAAAACACTCCAACTTTGTTGGTTTCTACTTTGTACCAATTTTCTTTTCTCTGTTTTAGAAAATAAATTGGGATGATTTAGCCGCCAAAAAAGTGCCCGCGCCATTTAAGCCAGTCATCCGAGATGAATTAGATGTGAGTAACTTTGCAGAAGAGTTCACAGAGATGGATCCCACCTACTCCCCAGCAGCACTGCCCCAGAGCTCTGAGAGGCTGTTTCAGGTAATCTCCAAGAGTCTGTCCATGCACAGAGGCCATGTGTGCTCAGAAAAAAAAAAAAAAAAAAAAAGACTAATTTACCCATGAACATGTTCTTGGCATCTTAAAAGCAAGATTCTCTAATCTCTTCAAAATTATTAAACATAAAGATACTGCACATTATCAACTGAAGTTTATGGTCTGTTACATATTGGATATTATGTGTTTTTTTATATATAAAGAAGTGCTGATTTTTTTCCTTGAAATTTCATTTCTGTTCAGGCTCTTTTATAGAAAAATACAATGCTACTTTATTTTACCTCTATCCATACAAAATTTTCTGCAGTTCATAAAAAGTATTATCTGATTCTTTATCTTCAGCCAACAATCTTAACTGCTTTCCAACTCCTGAAAAAGATCTAGAAAAGATTTTATACTTAGAAAAAGATCTTTCTCAGACTTGCAGTAGCCTCACTGTCAAATGGCATCAGAGCTTTCCTTCTTGAGTCCCAGAAGGATCCCATTAGTATGGCCTCATCTGGTCACCTGGGCTGTGTCCCTGGCCCTTAATGACCCAAATGTCTAGTACATGGCTGGGCACATAGTAGATGTTCAAAAAAACATCCTTCGAACTAGTCAGTGTTCTAGCTTGAGCAGATTAATCATCTATCACGATGCCACTTTTGGTTCAGGCCATAATTCTACCATTTGATTTTATTTCCTTTCCAAAACTCAATTTAAAATTTGAGTCAAATTTAATAATTGAGTCAAACCATTGCTAACTTAGAAACTAACTGTAGTGAACCTTGCTACAAAACAATAGCCCTTGGACCACTTTGTCTAATGCCTTAAACTCTACCTTTTTGAGAAGTTAGTTGTGTTTTTATAAGCGAACTTTTATCAGCAATGCAAAAGAATCACAGCTGTGAGTCAGATACTGGGGGTGGATTAGGAAGTAAGGTTTTTCTGCCTTTAATTTTGAATTGGTTTAATTCTACCAGAAGATGGCATTATCTCCTTCTGAAAAGCATTTTTCTATTGATGTGAAATCACCTTGCATTTTAGATCACAAATAAAATGAGATTCATCTTAACACCTATTTGAATGTTTTTCATTCTTTTTTGTTGATTTAAGGAAAAAATTGCTACAGTTTGGTCTGTGCTAACCTGAAAAATTGCAAATCCTCATTCTTTACTCTTCCTTTTCTTTTGAAGGGCTATTCCTTTGTTGCTCCTTCCATTCTGTTCAAGCGTAATGCTGCTGTCATAGATCCTCTTCAGTTTCACACAGGAGTTGACCGTCCTGGAGTGACAAATGTTGCCAGGAGCGCGATGATGAAGGTATAGATGTGGTCAATGAGATGACATAGTTATGATTTAAATACCAACACCAATTAACATTGTCAAGGCCAGTGAACGTGAGACACTTACCATTTGACTAAGATGCAATTTTAAGAAATGAGTAAGTGGAAATAGCAGCATTTGCCCTAGAGAATTAGTCATATCAACTTCAGTGAACTCCTTTTTGCAATGATAGCAAATTATGTATCTTAAAAAGTTAGATAGATGAAAGTAGAAATGAGCTAAAGCAAGATGAATCTTAGAAGATTATAAATGTATCCCACACATATTTATTAACATTGATAATGTTCTTTTACCCACAATGTTATTTATCCCTTTGCATTCCTAGTATTTTCTGAAGTTAAGTGATGTTGGTTTCTTATCAGGACTCCCCCTTCTATCAGCACTATGACCTGGATCTGAAGGACAAGCCACTGGGAGAGGGAAGTTTTTCAATTTGTCGGAAGTGCATACACAAAAAAAGTAACCAAGCATTCGCAGTCAAAATAATCAGCAAAAGGTAGGACCATTTCTGGCATTCTTTTGTATGGACTCATCCTGGTCAATGAATTCTGTAAATTAGGATTTTTATTTTAAAAGCAGTGGTTTCTTGTAAGGCTTAAACCCATGGGTTTAGCCATTCAGCTCATTAGTTGATCCATTATCCTTCTGACTCTAATAGATGTTTGCTAGTAAAGTAATCCATTTGAGACATAAATCAGTGTGACAGGCTTTCGAGGTTACTGCGAGAACATTTTCTGTGGCGGTGGCAGTCAGACTTGCTCAGCAGCTGTTGCCGTGCCTAATAGTTATAGATTCGAGATTCTTTTTTTTTTTTTTTTCCTGAAATGACTTAGCAATTTGCTGGTAGCTTTGAGAGCCAGCTCATTGTTTTGGAAACACATTATTACCTCCATGATTATGTATTCTTATTACCAAAATGTCAGGGAAGTAAGACATCCATTTCTTCATATGATTGGCTCTCTTCTGACTCAGAAATAATCGTTGTCTCAGGGATAATGCATTATTTGTTCTGGTGGGTCATAGGACTCATTGCTGTCAGAAACCTCACCGTGAGACTTCAACAGTTACATTCCAAATACACAGTAAATAAACACAAAATTTGGATTGGGATCATCGGGACAAAAAAATTGGTGAAGAGGTGTGTATGTGGAGGCTAACTGCTTTTGTTTTGCAGGATGGAAGCCAATACTCAGAAAGAAATAACAGCTCTGAAGCTCTGTGAAGGACACCCCAATATTGTGAAGCTGCATGAAGTTTTTCATGATCAGGTATTTCACACTATTTTGCTGTGCAGACTGATTCCCATAGAGGGTTCTGTTTCCCACCAGTTTTGTCAGTGCTGCCAGGTCAGAGTCAGGGATGTGAATGTGACCCAGCCACTAGAGAGGGCAGAGAAACTTCTTACCCATCCTTCAATCCAGTGCATCCTTTCACGTCTGCTCTTCTCACTCAGGAGCGGGCGCACATGACATGGACGAAGGACGGCGGGCAGGGGCCAGTGGCAGTCTCACAAGCCGCTTGTCAACACTCCAGCAGCTACTCACCATAGTGTGATCACTGGACAGTTCTCAGGAGTCAATTAGTTATCAGCCCTCCCCTTTCTTTTCACTTCCAGAATAGACTTTAGAGAGTCTTAAACCTAACTAGTGCAAGCTGGAGAATAAAGATGAAGCAGGAGGGCAAACGTCCTCCCTCTCATAGTACTGCAGAGGGCATATTCTGCCCAGACCTCAGGGCAGGTCACACTGACCTGGTCCTGCTTTCCAACAGGAACCCTGTGCAGAAGCATGGAACTCTGCATGTGGGAGGAAGGCCACTGGATCAAGTCCATGTCTCCTCAGTCCCTCCATGGCCACCTTCCATGACAAAAATTGCTCCATTATAGTTACCTTCCTCCCCAGGACTGGGTGAGATGACACAGTCCCACTTGAGACAACATGCTGAGCAAAGGAGCCAAAACCAATCCTGGATGTGGCTTACCCTAACTTTACCAAAGAAGAAACAGACTCAGAAGGATCAGGAGCATCTAGCCGGGAAAACCTGGACTCTGGTCCTGGGCTGTCCCCACATGCTGCTGTAGCACCATGTCCTGGGCAGTCCATGGTCTGGTTCTCTACCATATACCCAAAGTTCCCAGAGTGCCATGGCCAGCAATGACACATCCTAACCACAGTGACTGCTGTCCTTTATTATTGCCTACCTTATGAGGTTCAGGTACCATAGGTTCCACATGTGTTATTCAGTCCTTAGAATAACTGAAACTCACAGAAGTTAAATAACAGGGTTTCACCGTTTGTAAGTGGTAATGCTGGTCTCTGAACCCAAGCATCCAGCTTCAGAACAAGCTTTTAATTACTCTGCTCTGCTGCCTAAGGGGAGGCAGAAGCATGGAGTAAGCACCCAAAGATGACATTATCATCTCCTGGCTCTTTGGTTCTCATAGACAGAAAAATGAGTATCTTGGAAGTGAGGACTTGGAGAAGTTGCTCTCCATGCTCCTCTACTGCCTCTACCGTGTTGGGCAATCCAGTTACAGTGGAGGTAACGAGTCCCCCATCCACTGGAGGTACTTAAAAAGAGTACATCATCAGTCATGGGATTGGAGGATGACCTTTGACCCTCCCCCTCTGATTTCGCACTTGTGCACACTTACGTCCCAGCAAGGCATTCAGTGTCTTATATTCAGGCAGATGTCAGATCTCAGGAACTGCATCCCTAGTTTTTTACTTATGCCACAGGTTAAACTTATTATTTGCTATTTTTATATTAAGGAGTTCCTGAAGGATGCCTGAATGGCTCGATGGGTTAAGCAGCTAACTCTTGGTTTCCTCTCAGGTCATGATCTCAGGATTGTGAGATCCACACTGGGACATGGAGCCTCCTTAAGATTCTCTCTCCTCTCCCTCTGCCCCTCTGCGTTCTCTCCCTCTCTCAAAAAAAAAAAAAAAAAGAGTTACTGAAAATAAGTTGTCTCATGATGTAATGTAATGCTATATATACCAGTACAGATATATTAAAATATATTATCATTCTGCTGTTGATACCTTGCATGAGTTTTCCGTGTAGGTGACACAGTTGCCTAGATCATCCCCAGGTGCACACAATTTTCTCTTCAGCTAATGGTGAAATCCATTAGGGTGGGTCTTTAGCCTCCAGCTCTGTAGCCGTGGAGTTCACTCAGTGCATCATGATCTGTACTCATTTCCTATTGCTGCTGTAACAAATGACCACAGCCTGAGCAATACCAATTTATCATCATGCAGTCTGGAGATAAGAAGTTCAGAATCAGTCTGACTTGTGTAAAGTCCAGGTGTCAGCAGGACTGGTTCCTTCTGGAGACTCTAAGAGACAATCCATTTACTTGCCTTTTTTAGCTTCTGGAGACTGCTCACATTCCTTGGCTTGTGACCCTTCTCTCTATCACTCCAATCTGTTTCCATAGTCCCATCCCATACTGTTGGCTCTGAGGGATAATTCAGACATGCTTCCCATGTCAGCACCCTTAATCACATCTACAAAGTCCTTTTACCATAGCAGGTAATGTTCACAGGTTCTGGGGATCTGGATATGGACGTCTCTGGAAAGCCATCATCCAACTGTCTCATATACTTTTTCTCACTGTTATCTATTGTATTGGTAAGGTCCTAAATAAAGTTCATCGAGGTTAAGAAGCATCCCCAGGGTCATAAATAGAGTCAAACCACGTTTGACTCTAAAACCTCTTTTAAACCACTTACAGGTATCACCCTCTATTTTTATTTTTAAAGCTCGCTGGCATATGCTTGTCACAGACTTTCCACTTTGACTTTATCTGTTGTATGTACAAACTCAAACTATTGGAGAGCAATTCTCTTATTGAAAGAGTTCACCTTTTAAAATTTGTCCAGTATGTACAGGATAATTGCCTTTTTATAAAGGTTCGTTCTTTCTTTTTCTTTCTTTCTTTCTTTCTTTCTTTCTTTCTTTTCTTTTCTTTTCTTTTCTTTTCTTTTCTTTTTGAATTTTGCTAATTCAAAAGGAAATGTATTTATTGAATAGTGTTGGTTCTGTGATACATAGCACCTGAATCTGTTCTTTGGGTATCTTTTTTTAAACTACATGCTTGTGTTCACTTGAGAGCTGATACAATCTCTTTGCTTTTTGATTGCTCCTGTGTCATTTTCTTTATGGACTAGTATACAAAGCATAGAAAAGAAGTAATTTTTAAACTATATAGTTAATGATAATGCCATTGATAGCTAAAGTAATCATTTAAAAAAAACAAACAAACCCTGCATTGAGCTCTGGGTACTTGACATGGATATTAATAAGAAACCCTGAAACTAATCCATTGAGCTCTGATGAAGATTTAGAGTGCCCTCATAAAACAATACCTTTTTTAAAAGATAAATTTGCCATTCACTGGCTGGGTCAGGCCTCTTGTGGGTAGTTGCCCATACTCTGTCATTAATCTTCTATATCGTTTAAAGCCGATGATTTCACATTCTTATCAGCACTAGGTCACACTTTAAAAAGAAAGATACATAAACTTGATAGAGAGGGTTGGAATGGAATTCAAATGAAAGAATTAGTCAAAAAAGGGATATATAAAGATTTCACTGCAGCACTTGAAATTTTCCATTACCAAAATAGAATTCTAAAAACACCACATTATCCTTCAGTTCTTCCCTCTACACTAGTAAGGATTGCTGTTGATTATTTTAACAAGGGATTATCCAAATTTATTGGTGATAGTTAATAGTCCAGGAATGCTTCATCTGTAAATACACTTCTCTTGGTGAAAGCTCTCTGCACTATTCTTTTTTTTTTCCTTTCTAGCTTCACACATTTCTGGTGATGGAACTTCTGAACGGGGGAGAGCTGTTTGAGCGCATTAAGAAGAAGAAACACTTCAGTGAGACGGAAGCCAGCTACATCATGCGGAAGCTCGTTTCGGCTGTCAGCCACATGCATGACGTCGGCGTGGTGCACAGAGACTTGAAGCCTGAGGTATCGCCCCTGTCACTCAGGCTGTTCCTAAATATTCCCCCGGGACCTGCAGGCTTCTCTTGCTTTGTTTCTTGGGGCTTTCTGCTAAATAGATTCTTGCAGGGCACCTGGGTAGCTCAGTGGCTGAGCATCTGCCTTTGGCTCAGGGCATGATCCTAGGTCCTAGGATTGAGTCTTGCATCAGGTTCCCCACAGGGAGCCTGCTTCTCCCTCTGCCTATGACTCTACCTCTTTCTCTGTCTGTGTCTCTCATGAACAAATAAATAAAATCTTAAAAAAAAAAAAAAAAGATACTTGCAGATATCCCATTTCTTGGATTTTTTTTCTTTTCTATTTTAGTCTAAAATAAATTTTTTTTCTTTTCTTTTTCTTTTTTTTTTTTCTTTTTGCCAGCAGATCATCTTGAGGTTATATTTGTAAGTGTGAGAGCCTTTTATGGAAGAAATACTTTATGCAACAGTTGTGAGCTAAAAATAGCAATGGAAATGTTTTGTAGCAGAAAATAATATCCTTTCTCTATGTGTACCGTTTGAGAGGGATTTTTTCAAATGATATTTTGTGAAAGCTTATTTTTCATTTTTGTAATCAAAGTGATTATCTCATGAATAGCAATGTATATAATTCTATTCTGAATATTTAAACATAAAAGAATTGTCTTGGTTTAACTAGTTGTACAGTCCTTTTATGCGCTTCTTTTTGCTCATGTATGATATTTATAGGATTGTGTAGCAATGCGGAAGCAGCAGCTTTTTATATATTCCTACTTTCAAAAGGTTATTAAAGAAGGTTCTAACTCCAGAAAGCCCCTTTTTAGTATCAAAACTATGAAAATTCCCCCCTTTGAGGAAATCATCAAAATAATCATGAAAATTGAAAAACAAAACCCAATAATTTATGAAAGACTAACAATGACTCATCCTTTTTCATTTGCAAAATTATACATATTTCCTCTTTAAAATAGAACTTCATTTTTAATAGCCACGTGATTATAATGCATTGCCAATTTTTTTTAAGTAATAATTTCTTTGGAGTTTATTTTTTGTGTTAAACCACAAAAGAATATGTCTCTGAAAGCACTGGGTTTTTTTTTGCCTGCTTAAGTATCTTGATCATTGGTAGGAAGAGGATGTTTTAAAAATAGAATTCTGTGCATCCAAATATAATTGACTGTTTCTAAAGCATCTGAACTTCTGTCTGTGGACTTCCTATTACTGTTACTCATATTACTAGTAATTAATCAAAAGTGAATTGTTTTATGAACTTGCAACTCTGGTAGCTCCCCCTCTGCTTCCTTCATCCGAGTTCTCACTCTCCTACAGAACACCCACTGAAAATATGGTGCTCTGTACATCGGAGATTAGAGATCTATTTTTAAATGTGAAAGCACACAACTTAAATGTTTTCTTGATAGACAAGGAACAAGCATGTAATTTTTTTAATTGAAAAGATCTGTTCCATGACTGTATAGAATTCATTTTCACATGTTTTATTCTTTGATAACTGGCCATCTGTCATCCCACGAGTCTCAGATGAGGCAACTGTCCTCTCCAACAGAATTTAAATTTGCCTTCCTATTTTACTGATCAAAAAGATACTTATGTTGCTTAATTCTTGTTTGTTACAAACCTTTTCTTTCAAATAATCATTTGAAATGAAGAATTGTCAGATTATTTAGGAGATTCTACTACAGTTATAGCCCTAAATCAAAATAGATTTTGGAGAAATGAAAATGTGCCTTTGTACTAACATCTCCATGATAAAATAACTTTCACTTGGTCTTTTAAATGGCAGAATATATTATTTCCAGACTAAAAGTTTAATGCCTTTCCCATTGATGTCATATTTTAAGATCTGATTATATATCTTTTGGTTGATGTTTGTGTGGCCTTGGCTTTCTGCTTAGGCAAAATCCTAAATTCTAAGTGAGAAGCAGACAAATTTAGAAGCTGGCTAACATTCTTAGCGGGTTGCTTTGTACTTTTCAAATTGGACCCCATACTCTTGAAAGATTAAGAAAAATTACATCAAATTTGTTTCAAGTGGGACTTGAGATCAGGCTGAAAGGCAGTTGCTTCCTGCCACTCCTGCCCTTGCGCATCCAACTCCACTCAGAGAATGGGAGCGGGAGGCCGCATCTCCTTTACATCAAGAACTGCTGCTAAGGAAGTCCTCTGCCTGTCTTAATATAGAATAAACTGAAGTCATTTCCCAAGGAGGCTTAGCAGGCTCCATGAGGACGAGGGCCAGGTGTGCTTCCCATGCCTCTGTGTTCATAGCACAAGGCTTGCGCTGCAGAGGGGCTCGGGAGTCGTTTGATGAAAGACTTCTCCCCAGCTCAAGCGGATGAACCCCAGCTGTGACTGGGGTGTTGTGAAGCCTTACATTCAGTTATATCCACATTTTAATTCCATCACAAATTCAGGATCAAGCATTGTATGATAGAACATTTAAGAAAACTCTTTAATATTTTTGCTTTTCTCTCCTCCCACATTTTGCATTTTTAACTTTTGAATGGAAGGTGTAGAAGATTTTTCTTTGTATGAATGATGCTTTCTGCGGTGTCCTTTATTTTAGCTGGAATAATAGTAACAAACAAATGATGTTCCAGATCTGAAGAATAATTTAATAAAGATGTCACAGGTTTTGTCAGGATGTCTGAAGACAGTGTAATCAGATTCACTTACTGTGGGCACTAGCTTGATAATAAAAAGGATGACCATGCATCAGACTATTAGCATTTATTAAACATGATAAACATAAACATGAGAACAGTACAGTAAAGCCTTAGTGACCGAGAAGGCTTGGCGATGAGACATTCAAGAGAGCACTGTTTTCTGAATAACTGAGGGATAATATCCATAAGCATCAAAAAAATGTTTAATTATTAACTGGGAGAAAATATTTCTGAAATATAATGTATGTCTTTACCATGACTTCTTTCTTTCTTTTTTATTTTTTTCTATTTATTCAAGTAATCTCTACACCCAGCGTGGGGCTTGAACTCATGATCCTGAGATTAAGCTTCGCATACTCTTCCAACTGAGCCAGCCAGGCATGCCTACCATGTCTTCTTAAATAGGATGTACTAGATACAGTTATATTTTTTTATGACTGTATTCAATGGGCAGATATGTACCAAAGCACCTACTAGATGACTGTACCAGGTTTTCGGAATAGAGTCATAAGTAAAGTGGACACATAGTCCCTGCCGTTGGGGAATTACTGCCTAATGGGGAAGAAGACATTGAATTGATAATACCAAGATGCCAAGTACCAGAAGGAATAGGAAAATATAGTAGCAGAAAATAGAAAAAGTTCTAACTTGAGTTTGGTGGTACATTAGGGTGGTTATTTCTCAACACAGAGTAGGTGCATGTGAACCAGGTCAGAAGGGAGGCTGATAGAGGAGGTAGAGGGCAAACACTGAGCAAGAAAAACGTAGACAATGGCTCTGATGTGAGAAGTGTGTTACAGTTGAACAATGTTCCATAAGACATTATAAAATTGAAATAATACAAAAAAACATAAGACAGAGAACAACAGTACATTGACATCCAGCTCCCAGACCCTCCGCATCAGACCTCTCTCCTTGTCGCAATCCAGTATCAGCGTGTAGATAGTGTTACATAAATGGCACCACCAAGTCCCAGGACAGTTTCATGTGAGACTAATTGAAATGTTTGTATCTTGCAGAATTTATTGTTCACTGATGAAAATGACAATTTGGAAATTAAAGTCATCGATTTTGGGTTTGCACGCTTAAAGCCACCTGATAACCAGCCTCTCAAGACGCCTTGCTTCACCCTGCACTATGCGGCCCCAGAGCTCTTGAATCATAATGGCTATGACGAGTCTTGTGACCTCTGGAGCCTGGGCGTCATTCTGGTGAGTTCTTTTCACTAGAGCCACTAAACCTAGTCACTTTCCGGATGCCCTCTTGCCTGTCTCTCTCTCCCTGCTCTTTTTCTTAAAGTTGTGGGAAAAAATTGACAAATTGATTTATTTTCTGTACAATGAAAGATCTGACCCAAGACAGATCTTTCCCTTTTTTAAAATTGACATTGGAGACAATGTAGGAGTTTTTATTTTGGTTTATTTTGAAATATTGAAGGCACTGCATTTTATGTGCATGAAGAGTTTATATAGTGTTTTTCTTTTTAAAAGAGGCAGCAGTATATTTTCAAAAGACAGGCATATTGGATATAATGTGAAAACAGCAAAGTGATTTATTAATAGGAAAACATTAAAAAATACATTCTGTGAGATTTTCAGACTAAAAATGTAATTATAGAAGATAATTTAGGATAAATTAACAAATTAATAGGTAAAGCGAGAAATATTTATAGTAACTTAGAGTAATCGTAAGCATGCTTTTCACAAAATGTCCTTGGCTGCCGTGATCAGAAACAGAACATTAAAGCTAGAAAAACCTTGGCATGTTTCTTCTCAAAATAGCTTGACTTTTTCTGCATGTAATTTGTAATGCATAATCTTAAGGGAAGGAATTTCAGACAAATACAGAAAGATTTGAGGAACAAGTGAAATCACTCATAATCTCATTGTGTGGAGATGATGTGTGTGAGCTCCCCGGCTCCTAACACCCCCACCTTTACCACCGTGTTATATGTGCTGTCAGCTATGTGGGTTTTTTTTAACAAACAAGACTATATTACACATGTGGTTTGGGCCTCCAGCATTCATTTAACCATTTCTTTACTAATGAGCAGTCCGCGTTTTCCAGTGTTTCACTAATTACAAACTACACAAATCAGGGTTTGTTTTTTGTTTTTTTATATATGTGGCTGCTTTTGTCTCATTATTTCCTTGGAATAGACTCCTATGAGAAGGGCATGCACATCTTTATTTTGACATATATGCCTGGATTTCCTTCTAGAAGGAAACAGATCATATTCTCATCAACTGTATGCGAATACATCAGATAATATCTGATTTCAGTCTTAAGTAACTTCCTACTGTTGAAATTTGCATACATTTCTTTGATGAACATTTAGTTTTGAGCATCTTTTCATGTATTTGGACATTTGTATTTTCTTTTTTATGAATTGCTGTTTTTGAGCTTTGCCCATTTTCCCGTGGAGAAATTTTCCTTGTTTTAAAGCTCAGTGAAGGATTTTAATCCTTTGTCTGCCATTGATATTGGAGATGTTTTTTCTGATTTGTCATTTGTGTGAAAACTTTGTTTATAGTAATATGAGATTTTCTTTTGGGTTTTAAAAGGATTTAAATGGAGAATTTTTTATCTCTATGTAGTAAGATGTCAGTCTTTTCCTTTATGATATTTGGTTTCAATGTTAGATTATCCCTCCACCCCTACCCCAACCCAAGATTATAAAAACACTCTCCTAAATTTTCCTCTAGAATTATATTTTATTTTTATACTTAAATCTGCACTCCATCTGGGATTTATTTTGGTGTCAGTTTGTATTCCCCCAGAGGCTAAGCCAGTAGTCCCTGCAGGATGGTTCTTCTTTTATTTTTAAGCTTTATATGGTTTTCTTTCCAGCAATTTTAAGTCATCATTTATAATTTTCAAACTGAAATTAAATATTTATGAATAAGATATTTTAAATAAAAATAAACAACTAACTTCTATAGATTTGAGAGTTTCATTTAAGGACTTAAACCAATGACATTTTCATTAGCATTCTCCTAAAATATTAGTCTAAATAAAAAGGAGCTTTCCAATTTTGGCAATAATATAAAATTACCCCATGTAAAAGAGCCTTTACTTTAAATATAGGTCAATAATAATTATCATGCTCTTTAACATTTTAAAAGACAGTCTTAGAACGCACAGACAGGTATGTTAGAACTTCTGAATGCATGTCTATGGAAGTAACTTTGTGTGATTGCGTGGATGTGGAAGCCATGCTTCTCTCTCAATCTGCTTGTCAAGTTGTTAAGACAAGCAGGGAACAAAGAACAGCTTAACTGATACCACAGGAGTTCAGTCACAATATCCAGACTGTGGAAAGTTCTACAGTACAAATAACCCAGTTTCTCCTGTGAGAAAAAAGCCCGAGAGCCTGTAGATTAAAAGACACTTGTAAAACAGTATTTACACTGACTTGAATTCTGATTCAAGCAAATTCTAATTACAATTCTATTTATTAAATTCAAACTCTGAGTCATACAGATGTAATTATAATAGATACCTGCAGTGTATGTGATGCAGTTGGAGAAATCTGAATATTGATTGGATACTGAATGATATAAAGGAATTACTGCTAATTATTTTAAGGTATGATAATGGTGTGGTTGTGTCTTTGTGCCTTTTAGAGATACACAATGAAATACAGATGAACCAAGTTCATTGTGCATTAAATTGTCACAGAAAAACAGTGCTTTGCAAGCCTTTCCAAGTGAATGAATGCATATCTCCAGAAGATCTAGATACAAAGCCTTAGTTATTCCATAGGAAGCACAAAGTTTATTTGGAGTCTCCTAATTTGCTTTAGAAATCTATGGCCTTTTGGAACACCAGGCTGGCTCAGTCAGTGGAGCATATGACTCTTGATCTCGGGTTGGGAGTTCAAGCCCCACATTGGGTGTAGAGATTGCTTAAAAATAAAATCTTAAAAAAAAAAAAAAAGGAAATCTATGACCTCTTTGTGTGTTGTATCTAATAAACATGAATGTGGCTATTATAATTTGAAAATAATTTACATTTCCCCTCTTGAGTAATACAAATACCCCAGGAAGCTGCATCCGATAGTCTCATATGGCTCATCTGCCTCATGTATATTGCAGTCCCTATCCAAAACATGCAGGACTTTAATTAAGATAGAGCTTACACAATGTCTTAGCTTGGTGCTGCCATAACAAAATGCCACTGATTAGATGGCTTGAACAACAGAAATTTTTTCTTTCACAGACTAGAGGCTGGGAAGTCCAATGCCAAGATGCCAGCAATGTTGGCATCTGGTGAGGATTTTCTCCTTGGGTTGTAAACAGCCACCTGTTCTCTGTATCCTCACATGGCCTTTCCTCAGTGAGTGTGCTTAGAGAGAGAGCATGACTGAGCAAACTCTCTGCTATTCTTTTTATAAGGACGCTAATCCCATTGGATCAGGACCCCACCCTTACGACTGCATGTAACTTTAATTACCTCCATATAGACCCTATCTCTAAAAATAGGCACATTGGGGGTTGGGTCTTCAACATATGAATTTCTTTTAAAGATTTATTTATTTCAGAAAGAGAGAGAGAGAGAGTGTGTGTGTGTGTGCGTGTGTGTGTGCGCAAGCATGTGCTTGTGAGCGTGAAGGGCAGAGGGAGAGGGAGAGAGAGACTTTCAAGCAGACTCCCCACTGAGGGAGCCTGAAGCAGGGCTTGATCTCATGACATTGATATATATATATATCAATTAGCATGTTTCAGAATGCTCCAAACTGGAAACAAATCAAATGTTCATCAACAGTAGAAAGGTATTCTAGTCTGGGGTCCTCAGGAAGCAGAACCTGAAGCTAAGGTATGTTTCCTTGTGTTCCTAAGGAGCAAAATCCCAGGGAGAAGGAAGAAAGCAGAGAAAGAGGGATTGCAGAAGTACACACCTGGGTTGTCACTTATTGTTATCAAGTGCAGCTGATCACTTGAGTTCATGAACCAGGACCTCTAATGAAGCAAACCCTAAGTTTGCAGGGACAGAAACTTGAGTTTTATAAGTGTACCCACTGTTATGTACCCATAAAACCTAGATATAGGAGAGGGGGTGCCTGGGTGGCTTAGTCAGCTAAGCATCTGACTCTTGATTTTTGGCTCAGGTCTGATCTCAGGGTCGTGAGATCGATTCTCTCTCCCTCTTCTCTGCCCCTGCTCCCTACCTCCACCAACTTGCACATGCTCTCTCTCCCTCTAAAAAAAGAATCTAGATATGGGGGACCTGGCACCAGTGGATCATCCATTGGTTCAATGTTATCCTCAAGGACGGTGCTCCAACCCCACAGGGTATTGTCCTGAGCAGGTGGCTTCACTGAGTCTTTCATGTTCTAATAGGACCATGTATCAACCAGACCCAGTTTCCTTTCTTTCCTCATCAAGGAAAAGTCGTAGGGAATTCCTCCTCAGTGAGGCCATTGGCTTGAGTTGAGGAAGAAGTGTTGATGCAACAGAGATAGGTGAATATAACTTAACTCCTGCCTTCTGGACCTCCTGGGGCTGATTCCAAGTGAGCCGTGTCCACAGTACACTGAACTGCTGCTGTGACTCTGTGAATGAGCACAGCTGCTGATCCTAGCACACAATGCACTGCTCTTGGTGTCCCTTCTGTGGGCACTCATGGTCTACTAGGAACCAGTAGCATCCAGGAGCTGTTTTGCAGATGGCAGTTCTCTGCCACAGGAGGCAAGAATGCCAGCCCAGAATCCTTCAGGTCTGCTCTGCAACACTTCTCATGCAGTTGCCAAAGACTCCACACAGCATTCTTATCTTGCACAGATACCTCTAGCACAGTCGAGTCAGCCAGATCCCATGGCCTAGGTAGCAGGACGACTTGTGCTGCAGCTAGGACCTGCTGCAGAACCCTCTTTACTCTGGGACCCCCTTGAACCTGGTAGCCTTCCCAGTCACTTGATAAATGGATTAGAGCAGTATTCTCGAGAAGAGCAATATATGCTGTTCCCAAGATCCAGAGAGTCTTCTGCCTCTTTCTCGGTGGTACAAGGTACAGCCATTTGTCTTTTGGGGGGAAGTCTCTATGTCCCTAAGCACTGGAGCTCTAAAATCTTTCCTAATGTGACAGTCTGCTGAATGTTTGTACAGTCTATCCACTGCACTCTGGCATCCGTGTGCTTGAAGGCACCTAGGATACTGCAGTTCCTACTCACCGGGTCTCAATGAAGGTGTCAACACAGAGACATCAGAACCCCAGCACGGGATTCCTGAGGATGCCAAGGTGATCGAGGTCCTAACAGACTATTACAGCAGAGCAGGAGAGTTCACACAGCTCTTGGACAAGACAGTGAATGCTATCCTTGCCATGCAAAGGCTTACTGCTTCGATCTTTCCTATTGATAGAAGTCAAGAAGAATCTGTTGACCAGATCAGTGGGTGCTTATCCATGCCAGCACGGTATTGACTTGTACTACATTGAGCCAGGGCCTGCGGTGCCTCTGGTGTGTACACTATCCGCTGTTCTCAATTCTTCCTCCTCAGGGACTGCACTCTTTAATGTAATTGTGTGTTAGCTCTTGCTTTAGACTCTGCTCTTTGGGGGAACCCAGGCTAAGATAGTTGGCGCCGGCAGTGATCTGGAAAGTGGACTTTGAGGAAGGGGCTTTCAAGTTGCATGACTGGCTGTTCTGATTCCCCCACTTTCTGTCAGGAATGGGGTTCCTACTGCCTTCCAACTAGAGAAAGAGGAGGAAGGAAAAAAGTGTGAAGTTGGGTATACTACTGAGCTGGCTGCTGCTCCTACCAAGTGCAACGGGTTGCTCAATCCTGTTACATTTATTGTAAAGATGAAGAAATAGTCTAAGGGAGCTTAACTAATTTGCCCGAGCTGGTAACCAAAAAGCTAGAAAATAGAAGCTAGTAAGTGAAAAAGCAGTGGTTGGAAGCCAGGTCTGTGTGACTCAGAAGCTCATGTTCCCCTCCTGCCACGTGTCTTCTCTCTGGAGTAACGATGGCAGATGGTGGAGGCCCTGGTTACGCATCCTGGAAGGTTACACGGCAGGGTAGGTGGGCCTTCGCCGGCTCGATAGAAAATGGCCTTCTGAGGAGACAGAAGAGACAGGGGAGGCCTAGGGCCTGTGGGTGGGGAGCGTGGGTGGGAACTCGGGGACCTTAAGGCCGAGCCGGACGGGCAGTCGAGGTGCTGGGTCAGGGGCGGGAAGCTGGCACCCAAGTCTGAAGAGGGAGGAGAGACGTAGGCTGTGCCAGCGTCACTATGTGCAAAGGACAAAGGAGAACAGACTCAGGGAGGTTCTGGGATTTTCTTAAACTGTTTTGTCATTGTTCTTCAGGCGTCCACACCTGTCCCTCCTTAGAACAAATATCTTCATGTCAGGTGGCTCCAAGTCAGTAACTGCGGTCTCTTCTCCTTGGCGTCTCCATCTGGGGGAGCAGAGGTTTTCTCTCGGGCACGGTTTTCTTGTACAGAGAGTCCCAATTCCCGTCCAGAGCCTCCTGGTGTCTGGTCACCTCAGAGGGTCCAGGTTCCTTCTCCTCTCTGTCTGGGGCTCCGTCCTCACCCAGCGTTTGTTGACTACTCTCCTCTCTCCTGCTTTCCCCCCTTTTGATGTCCTTTTTATTATCCTGAGAGCTTCCATCCTTTCTGGGATCCAGTGTGTAAGAGCAGCATCCCCCCCCAAAAAAAAAGCAGCGTCCCCCTCTTGCCTTTGTGAGGGTGAGCCTGCCCGTTAGACTCATGGCCGGAAGAGAAATGGCAAGAGTCCTAGGTCACAGGGACTTGTCTGTGGGTGTGTGTCTCCTCCTGACGGCTGGGCTTGAAATGGAGACCATCCTCCTTGTCCCTTCCTGACTGATGCTGTGGTGAGCTGGCTCCCACCCGTACCAGCACTGTCTCCTCGCTGTGCAGCGCATCTGTGTGGTCTGCGCCCCGCCACCCTGCCTTCACCCCTCCGTGGCCTCTGGGTCTCTCAGGGAGCAGAGAGGAAACCTTCTCCGAGAAGTTTAAAGCTTAAATCCAGTCTCTGCTGCAAAGACAAGCCTCACTTAGCTTTTTCAGTTTTTCTGTTGACTTTTTAAAGGGCAAAAAACCTCAAACATAAATTTTTCAAACACATGGCTACAGTGAAAACAGGTGGTTGTAGCAAATTCATCATATTCAACGCGACGATGAGAGAAATAAAGTGGTAATTACAATCAAAACAGGAGGGCCTAACTTAAAAATGTTTGAAGTTCTTAACCACAGTTAATCTCCTAAGGAAAGGGGGTGTGGTATTGAATAGAAAACTAAACAAAAAAACAATTATTGAGGGGTTCGGCTATCTCTATTTTCTACTATCTTTTCTGAAGAACATCCTTGTTTGGTTCTTGCTCTTTAAATTTTGATGTAATAAGCTGTCTGACCTCTTCACAAGGCCTTGAAATGTGTTGGTCGCTTCAGTGGTAGAAGTCTACATGACCTCCTCAACCCCGGCATGCTGGTTGTAGGAGCCGGGAAACTATGTTGATGAAGTGAGTAGTGAAGCTCCGCGTGGCTTTGACCGTGACTTTGGCAGACATTCTCTTTTCTTCCCTTTCTTTTTTTTCCCTCTTCATAGTACACGATGTTGTCAGGGCAAGTTCCCTTCCAGTCTCACGACAAAAGTCTGACATGTACCAGTGCGGTGGAAATCATGAAGAAAATTAAAAAGGGAGATTTCTCCTTTGAAGGAGAAGCCTGGAAGAATGTATCCCAAGAAGCTAAAGATTTGATCCAAGGTAAGACTCTAATGAAAGTTCACACCATGTAGCGACTGAAGTGGAATCATACCCACTCACCTATGGTTGTTGGTTGCTCAGGGAATTCACGTGTGTCCTAGAAGGTTTCCAGGTCACTCTGCTGAGCCATAGGACCGCTGTCCCTTATGAATCTTGTCCACATCCAAGGGGTCCACAGGATCTCACTCTAACACCACCCAAATGAACTGACACTGTGTTACTGTCCTTTCCACCAAATATGCCTCCTCACTCCCTCCCCACTGCCAGGCGGCCAGACACTTGGGTGGCACTGTCGCCCCCCACATCCTCACCCTCAGTCCCTGGGTCCAGCGTCGGTCCTCACCCACCTCAGTCCCCAGGTCCGGTGTCAGTCCTCACCCCCCCTCAGTCCCCAGGTCCATCATCGGTCCTCACCCCCCCTCAGTCCCCAGGTCCAGCGTCAGTCCTCATCTCCCTCAGTCCCCAGGTCCATCATTGGTCCTCACCCCCCTCAGTCCCCAGGTCCATCATTGGTCCTCACCTCCCTCAGTCCCCGGGTCCAGCGTCAGTCCTCACCCCCCTCAGTCCCCAGGTCCATCATCGGTCCTCACCCCCCTCATTCCCCAGGTCCAGCATCGGTTCTCACCCCCATCAGTCCCTGCTCCAGCGACAGTCCTCACTGCCCACTCGGCCCCATTCATGCAGCCACCATCAGTTCTCTCAGATCCCAGGCACTGTCTCTGTTTTCTCACTGCCTGATGTCACCTGTCCCTTACCAATCAGCAGAGTGACCTTCCTCATACCCAGAGGTGATTATGCCTCTCTCTGCTAAATATCCTTCAGAGAGGCCCCATTAGCCCCCGGTCAGACTCCGTGGACAAGCACTGGAATTTTAGGGCCCTCCAGGCCCTGCTGCCCGGGCCTCCTGTGAGCCTCGCTCTGCCTTTGAATTCTTCACGTGTGCCTGCGCTCACATTCCTGCGTGACTTCAGGCTTGCTCTCTGTAATCCCCGGGGCATCCCTCTTCATGGAGCCCACTTGGGCTTATCCCCCAGGACTCATCTTCTGGAAGCCTTCCAGGGTGCCCACCCTCTAGTCAGAGCCTCCCCTTGGGCCACTCACACCCTGTGCATGGGGACTGTCCCCCAGTGCCTTCAGAGTTGGATTTTGTCTGCGTCTCCTCCTAGCTCCTCGTTGGGTCTCCATCTCCGTGTCCCTGTTGCCTTCCTGCACTCGCTGACTTGGGCATGGTGTGCATACAGGAATGAAGTGCACCTGGCACCCTGTTCATAGAGAGCTTGCCCGTGGCCACTGGGAGTGTATGTGTTGGGTGCTGATTCCCTCCTGATTGAGAAGCCGGTCGGCCTACAGTGGGCCTTGTCATTCGGGTTCAGTGTTTACGAGGGGATTTAGATGTATGAAAATGTAACTCCCTCTGTGGGAGGTTGAAGCCTTATCCAAATCACTGTGTCACATGAAGCTACCTGAGATTGATGTTTGGAACAAATCATAAAATAAAAACATCTTCATTATTCCCATAGGACTTCTCACAGTTGATCCAAATAAAAGACTTAAAATGTCAGGCTTGAGATACAACGAATGGCTTCAAGATGGCAGCCAGCTGTCCTCAAATCCTCTTATGACTCCAGACATTCTAGGATCTTCAGGAGCTGCTGTGCAAACCTGTGTGAAAGCAACTTTCCACGTAAGGCCCTGTGGTCCACACAGGTCGGGCGGGTGTGAAAAGGAATCAGGGCATTTACTCTGTAACTTCCAAGGCACACTCTTAGTAGAATATTTAAAATAATGTGTCCTTCTAGGTGTGTTTTTATAAATCCTTCTGTGATATAAACACATTTTATTAACAAAGTGTGTGGGAGACCCGAGTCACTGCTACCCCACAAAATACTTGACATTCAGGATGAGTTTGTGAGATGAGACAGTAGTTTGATATTTGAAGAGTTGAAAATTTTCAGTAGATAATGAAAACAATATGCATTATATTGGAGCTTTTATCTCTCGAATAGGCTAAATAATTTTCTTTAAAAGCCGTAAATAAACATTAGGAACTAAGGCACGTGTGAAAGTCCATCATTCACTCAACAACCATTTGTGCATAACCTGTCCTAGAGACTGTGAGGGATAGGGAGTAAGATTAGGCGCATTTGTGCCAAGCAGATGCAAATACTTTAAGATAATTGTATAAGGAATCGATGAATCAGGGAGAAATAAATTACCTCTGAAGGGATTAGCTCGAGAGAGGAATAGGAATGGCGTTTCTTCTTCAGCTGCAGAAATGGATTAAAAATTAATGAACTAGGATGCGTTGAGGTGTGAAGGGATTAACTCTTAGAGTTTGTATCCCCATCTTCCCTGGTGACATGTGATGCTAAGCCGTGAAGAATAACCCTGGTGACACCCAAACTTGAGGCAAAGAGAAGTGGGCACAGGCAACTGTAAGGAGAAAGCAAGGCCGAGGTGGGTGGAGCTAACCCTCTCTGTGTAGATGAAGTACTCCAGATACACCCCAAGTACCCCGGCCTGGAAGTGGAGAGGAGGATCCAATGTGCTCTGTGTGGGCATTTTGTGGTCAGAATCTTATTTTGTTTTACTTTTTAAAAAAAAAAAAAAAAAAAAGAGATTGTATTTATTCATGAGAGACACAGAAAGAGAGAGGCAGAGACACAGGCAGAGGGAGAAGCAGACTCTCTGCGGGGACTCCATCCCAGGACCCCGGGATCATGACCTGAACCAAAGGCAGACGCTCTATCGCTGAGCCACCCGGGTGCCCCCATGGTCAGAATGTTAAATCTGAGACACAGGACTAGTAAAAGTAATGGGGGTTGAGAGGTTAGTGGTCTTTATTGAAAAGTAGCACTATTGAAGTACTTCAATAGCACTATAGTAGCACTTCAAAAGATTTATGAGAACCCTGAGTCCTGAACGGCCCCGGCTGGTGTGGTTTAACGAGAACCCCCTCTTCCCATGAGCCCTGTACCCTGCCAGCAGGTTTGCACACAGTGGTCTTGGGGACTTGGTTCCAGAGCCGTGTGGCCACAGCAGGTTATCTGCAGGAAGTCACAGCTGCCAGGAAAACCACTGTCCCTCTCCCTTCACGGGGGCTCCCTTTCTCTCTCCCCTAGGCCTTTAACAAATACAAGAGAGAGGGCTTTTGCCTTCAAAACGTCGATAAGGCCCCTCTGGCAAAGAGGAGGAAGATGAAGAAGACCAGCACCAGCACGGAGACGCGCAGCAGCTCCAGCGAGAGCTCTCACTCATCCTCGTCCCACTCCCACGGCAAGACCACGCCCACCAAGACCCTGCAGCCCAGCCACCCCACCGACGCCAGCACCCCCGACGCACTCTTCCAGTTCTCAGACTGAGCAGCAGGCGGGGGGAGGTCACCGCTGACCACCCCGCCCCGCCAGGGCCCTCAGTGTGCCCGAGGTCACCTCTCACGCTTTTAAAAACCTGTCCTGTTGGTCTTCTTTGGAATCTGCTTCTTAGGGAGTTTTTTCAGGAAAACCCAGTATGTTACCCTCGTCCCAAAGCACTGGACAGAGAATGTTACTGTGAATAGAGCACCCTGTTATACTGGTTAGTGGCCTAGCACGACGCCAACAGGACTGTTCTGGAAAGAGCAGAGGGTCTGTCCGCAGATCTAACTAGGGACTGCTTAGGTGTGAGCTGCTTACTGAGTCGGTCGCAGGTTTTCTAAACATTTGCCAGCAAGAGTCCCTTGTACTGTGATGGTGACACTTTTCGCTTTGCCTTGTGGCCAGCGTGGGTTTTTAAGAGATTTGCACCCCTCCAACAGGGATTTATCAGAGAAAAAGGCCTGATGGTTTTCAAAATGAATCTGTAGTGAATTTTATGTGTGGCGTACACTTACTTCTTGAGAGAGGATTTTAACTTATTGTCTTTATTTTATGGTTACATGTGATGGTGAC
This sequence comes from Vulpes vulpes, assembly GCF_048418805.1. Lineage (NCBI taxonomy): Eukaryota > Metazoa > Chordata > Mammalia > Carnivora > Canidae > Vulpes > Vulpes vulpes. The sequence continues at coordinate 1,343,124 of NW_027325787.1, read as the reverse complement.
CTGTTATTATTAATCTTTTTCTAAAAAGTAAAAACAAAAAAACAAAAGCAAAAACAAAAAAGTGCAGGAACTTAAGGTCCCATGCTCTGTTATTTGGGATCCATCTGAGATGCATGCTAAGCTACGTATGTTTTTAATTTTGCACTGCTCTTTCCTGGCAGTTTGTTTTAATGGTTATTGCAAAATCTTAAGGTACATGTCTCTGTTTTAAGTAATATTGCACTTTATAAGAGAATATGGATAAAGCAAACTATTTTATAAAGTGCACTGTTTAAAGCATATGTACTGCATTTTTGCCAGTTTTTCCATTATCCACTTTAAATTTGTCCTCACGTCCCTGTTTCTACTTTGTTTGCACAAGTGGAATGGGCATATCATTAGCCAGTTAGGCACCGATGCGAAGAAAATCTAAAGGGAAATTCTATGAAACACTGTGCTTCACATTTGTACACTGTGTTGTGCTACAGGGAGGCGTGCCCTCCTGTAGTCGGATATTATGTACATAATATTTTAGAATCATGACTATGACTTGTCTTGAAATTTTTCTGTTAAATTTTAAATCCAGAAAGCATATTTTATAAACTTATGCAGAGCACTTTTATTGCTCCAAAGCTCTGAATTCCTACAGAAAATAAGTGCTATGTGATGAAGACATTTCATTGAAAGATTGCTGCATTTTTGAATACAATTAATTCACTCCCTATGCAAAAAAAGAAGTGATAGGATTTGTATGTTGTATTTTCTTTTAAAGCCATCACATGAAATGTCAGGACTGAGAAAAGTGATCTTTGCTATGTTTACAAGAATCATGCTTAAAAAGATAATGCCCTGTTTATTTTATAATTTTTGTTAATGGTAACCTCTTGAGCATTGGTTTGGAATTTGGGCATGATATTTATTTATTCCTTTCTTGAGATAATAGCAGCATTAATTTCAACCAGTTGTGAATACTAAAAATATTGCGCTCTATGTAATAGTAGTATATTTATTACTAAATCAATGTATATATTAATAGCACAGGCAAATTGCGAATATTAAAATATTTTCAAAATATCGTATTATTTTGTTCACATTTTTATCCACAATGGTTATTGGAAATAACTCTTTATATATTTTAGTGGCCCAGATGGCTCCATAATTCTTATGAGTCAGTGAAAGTTTTGTGCTCGTAGCTATCTTGTCTTTCCTGGTAACACTGGGAAATCGCTACGTAAATTATTACCAACCTATAGCAAATTCACAGAACGTGATTCCATCAGGCTCAGCGCTATAATAACCAAGAAAATGTCCATTTATATCTACAATTATATTGAATAGATTTGGAAAGGTGTGAGTTAGCTCTTTGGGTCATTTTTTAAACTGTGCAGTCCTAGTAGAAAATACTAAGTTGTCAAGTATAAACCAAAGGGGCTTTGTTGCTAATGGAAAATGATCCAGAAAAATAGTCAGTATACTCTAAGAATTGATGATGTCACTGACTCCCGGGTAATGAAATTGAGGGCTTTTCTTTTCATTTACTCTCAGTGAAGGACCCAACAGAAAATGGATGGGTCAAAAAAAAAAAAAAAAAAGGCAGAGTAAGAGGAGAAAGGAAAGAGACAACTAACCCATCACAGTGAGGCTCCCTGAATGACCTAGAGTGGGCATTTGAAAGAACCTCAAAAACCACCCGGATCTGTGCCCCCTTGTCAAACATCTTCATCCTCACGCTACTCGCAAATTCCAGAGAGGCCCCTGTGCCATGGGTCTGCAGCACTGAGACGGTGTGCACGCTGCTAGTTGGCTGGGGACTTACACTTGAAAATTCGTGAAGTTTTCAATGCGTCATCTCAGAAGTAAACAAAAAACTACTTCATATGAAGATTTTCAAGGAAAGGACTCTTTCTTAGTATTAGGAGTAAAACAGAAGCAGATCTAAAGAAAACCAAATACATACACTCAATCGTGTATGATACTTTATGATACTAATTTTGGAGATGAGGCCAAATCACCCCTCCCCTTTTTTTGGCTGATTGATTTTATTTGCATGTAGTTTCAGACCATCATAAATCCTGATTCATACATTCTTTGACTCTGTAGGGCTGATTGAAAGTCAAGCAGGTACAAAAAGAAATACATTTTTGAAAGACCAGTTTCTTCTACTTCCTGTGCCAGGTCCTGTGGCTGACTGAGTTAAATTAGCTATTTTAAAACTCATTCATTCTTCCCAGCTCCTATAAAACAGCAAGTCCATGAACCCCTGGAAGCAAAAATCAAGCCTCCTGGAGTTAATTTCAACCTGTTTGTTGGTGTCAGAGTTGCGGATTCATTTACCCATTGAAAAAACGCTTTGTTATGTTTATATTGTGACCGATATCTTAAATAACTATGTAAAGGCTACATGTAAAATAGAAGGTAAGTTATTTTAAGGAAGCCTATGAGGATAACAGTACTATTTTTTTTAGTGAGGGAATTTCTTTTGTATCTCACTTTACTTTTTTTAAAGTGTGTCCTCAAGTACTTTATAAAAGGATAACACTTGCTTGTCTCCTTGTTCACCTTTCTCCCATACCAACCTCTGTTATTGTCATATTTGAAGATCAGAGCACCTCAAAATGGTGAGAGTCTCTAAATTACTGGCCCTGTGTGTCTGACCACCTGATTACTTTGAGTCTCCTCCCCATGACCAGTCATAAGAATAGGATTTGGGTGTTCGTTTTATCACATTTGAAATATTCTTTAAGATCTAAATAAGGAAGTTAAATTCAGATATGCCATGTACACTATAAAACGCGATTGTCTTATAGATGAATTATTGTAACATAATGACATATCTTATGATTACCTGACCTTTGGCCCCTCAAATGTCCTACTCCGTGACACCCGACTGCTGGCCTATGACCAGTTGGATCCCCTACATGAATGCCTATCTGCATTTGACACCATTGCCTGGCACTAAAAGGAATGTAACAGGCTCTAACGAAATTTTGAATTTAGTGCAAGTCGTTCCAAAACTCAAAGAAAGGGCAGGTAATCGTAAGACAGCAGAAGAAGTATGCAGAAATAAATATTTAAAAGTCTCATCTACCCAAAGGGAATTCCTACACCAACTTTGGGGTTTTATTTGCCATCTGATTACGGGACTTCACTTCCAAGTGTGACGTTCTTTGGGGAGAATATTTTTCTTGAGAGCAATTCTTTAAATCGTGTGTATGAGTACAAGGTGTCTTTTCAAGGGGGCGGTATTCTCTATCCAACAAGAACACGTGGTTAGCGCCATTTCACTTCCCATCTCCAGCATTTCTTTCTTTTGAGCCTTCCAAGATATCGCTTCTGAGCCCTGCTCTTTGGCCACCTCGCTCTCAGGTAACTCAGTACATGAAGCCTCCGTCCTCCAGGTGCTTGTCTACCTCCTCATTCATGAATTCGTGAATTAAGCAGGTGCCAGTGGTTTACATTTTCCCACTAGACAGGAAAGGAGTGTGAAACTGAAGTATCTCCCGGTTCCATCTGTCTTGGCTTCTTTGTAGTCGTGCAAAATAGGTCCTGTTGACTGCCAGCCATTTTCCTTCCATGATGACTTCCCAACCACATGGTAAAAAGCTTGGTATTTTGTGTCTAGAAGACTTGGATAAAAGATAGGATTCTGGGTAGTTACTCATCAGGCTTCACTCTAGCATATTTCTGTGGGGATGGGTGGAAGGATGTTTTGTGATATTTTTCTAGTTGGGGTGCTGCTTCGGTGATAAGGAGTTGAGGGCTTCAGGTAGGTCAAGTTGGTGTTTACTACAGCAACTTATCCGGAGCACAGGCACCTGGGATACTACTCAGCCTTGTGTCATTTCCATTATTCTTTTGCTTTTAATTTGTATGGTTTCATAACATTTGTCTCTCACTAAAACAAATTCCAGTTTCATTCTTGTTCCTTCCCATATGAAGAAGGAGTTTTTAATATTTTCATGGATGTTTTAAAGCCCTGTACTAAGAGGGGCGTCTGAGTGGCACAGTCAGTTGAACTTCTAACTCTTGGTTTTGACTCAGGTCATGATCTCAGGGTCATGAGATCAAGCCCTGTGAGGGTCATGAGATCAGGGCTTTGCACTGATCGGGGAGTCTGCTTGAGGTTCTCTCCCTCTACCCTGCCCCCTCCACTAACACATTTCTCTCTCTCTCTCTCAAAAAAAAAAAAAAAAAGCCCTATACTAAGAAAGAAGAAGAAAATAAAGAACAAAAAACATCATGACTTAGAAAAGGAAATTTAAGTACGAACAGAATGCACACTATAAATTTATTTTTCTGCCATTTTCAATTGCAGATAGGTAAATCATTTTTTCTCTTGTTTTTTTTTTGTTTAAAAATCCAGTTAGGCTAACCAACTTGACATTCTTAACTGCAGTTTTATTTTTAACATTCTAAGAGGCTGGTCATGGAAAATGTGCACTGTTGTGTTGAAAGGATGTGTGACAATTATCCTCATGAAAGACTTGCTAGCTGCATAGACATTCAATCATTCATAACAGTTTATTTTAGGTACTATAGTGCTAGCCTATTTGCTAAAGTTATAAATACCAGTAGAAGGAGACATTAAATGTACAATAATTCTTCTTTTAATGAATAAGAAGGGAAATAAAAGGCAGTACACATGAAGCTAATGCTTTAGGGCTAAAGTTCTGAAAAATATTCCCCAGAACTTTACTGCATGAATTTTCAGAAAGAGGAAGAGGAAACCACATTTATACATACTCAAGAATTTTTGAAAGACTGGCACTTTAACGTACAGCAGGTATACTTCTAAGACAGTAGGTATCCTGGGGTGTGGAATTGCACACTTGCTGAAAACAATCTAAGCTGCATTAAACCACATAGCTCTGTACACTCTTCCTCAGCTTTACAGAAAGACAGGAATTTGTCTTCCTAGAAAGTAAATGGAATATAGAAAAACTTTTTCTTCTGTGTGAATGATTAAGAGGAAAAGTATAGTCCCACCACAGTTCAGCAGAATGCCAGTCCGCCCATGGCCATCTGTGGTGTCTTCACAGCCTGCAGCAATTGTACCATTTCTTGCTTTGTCTTCTGGCTTTCCAGTTGTCCGACCGCACACCGTAATGTCTCCCCACGCTGATATTTCTCTCACTGCTTCTTAGCATATCCACGTGTTGACTGACATTTATAGATCGTAACTAAGACCGGAGGAATACTTGATTGGGGCAGAGAAGGGAGCATTGGGGGATGGAAAGTATGTAGGAATCAGGAAATGACACTGCTTGAGAGTGAGCAGCCCTACATCTGAGATGCAAATAGTTGACAGGAACATGAAGAGGGCTACTTAATACAAATGCTATTTTAGTAGCCAGATACATGAATGTCCTTTAATACTTTTGTCTGCTGGGTGGTTAGCAGAACTTATATAACATGTCTGCACAGGCTTTGTAAGGTGGTTTATGTGTTTTTGTAGGAGGCCCATGTGGTTGCTTTCTCCTCGCTTTCCCTGCTCCCTCCCCAGACTTTTTCTACTGCCTTCTGTCCAGACCATTGATGTTCTGTGGCCAGAGACCAGTTCAAATGGAGCACCAAGACCACGTATGGGTAGTGATCAGATTATTTAAGAATATTAATGCAGTATAGCATAGAAGGTGTTCAGATCTTAAGTAGGGAGGTCAGTGAATGTCTGTGCATGTATGACACCCTTAAAGCCATCACCTAGACCAAGAGGAGGCTCCTGACCCATACTCAGGCTTACCCACCGTTCTGACCATCTTCATGGATTTATTGGCCTGTTCTTGCTCTTACTGTAAATGGAATTAGTGTCTAGTCCTCTTGTGTCTGGTTTTATTTGAGATCATTGTGTCCGTGAAATTCATCTACGTTGTCTCAGGCAGCAATAAAATAGTGTGCCCTTTTATCGTTACTGTATTTTCTTCCATCAGGTGAGTATATCCCAATTTATTTATCCGCTCTACAGTTGATGGACATTTGGGTTGTTTATAACTTTTAGCGTTTACGCCTAAGGCTGCCATGAGCATCCCTGGACATAACTGTTGGTGGATATGTGCATTCATTTCTCTCAGGTTTATATACATAAGAGGGAAACTCACCGAACAGATGTATATTCAGGTTAAAAGATAGGCCCCATAGTTCTCGACAGCAGTTGTACCAATTCACATTCCCACCAATGATGTGTGAGAGTTCCAGTTGCTCTACATCCTCATCAGTCCTTGGTACCATCAGCCTTTTTAGTTTTAGCCATTCTATCAAGTGTGTATTTCATTGTGGTTTTAGGTGTTCTGGCAAGTGTGTATTCTATTGTGGTTTTAATGTGCATTTTTCTGAGAAATGATGATGAGTAGAACACCCTTTTATATCTTTATTAGCCATTTGGGTAGTCTCACTTGTTGAGAGCCTCTATTCAAGTCACTTAACCAGTATATCTTTTAGGTTGTCTGTCTTCTTCCTATTGATTTGCAGGGAATCTTTGTATTTTATTGATAGGAGGGTTTTTTTAAAGATTTATTTATTTATTCATTAGACACACAGAGAGAGGCAGGGACACAACACAGGCAGAGGGAGAAACAGGCTCCTCACAGGGAGCCCAATGTGGGACTTGATCCTGGATCCCAGGATCATGACCTGAGCCAAAGGCAGGCACCCAACCACTGAGCCACGCAGGCGTCCTGATACGAGGGTTTTGTTTTTCTTTTGTCTGATATATTGTTATAAATCTCGTCTCTTTGGTTTGCTTTTTTTGCTTTTCAATTGCTGTCTTTCGATAACAGAAAGTTCTAAATTTTGTGAAGTTCAATATACTGGTTTTTTATGGTTAATGATCTTTGTATCCTGTTTCATAAATCTTTCCCCAAGATGATTATTCTTCTAAAAGCTTTATTATTTTACCATCCACATTAGAACTGTGATCCATCTAGTGCTGATAATTTATATGGTATGAGGTGGTAGTCAAAGTGTTCACTTGACCTAGCACAGTGTCTTGAAAATCTCAGTGCATTGCAGTTGTAACTTTTATAGTTTTCCCATCTGGTAATATAAGATCTCGAACTTTGATTTTCTTCCGGATAGTCTTGGCTACTCTTAACCTTTTGCATTTCCACATCCATTTTAGAAAAAAGGTCCGTTTGCTTGGGGAGGTTATCTATTAGGATTCAATTGATATGGCATTAAATATAGAGATCAATTTCAGGTGAATTTATATCTCCTCAATTTTGAGTTTTGTAATCCATAGACATGGTATATGTCTCTGTTTATTTATTTAGGTCTTCTTTAATTTGTCTCAGCAAGTTTTTAAGATTTACATGTACCAGTTATTTTTAGATTTTTGATGTTTACATTTTTGTTAATATGTAGAAATTACATTTTTTAGATTTTATACATTTATTTTGAGAGCAAGAGAGCGTGCAAACATGGGGAGGGCAGAGGGAGAGGGAGAATCTCAGGCAAACTCCATGCTGAGCATGGAGCCAGATGAGCTCAATCTCACAACCATGAGATCATGACCTGAGCTGAAGTCAAAAGTTGGACACTTAACCAACTGCACCACCCAGGTGCCCCAATAATTGTTTTTTATACTGCCTTTGCATCTAGCAACCTTACTAAATTCACTTTAATTATGCGAATTCTGTAGAGTCTCTTGTATTTTTTAATGTATACATTCATATATTTTGTAAATAATGATAGCTTCATTTCTCTCCTTCCAATTTTTCTTTTTTTTCACATACGGAGCTGACTTGAACTTCTAGCAAAAAGTTGAACAGAAGTGGTGACAACAAACTTCTTTGACTTATTACTGAACTCAAAATTAGAATTCAGTATTTTACCATTCAATATGATATATGCTGTAAATTTAAGAGATACCACTGGCCAAATTAAGGTTTTTTATTCCTACTTTTCATTAAATGCTTTTTCTACCTCTATTGAGATGATCATGTGATTTTTCTCTTTTGTTCTCACATAGTGATTAATTACACTAATTATTTTCAAACGTTGCATTCCTGGAATAAACCCCATTTGGTCATGGTGTGTTATTCTTTTTTATATATCTGGATTCAGTGTGTTAGTATTAGCCTAAGATTTTTGAGTTGTCTTTTATTTGGAATATCTAGCCCATTTATACTTAATGTGATTGTTGATTACTGGTCCCACAGTTCATTTTCCATTCATCCCATTCCCTCTTTGCTCCTCTATTTTTCCTTTTCTGCCTTTTTTTGAGTAAACCAAGTACTCACTATTACATGCTTTTTTTTTTTTGCTACCACATTAGTGTATTAGAGGTTTTTTTAAATCCATTTAGCAGTAAACTTACAACATGCATCTTTGACTTACCACAGTCTATCTGAAGTTGGTACATTACCACTTCCCAACAATGTAAGAATTTTTTCACAGGGTAAATCTATTTACCTCTTCCTTCCTTGTGTGTTTCTGTCATGTGTTTTACATCTATAGTCTATGTATGTTTTAAACTTTACAGCTCACTGTTTTATTTATTATTATTATTACTACCATTATCTATTTTTAAAAATCAGTATTCAGTTTTGTTTATTCACATATTTACCTTTTCTATTTTTTTTTTTTAATTTCATCCTGCCTTTCCTTACTTCTGTCTGGGGTTATTTTCCTTATACCTGGAGAACTCTCTCTAAAAAAAAAAACAAAAAACAAAAAACTTACTTATTTGAGAGACGGAACACGAGCAAGGAGTAGGGACAGAGGGAGAAGCAGACTCCCCACTGAGCAAGAAGCCCAATGTGGGGCTCAATCTCAGGACCCCAGGATCATGACCTGAGCTGAAAGCAGATGCTTAACTGACTGAGTCCCCCAGGTGCCCCTGAAGAACTGTCTTTAGTATTTATTTTAGTGCCAGATCTGCTGTCAATGATTTCCCTAGTTTTTGAATTTTGAAACCTTCTTCTGCCTTTATTTCCTTTTATAACAGCTTTATTGAGATAAAATTCACATAAAATATTGCTCACTCACTTAGAGTGTATGATTCATTGCCTTTATTTTTGAAGTATATTTTTGCTGAGTATGTACTTCTGGTTTTGGTGCTTTCAAGATGTCGTTCCATTCTGTAAGTTCTGTGGAAAAGCCAGCCATCAATCTTAACTGTTACTCCTTTGAGAGTCATATGTGTTTTTATTCTAGTCACTTTGAAGATCCTGTCTTTCCCTTTGATTTTTGACAGTATGACTGTGATACACCTATGTGTGGTTTCTTTACCTTTCCTAAGGATAGTAAATGGTTTGACCTTTTGGTTGATGTTCTTCCTTAATTTTGGCAGTTCTTAACCAGTCATTCTTCAAATAACTTTTCCAATCTATCGACTCACTCCTCTTTACTAGGATTCTTCCAAACCTTCCACCATGTTCCGTATGTATCTTACACTCTGTGTTTTTCTTCCCTGTTCTTCAATCTGTGTCATTTTTACTGATCTGTCTTCCAGTTCATTTATCCTCTGTTCTGCTAGATCTAATGAATTTTAATCTTGATTTCATATATTGTATTTTCAGATCTAAAATATTCAGATTTTTTTTATAGATTGCAGGTCTCTGCCAAAATTCTCAATCTTTTCCTCTCTGTTCTTGAATGTATTAATCCAAGGAATTCTGAAGTTCTTTTCTGATAAATCCAATGTCTGAATTACTCCCTATTGGTTGTTTCTGTTGTTCATATATTTTTTTCTTTTGGTTTTCAGTCATTTTGTCCTGTTTTCTAGGATCCCTCATAAGTTTGGCTGAATACTATACATTGTGTATTTAAGATTATAGAGGCTCTGCGTGGCGTTCTCTCCCTCTAAGATGGTAACGCTTTCTTCTGATTGGTAGGTGGAATATAGGCAGATTACCATGACCCCCTTGAGTTTTGACTTTAGACTTGGTAAGGGCTGGTTTCAGTTTTTGCCATTACTCCTGCACCAAAAGCTACTAAAAGCTCTGCTCTCCAGCTTCATAGCTACTGCTTCTTGCTGGGTTTCTGGAGGGCCTCACCTCATGCACTTGATTTAGGGATGGCCAACTCCTCAAGGAAATAAAGTAGCAGCATTTCTGGCTCACTTCCCTGTGGTTTCCTCCTCTCTGGGATTTTGTCCTTCACGTCCTAGCTGCTTTAGCAGCCCAGACTCTAACTTTGTTTCTTTGACCAAGTAGGATTGCTGCTTTCCACTTGAATGCATTTCTGTGTGCCATGAATTTACAGTGCCTTCCAAGAAGTCAGAATGAATGTGGGGCTCACACCAGTGTGCCTCCATTATTTCAGGGATCAGGGCTCCTTAGGGCTTCTGTATGGGCTTGCTCCTTGATGCTACATATTTTATTAGCTTTCATGGTTGTTTTTAGGGGGAATGTTAGTTCTGATTACAAGCGACTCTATTGTGACCAAAAGCAGGAATGTGGAGGTAATCACTTTTAATCACCAAAGTCATTTCCCCACAGTGGCTTCTTGCAATGATAACTTGATTGTCATGGGTTCACATGGGAGGACACACAGTTTATTTTGTTCTTTCACCCACATTTTTTAAGCTCCTACAAGCCAGATAATGTCCTAGATGCAAGTAATACAGTAGTATAAAAGATTCCTGCCACTTTGATAATTAGAGCCTCTTATTTCATAGAAGGACTGGCCACTAGAGGGTTTCTGTGTCATGCTTGTACTATTTAAATGCTTTTTCTTATGTGTGGGTGAATGAGAGACAAACTGAGCTCAAGACCTTTAGGATGACAGCACCTTCCTATTTTATACAAATATTTTTAGACTTTAAAAAGTTCTGCCAAGATTAACCCAGTTCACAGTTCACATCAATACTAGGCCATCTTTTGAAAGCTAAGGCATTATGCTTAATTCCCTCTCTATGAGTTTCTACATCATTCAGACAAGACAAACACATGAAAGACTTACTTTGGAGCAGAAGTATATGGCAATTTGAGTTAAAACTTCAAGAACTGATTTATGGAAAGCAAATGTTAGTTCTGAGAGCAAATCTTTCTGTGAGCATCAACATGAGATCTAATCAGCCTACTTGTGGCTTCTCATTTTAACTTCAGTTTTTAGAAAACATTTCACATGCTACAAAGCACTTATTAAGTGTTTTTGAGATACTAAAAAAAAAAAAAAAAAAAGGCTCGGTTTTCCTAGGCTTCCAGAATAGCTTGAATGTCACTGGTACCAAGAGAAAAATAGAACCGGAGCACATGTTTCTCTTAAGACACTGTGGTCAAATCAAGAATTTTACTCCTCTGTTCTTTGTTACTCTTTCCCATTTTAGACACTTCACATATTCTGGGGAATGATAATTTGTAGTTCCCATTTTAATCCATTTCCATGTGATCAAAAGGCAGTCGAAGAACTAGAACATCCTATATAGAAGCTCTGTGGAAGCTACAGTACACTCATGAGGATGGATCAAGAATCTTGAGCGCTTATGGTTGGTGTCCTTGGAATTCCAACCCTTCTGGAATTAAGAACTACTAGTTAAGGGCAGTCCTGGTGGCTCAACGGTTTAGCGCCGCCTTCAGTCCAGAGCGTGATCCTGGAGACCCGGGATGGAGTCCCTCATCGGGCTCCCTGCATGGAGCCTGCTTCTCCCTCGGCCTGTGTCTCTGCCTCTCTCTCTCTGTGTCTCTCATGAATAAATAAATAAAATCTTAAAAAAAAAAAAAAAAGAACTACTAGTTAAAATAAAGCCAGACACCAAAGGCCATTTAGTGTATAAGTTCATTTATATGAGATGTCCATAATAGGCATATCCGTAGAGATGGAAAATAGATGAGGTTTCCAGAGGTTGGTGGGAGGGAAAAATGGGGACTGACTTCTAATGCATGATGTAAGTGATGCATATAGGTGATGTTTTGGGGCGATGAAGATGTTCTGGAATTAAATAGGGTAATGGTCGTACAACATTGTAAATGTACTAAAACCCACTGAATAGTACATTTAAAATGTTATGTGAACATTATCCTAATCTTTCAGAAGTCACACACACACACACGAACTACCAGCTAGAAAACAGAGTTATTTTGATGGAGTCAGTTCTAACACCTTGCTATTCTGAGAATACCATCCCCACTGTCATTTATTTGGCAGCAACTCTAAGGCATAATTAATATTATGGTTAGAAAATCTTCACTTACAAACAGAAATTAAGTTCTGGGGGACAAAGTGAATTGGTTTCTTGCAGATAACACCAAAATTGCAGCCTAACAGGGCACCTCCTCTGGATCATATTTTTCCCAATGTGGGAAAAAAGATTTTTTTTTAAACTTTTCAGACAGGGCAATCTCAGGGTGATCAGGCTTTTTGCATGGTGGCTGGATTGCTCCACAGTGAGAATTCCAAGAGGATAAGTGAAAAGTGCCTGATTTCTTATGACCTAGACTCAAAAGTCCTTGATTATTACTTCCACTGCATTCTGTTGGTTTTTTTTTTTTTTAAGATTTTATTTATTTATTCATAGAGGCAGAGAGAGAGAGAGGCAGAGGGAGAAGCAGGCTCCATGCAGGGAGCCCAATGCGGGACTCGATCCCAGGTCTCCAGGATCACACCCCAGGCTGCAGGTGGGGTAATACCTGGGTAGATATCAAAGTGCTATATGTCTTAATGATGGTCTCATTTAGTTTATCATTACTTTTATCTCTGTTCTAAAGGTTAATCTCTTGCTTTTGGCTTCTTTATCCTCATGAGATCACCAGGCCATGTACACCCAAATGTTGGGTATACTTTTTGATGAATACTTTTCTCAAATCTTTCTTATCTTACCAATATTAACTTTCAGAAGCTGGTTCATGTGTGCAGTTGACTGAAATATTATTTTATTTATTCATGAAATCATTTGGAGAAGTTGTCTTTTTCTCAAACATAGTACCATCGGAACACCAGAGTCATACCAGCATGACCTTGCCATCTTACTAAGCAGTAGGAGGCTATACTTGTTTCTCTTAACTCCACTGTATAGGGTTAAAATATCTTTATCCTCAATAATTAATTTATACTCATTAAAAATAGAAGTGTTTTCAGTGTGAGAGGGAACTTACAATTTTTTTTATTCACCGACTGAGACATCACTGAAAACTTTGCTTTTGTTTCTGGCCAGCGATGAACTCTATTGAGGAAAAGTAGACTTTGAAATTTTCAAAATGCTTTCATAGCAAATGTAAATAAAGTTGTTTCAAACTGCAAATTATTTCACCTAAATTATTTGTGTGGAGAATATATGTTGTAACACACTAAAACGGTACTTTTTATACATTTTGAATGGTAAATGTTTTGAAGGTATTTTTCAATGACTTTTTAGACTTTTAAAGTCTAAAGTCTAGCTATTGAAAATTCTTTCTTAAAGGGGCACCTGGCTGGCTCAGTCAGTGAAGCATGTGACTTTGGATCTCAGGGTTATAAGTTCAAGCCCCATGTTGGGTGTAGATTATAAAAATAAAATCTTAAAAAAAAAAAGATGTTTTAGAATTACTCAGTAAAATAATACTACAAACAAATATTTATCTTCCCAGTCCATTCTTGTTTCAAAACATATATTCCATTACACCAATGATACAACACAATACTTAGACTAGCTTGTACATTTTTGGTATGCCTTACTCTAACTATTTTAGGAAAGATTTTTTTTTTAAAGATTTTGTTTTTAAGTAATCTCAACATCCAGTGTGGGGCTCAAACTCAGAACCACGAGATGGAGAGTCACATACTCCACCAGCCAAACCAGTCAGGCGCCCTAATTCTGATAAATCTTCTAGATATGGAAGTAAAGTCTGCTGTCAAAGTATTCTGACTTTTTCATTTCAGTGTCCTTGCTTTTGAGCCTAGTGTTAGCTTTCTAAAGTCAGAATAATCAAACCCTACTTCCCTAAAAATTCAGAAGACTTGTTCTAATGATGTATCTAATGATACATCCCATGGAAAACTCGAGTGTTTAGAAATTCTAATTAGGATTTAAGCTGACTTCTCTGTGCCCTGTGTATGTTATGAAATTTAAGAAGTGTTTGTGGCTATTACACTTAATGTACAGTCTTCATTATGGAGGCTTTTTCTTTTTTTTTAAAAATAAATTTATTTTTTATTGGTGTTCAATTTGCCAACATATAAAATAACACCCAGTGCTCATCCCATCAAGTGCCCCCCTCAGTGCCCGTCACCCAGTCACCCCCACCCCCCGCCCACCTCCCCTTCCACCACCCCTAGTTCATTTCCATGGAGGCTTTTTCTTTTCATCAGTTTCTATACTGGTTTCATGTTAAGTTTTTCAAATGTTAGCAGACAAAGGGTTTTGTTTTAAGGTATAGCGTATTGAGGGACTGACTAGTAAATGTCAAATTTCCATAATTGCATCATAATTACTTAAGGTGATCTGTCTGTCCTGCTGTGATCCCTGCATGTATCAGAATACTCTCTGGAATGAATGGTCAACCAACCAAAGGGGGTGAGATAGCTGTTTTAGTTTCCTTTTAAATGGAAGCTACCTGGGCCTCTGGGTGGCTCCCACCCAGCATTGAGTCTTGATTGCAGCTCAGGTCATGTCTCAGGATGAGATGGAGCCCCATATGGGGCTCCGCTCAGGGCGGAGTCTGCTTGACCCTCCCCTTCCCCCTCTCCCCCCACCCACCCCACCTCGTGCTTGCTTGCTCTCAAAGTAGTTCAAACCAGGAACACCAGATTGGTCTCCTAAAGAATTAATACGGCTGTAACATTCCAGAGTTCCAGGATTATTTTGATGTAGAGTTAAGGATGGTTAGACTTTGATTTAATGCAAAGACTTCAGAATGCTAAATGCTGTGTATTTAAAGCATCCATGACGAGTTGGCATTTGTTTTTTAAAGCTGAAGTAAAGAATGGACTTTATTTACTTGGTTGACTTCATCTAGACATAAATGTGATACTTTTTTATAATCTACTTCACTGTTGCTAAGTTATTTAATTGGAAATTTTAGTGTGATTAGTCAACTCTTTCTGCTAGGTTTTGGATTTTTAAATTTTTTGTCTAGTTGGTTTGGGGCTTTTTGTTTTTTTAGGGCGGAGGAGGGTGGTACCCTAAGAAGTTTCTACAGCAGAAACTATCATGAAACTATATATGTTCCTTATATAGTTGTGGCATTTAGAGGAATTTTTCAAAGCTTATGTTGGGAGATAGGCAAGGTAAGGAAAGTATTCACAGCAAATTCTTTTTTTTTTTTTTTTTTTGTAGTAAATTCTTCTTATGTATAGAATGTCAAGCATATTTTTCACTTTGGGCTAACACTGGACTGTTTTTCATTGGGATCACTTTGCAATCTTATTAATGTTCCTCTCTGATAAGAGTATGACTGGAACTGATTTTTGTTTCAAGATAAATATTTTTAACACAGAGAAGATAAAAGTTGCATGTATGCCTCTCACATGGCAAACTGTAAATTAGCAATATGCCACAGCAGCATCAGATTCCACCCATACTCCTAGCATGCACGTATGCATTCAACTTTACATGGAAAGTGTTTTCGAATCAGATCTTTCCTTGGGTGGGTTTCCTGTGATTGGAATGTGTATGTAATACATACATATTGGCTCCTTTGGAAATTAATTTCCAATATTTGCATCTTTGGAAATTAATTATTTGCTTATGAACCACAGACTTGAGGAACATTTTTAGATGAAATTGCCATTCTTAACTTTTTTGTCAATGGATTGCTTAGGCCTGATGCTCTGTTTCTCTATTCTAGGACCATTAGTGAATAAATACTATTTATTTCTTTATATCAACAAATGTATTATTAAATTAGCTCTCTTGTATTCAGAAGACCCCTGAGATGCTGGAGGATACTGTATGGTGAAGTTAAAGGCAACGTGACCTCTAGTGCAGCAAGCCCCTGGTGAGAACCAGAGCCTGCCATTCAGGTCTGGTGTGGCCCGTGCCCCAGCTCTGCTTCTTGGCACTCTGTTTTTAACAATTGCACGTATCAGCATCTTAGGAAAAGCACATTTGTCCTTTCAAAGAAAATAGAGAGAAAGGAAGGAAGGAAGGAAGGAAGGAAGGAAGGAAGGAAGGAAGGAAGGAAAGGAGTGCTCACATGATTCCTTTGTCTTCCCTGAACCCTTGGCTGTCATTGAAGAGTAACAAGTACTGTGTGTGACACTTCTCACGAGTATTGCTGTTGATTTTATGGAAGGAGGCAGGGAGGCAGGTGGTCCTACATTTCCAGACTGACCACAGACTTGGTGAATCTGAGCGAATCACTCAGCCTCCCTCCGCCTCCATTTCTTCAGCTGTGAAATGGGAATAACTGTGCCTGCCCTTCCCTGCCTCGCCTGAATACTGAAGGGTCAGGTAAAGAAGAGGGGAAAAAAACCTGCAAGGTGCCTTGATCCTAAAGATGGCCAGAATATTGATGTTGCCATTGTTTAATAATGAAGACTGACTGTTATACAGCCAAAGTAATTGTAAAAGTATCTTTGCCTGGTTCTGTGTAGCGAATGTCAACTGGTAATTTTGAAATAGAACTTGAGAATAGGTAGGTTTAAAATTAAATAGATTTTTAATATTTTCGGCCATCAAATAGTAAACATTTACAATGTGTATTATGGTTCTGAGTGTGAGTTTAAGGTCTGCCATTGCCCTCGCTCATTTGTAGAAGGTCTTGTCATTTGAACCAACTTTGTGTATCTTATTGGAGCTACTCCATAGTGGATCAGACCAAACCGTAGTCATAACAGGATTTTTAGCACATCTAGAATCTTAGAGCTCTCCCTGTGCGGTTTCCTACCGGAGGCAAGGTTCCTTCTGGTGCCATCACCAGGGGGTGCTGGTCTTGCTGAGGACTCTGGGGCAGGGAGTAGGCTGCTTTCCTGCTTGTTGGCTGTGGCTGTGTACATTTTGTTCAAGAATTTCCTAAAACTTGGAAGTAGTCATTACATTAGAACATGCAAACATTTTAAATTTTTAATGGAATACCATCTTTTTAAAAGGCCTAGGTTTGTAATATTTTCTGGGTTTCTTTTCGTAGTTTCTCCCATTGATTGCTGGTTTTTGCCATTTTCTTAATAGATAATTTGAAAATATTCTCTTCCCTTTTTATTTTTCTTTAAAGATTTTATTTATTTATTCATGAGAGATGCACAGAGAGAGAGAGAGAGAGGCAGAGACACAGAGACACAGGCGGAGGGAAGAAGCAGGCTCCATGCAGGGAGCCCGATGCAGGACTCAATCCCAGGTCTCCAGGATCAGGCCCTGGTCTGAAGGTGGCACTAATCCGCTGAGCCACCGGGGCTCTTTCCTTTTTATATGTACCTTCTTCCATTTTCCCCTTTTATATGTACCTTCTTCCATTTAGTATTTATGGTAGCAAGAAAGGAAGTGCTGTTTATTTTTTTTTAATGTTTATTTAAGTAATCTCTATACCCAACCAGGGGCTCAAACTCACAAACCCAAAACCTGGAGTTACATGCTCCACAAGCCAAACAAGCCAGGCACCCCAAGAGTTGTTCATTTTTAAAATAGACGGAAATCATGACTTTCGTTCTTGTCTTATGTGGCAACTGGATTGACTACAATCTCTCATTTAAAGGTCCTTCAAAACCAGGAGCCATTCTTTTCAGGAAATGCCTGGGAAGTGGCATTGGGGAGCTCAGAGGAAGAGGAAGCTATGGGACTCCAGAGTAGAGTAGGGTGTCCCAATGCCCCGAGGCTGTATTTCGTTCTGAGGGGCACATTTCCTGGAGACGTGGCATTTCAGGGGAACTAGCTGCATGGTAGGAAGGATGTGAGACAGTTTGTTGACTTTAGCGGGTCATGTTTGCGGGCATCGTCCAGCCTTGATGTTCAAGTCTACCCTTTGTCTTTGGAAAATGAAGGTACCTCAGTTTTGCTAACTTGTCCAAATTTGCATCAGTAAAGTAAATCACTCGACTAGTATCTTTTCCTTTAGTTTTCACTTTCCTCTCTCTCTCACTGTGGATTCCTTCTGCTTTCTCCCACCTTTCTAACCCCTGTCACTGATCATCTGTGTACAGCCACCAGATGACTTTAGACAGTCTTCAACATCTGCTTGCTGTCCAGTCCGACCAGCTATGTAGCCGTCCAGTGTGGCCTGTGGGGCAGAAGAATCGCCAACCAGAGTGGATTTGTTTCTAAAAATAAAAGACCCGTATTCAATGCCCCACTTAAATTCTCTTTTGAGACAGGTGGGTGCATGTTGCCTCTGGCCAAAACTTGTTTCCGGTTTCAAAGGGCTGGTCTGGAAGGTGTGTTTGTAATCTGTGTGTTTTGAGCTCTGTTAGTTGCCTGAGACACAGAAGCGAATCCTTCTGGGGCCTGAATAGGAGAGGAGAGTCTTAGGTTCCCTCCCCCAGGCTGTCTGCCGGGGTTTCCGGCCTAGGACCAAGTACTCACCTGCCTTTGCCTTTCAGGAGGGCACCATCTATTTGCAGAAACTTGCTTGTGTTTTTCTTTTTTTGATCGTTCTTGTGTTCCTTTTTATTCAAGCAAGAAGCAAAAAAGTGCTCTTAGGTGAAGCCTCTAGATAGGGTTTGCTTTGGGAGTAGACGATGTCATATGTTGGTTGTAAACGTCAATTTGGATGGCAATTAGGATGGCTTTTTAACCTCTTCGAAAAAGCCCTTCTGGGGCAAACCTTTGACAAAGTCACTCAACTGGCATGTAATTAGAATTTTATATGCATGGCTTTTTTTCTAAGTCTCTCTAGAAGAACATAAGACCTTCTTACAATGCAAGAAATGAAATTATTCTCACATTAAGGATCAACTTTATTTTGTATCTGCCTTTTATGCCACCTTTTATTATTTTTATTAGTATTACTCTAGTACTAAATCTCCCCAAAGGGAGTAGCATTTTTCTTCTTCCCTTTTTTTTTTTTTTGCTTGATGCCTCCTGCCTTTAGTAAGGAGTAGCTTTTCTTTTTTATTTTAGCTGCTTTCTTGAAATCCATATTTAAAATATTTTATGGTTGATTTTTAAAAATTGATTAATTCTAGCTGGGCTAGAATTGTCAAGTATTAATTTGTCGTGAACTTTCCCTCTTCTGGGATTTATGTAGAGGAGCTAACTGTTACAAATGTTTCTTTTGTTGCTGTAAATATGCATAGTTATTTTAATGTTCTTTGAATGCTTTATTATAGCGATAACTGGTACTGCCACCGATTAAAGGGAAACAATACGGAGCTGAGAATTTTTATACTATGAACTATTTATTGAGGATTTTCAGAATTCCATAGCTACTTGTCTTGAACACGTATAAGAGGCATGTTATTTTCTTCCCTTCATGGTCTTCAAGTTCGTTTTCCCTTTGTTCAGGCAGGTCCGGGTGAGTTGTATCGACTGGAAAACATACACGTGTCCAAAACCAAAACCGGGTGTATTGTAGAAATGTGACGTTTTCTTGCTCTGGGGGTTCGGCCAGAAAGTTTTGTGTGTGGGTTTTATTTTTAACAAAGCAGTAAGGGCTTACTTTTTACCAACTTTTTTGTAGTGTGTAAAGATGTATTTGTTCAAGCTTTAAGAAAAGAATAAACCTGTCGATGAACAAACACCTGATACCTGATTTGGATTTGTGGGTTTTTTTTTTCTTTTTTCGAATTAAATAAGATTCTTAAAGAACCACCAATATATATATATATATCAGTAACTCTGTGTCTTAGAAGAATGACTCAAGTTCACTTGTACTAAAACCATGTAGCGGGACACCTGGGTGGCTCAGTGGTTGAGCCAGCTTCTCTCGGTTCTCCAAAGAAATAGTGACCCAGCGTGATGGTGTCTCAAGGCAGCAGCAGTTGATGGGCTGAATCTAAGCTCAGGTCCTGTCTGGGTTACCTGTTACTGCATAAGCACGAACCCCAAAACACGGTGGCTTAAAACCGTGACCATTTCTTACGCTGCAGTCCCCATGGGTCAGGAATCCAGAGCAGCTCAGCTGGACGGTCCTGGCTCGGAGGGAGTCTCTCACATGTCTGGGTCAGGGTGAGGGTGTTGGCCAGGGCTGCCGGCCTTTGAACACCCCCAGATGGTCCCACGGGGCTAGCAGCCGTATGTTCTGTGTCTCCTGGCTGGGCCAGGGCTGAGCCGCGCGGGGCGCCTGCAGGACCGGGCCAGCCTCTGAGCTGGAGGCCGCTCCGTCTTTCCTTCCGCTTCTCACCCCGTAGTGGCTGGAAAGATGCTCCCGTGCTAATCGCGCACCCCGCGAAGGTGGCCCCCCTCTGTGGCAGAGGAGCCGTCCTGGGGGGACTCAAGTGAGTCTTGAGATGAGAGGTGGTTGGGGCTGACCCAAGGGGGGCCTGATGTAATGGGAGGTGTCTTCCTGTGAGAGGCGGGGGGCCAGAGTGCCGGGAAGACGCTGTGCCGGCAGGTGGAGGAAGGAATGGGCGCTCTCCGCAACGGCGAAGACATGGGTTCTCCCCAAGAGCCTCGGAAGAGAGCCAGCCTGCTGCCCGACGTGGACCAGCGACATCGGTTTCGGACTTGCGACGTGCACTCAGCTGCAGCCCAGGATGCAGGGTCCAGCCCCCGGGGGAGGGCTCTCTTTAGGGGGGGGTGCAGCACATCAGCATTTCGCAACTGCCCAGCCACCTGTCGCTGAGGCCAAGTCCTGGGCCTGGGGGCCCCCTTCCTGTGCTCGGCCCCAGTGGTGAGGCGGAGGCACAGTGCTCTGAGAACGTGGGGCCCCCGCGGGCCTGGCCCCGGGGCAGATGTTCCCCATGGGGGGGTCCTGACACCCCGAGGCTGCTGCCCACCCCGGGGCCCACCCAGCACTCAGCTCCTGAGACAGGGTGTCACTGAGGGGGCGGCACGCCATCACCTCCAGCCGCGGACAGTCGGACGGAGACTCGGCTGCCTGGGGCCCGGAGGTGGGGGCGGGCAGCAGGGGCGGCAGGGGTGCGGCGTGGGGTCTCCTGCTGGCAGCGCCTGGCGTTTGGGCAAGGGGGACTTCTCACCCACCTTGGGGGAGACGGCTCTTAAACCTCACAGCAAAACAGACACAGCACCAGGACGCAAGGGCCCTCGGAGGAGCACATCCCCCCTTCCCACCGAGCTCCAGGAGCACCCCGCCTCGCACCAATGGCCCCAAGAGCTTTTCTTGACACATTAGATCCTGAGCTCAACCAGCTAGAACCAAACTTGGGAGTGAAAGAAATGCCTCCAACGTCATGCTCAGTTCAATATCTGGCCCGGGAGTAAAGCCCCCTTGTCTTCTGCTGACCCCGGAGCCCGGGCCCGGCGGGTCCAGCACAGGTTGCTCATATGCTGCCTCCAGTTTAAAGCCACGAGGTAGCTTCCCTAAGGCTTAGTTTTAAACAAGGTGCATATAAAAGAGCAATTTTTTTTTTTTAATTTGCTGATACGAAAGCCTGCTTGTCAATTGTTCAGGACTTCGTAGCCCGGCTCTTTCTGCACTTGAGTTTTTTCTATTTCTCGGAAACCGTGAGCCAACCCCCTGCTTCCGGAGCCCTCCTCTCGGTTCCCATCCCACCCACCCCCCATCTCTCTGGGCCTGAAACCTCCTGACCCAGGGGGAGACGTTCACTTTGGCCGAGAAGGGTTCCCAAGGGCCGGCGGGGGCTTCCCTGGGGCCTGCGGCCTGAGGCCGTGACAAAGTGACGGGCGATGACACCAGCAAGGTGGCTCTGTGGGGATCCTGTCCTTCGTGTGACGCACCCTGAGTGGGTCCAGACCCAGCCACAGACGCAGGACCGCAGGCTTGGCGCTCTGCTCAGGTGGGCGGCGGGGGC
Organism: Vulpes vulpes; assembly: GCF_048418805.1. Lineage (NCBI taxonomy): Eukaryota > Metazoa > Chordata > Mammalia > Carnivora > Canidae > Vulpes > Vulpes vulpes. The sequence goes on along the minus strand of NW_027325787.1, from coordinate 1,321,428 downwards.
CGGGGCTCGGGCCGAAGGGGGCGCCTCCCAAATCCGGGGGCGCCTCCCAAATCCGAGTGCCCGTGCAGCGGATTAGCGGCTTAGTCTGGGCACATGTCCCACTATTTATAGGGCAAAGAAGAAATAATCCACAGGGTAGAACCTGGGGATGCCACTGGCCTTCCGGACTGAGCCGAGGATCTCATTTTGCAACGATAACAATGTGTGTCCAGCAAGGCCACCAGCCAGGACTTTGCACACCGTGGCCCTGTGCTGGTACCGAGGTGGAAGTCCCAGGACACACCGGGTAGGGCCCCCCTGGGTCTGTCCCCTGAACACTGGGGTTGAAGAAACACCCCAAAAGCGTGGGTGGGCCAGCCTAGCAAAAACCAGAATGAGCCTGGGGTGGAGGGCCTGGGGAGGACCTCCGCCTGGAAGCCCTGCCTCCTCAGCCGGCTTGGCACCACTGCTCAGCACCGCCTGAGCTCTGACCCCTGGAGGGTAAACTGCTCTCTGGGCCTCAGTTTCCTCACCTGCAAAACAGAGGTGACATTATAGTCATCCTTCTGTCTCAGGCAACTGGAACATTCTCTGGGGGTACTTCTTGGTACTGCAAAGGGTCTTGCGGCCTTCAGACTGCTCGGAAATTATAGTTGTTATGAAGAACGACAAATATTGAGGGAGGGTCTAAGGCCAGTCGGAGGCTATGAGCCCAAGAGGGGAGTTGGTGGTGTAGCACCTGAAGGTGCTGGGCATGGCGGCCTGACCCCCCACCCCAGCCCTCTCCCTGCCAGCACTGGGGTCATGATGAGAATGGAAGGGGCCACGGAGCGCTGGGCCCTGAATCTCAACGCATCCACTCTGGAGGCAGAGAGCAGTAGGGATAATCCTGGGAGCGATGTTCGAGACCCAGGTGACTCCGCCGTGTCGTCGCCCCTCACACCCCGAAGCTCTGCTCCCTCGAGGCCCACCTTGACCTGCCGTTGGTCCCAAGCTTAGGAGCAGGTTGCAAACAAAGCTCTGCTTTTGAGTTTGCGGCTCTTTGGGCAAGCCCTTGCACGGGAGGCTCCAGAGGCCTAGTGTTTGATGTCCTGAGGTCAGAGCTCCCACACGGGTGGTCGCCGTACCGCTCCGGGCGTGCCTCTCTGCACATCACAAGTAGTTGGTGAGGATTTTCCAAAGGACAACGGAGGCCTAGCGCTGCCAGCCAAAAGCCTTCAGTTCTGGATCACAGAGCCTGGAGCTCAGTGGTCGGGGTGAGGGAGGGCACCACCACCCCAGAGCGGCTCCCACCAGTTTTAAAATATTCCCCTGGGGGATCCCTGGGTGGCGCAGCGGTTTAGCACCTGCCTTTGGCCCAGGGCGCGATCCTGGAGACCCCAGATCGAATCCCACGTCAGGCTCCCGGTGCATGGAGCCTGCTTCTCCCTCTGCCTATGTCTCTGCCTCTCTCTCTCTCTGTGTGTGTGACTATCATAAATAAATAAACAAATTTAAAATAAAATAAAATAAAAAATAAAATAAATAAATAAATAAAATAAAATAAAATAAAATAATAAAATAAAATATTCCCCTGAACAACGGGCAAGGCAGAGGGTCTGCCCTGAGCATGCTGGACTGTGAGAGAGGGCCACCCAAGGACTGAAATTTCAGCCGGGGCACCTGGGCTGCCAAGTCGGTTGAGTGTCCGGCTCTCAGTTCCAGCTCAGGTCATGCTTTCAGGGTTGTGGGAGGGAGGCGTCCCCGTGGAGTCGGCTTGAGGCTCTCTCCCTCTTCCCTCTTGCTTGTGCTCTTTCTCTCTCTCTCAAATAAATACATAAACCTTTAAAAAAAATAAAGTAAAATGTTAACCCAGATGATCCCTAGGGGCACTGAGCAGATGGTACGAAGTTCAGCCTGAGAAGCTACATGCTCACTCGTGTGGACCATTAGGCGGGGGGGGGGGGGGGGGGGGGGGGGGGCGCCCACAGGCCTGGCCTGAACGCCTCCTTGGGGCCCGCTACGTAGGGCACCATAGTGAGCATGCAGGGGGGTAGGTGGGAGGGCAGGGAGGGCATATTAAGATCTCTGCTCATCTGACCAGCACAGGCCTTCTGTGCTCTCCATAGTCAGGGTCGACTTGCTTCTCTCCTCAGAGCTCCTGGCCCCAGGGCCAGCCGTTCTATGCCTGGGTCCGGGCTCTGGACAGTTCTGTCAGTTTTCCTGAGTTCTGGACACATTCTCTAATCTTTTCCAACCCTGAGGGATGTAAAAATAATCTCCCAGTGTCTCACTCAGGTTCTTTGTGCAAAAGCAACGAAAACTACCTCTGAATAACTTAAGCAAAAAGGGACTGGATGACAGGGACAGGGAGGCAGGCTTGGCGGGCTCCTGAGGAACAAACCCTAAAGGATTGCTTCCCCCCAGGCCTCAGGGCCTCCACGGTGAGCAGAGTCTGAGCCACCGTGGGGGGTGGGCCATGTGCGGCTGTGCACGTGCATTTGTGTCCATCCTTGTGTCCCTCCAGGCAGGGGCCCACCTGCAAGGGCTGGAGGACGGCCGGGCGTCTTCCCTGACAGGCACTGCATGACTCGTGCTAGTTTGAGGTCCTTACTCATAAGCCAGATGGGAGCAGAACCAGAAGACAGGAGTCTGAACTAGGGGAGAAACATAATAGGGTCCCTCTGCCTGCCGCCCCCCACCCCCCGCCCCGTGTCTACTCTGCCTTGTAATGTTTGTCCAGCCTTTTAATAATGATCCATCTGTCTCCCCAGCAGATCCCCAAGTCCAGGACAGGGTCATTTCCCCGCACTTTGACTTGCCTAAGGGGTGGGGATGGGGGGAATCTGGCAGCCACCTGACCCTCCGAACCCCTGAGCAGTGGCCTGACAACCTCTGATGGGACGGAATCCGATACAATCAAAGAGCAGAGAAGTAAAATGCGGATCTTTTGAAGGTGCTTCCTGGTAGCTGGAGACACGCGTGCTGTGTAAGAGAGGGTTTGCATCTGCGAGGCCCCGTGCCCCGGAAGCCCCCCGCCCCCCCCCGCCCATGGTTCCCCCCCTCACCCCCCGCCAGGTGCGCGGCTCCCTGTCAGGTCCAGAATACTAGAATGACTTTGCCTTTTACCGCCAAGACGGCACATCCAGCGATGGGGGCTTTAAGCCTAGATACAGTATGAACGAAGGCTCGCTAGATGCCAGATACTCGTTGCCATCCTTGAGGAAGGAAGGAATGCAAATTACAGCAGGGTAGTGCTGACTTCTCAGTCCCCCACCCCGGCTCCCATCCCTTTGCCAGTCCCTCGACGACGGTCCCCTACATGCTCCCAGCAGCTGGTGCCCCTTCCATTCCGAGTGCAGACGACGTAGCCTGGGTGATTCTCGGGGGGATCCCCCTCTGGGGCGACCCAGGGCTCGGTGGGAAGACTCCCTGGCCAACTCCTGCACCATCCCGCACTTCTACAGTTTCCATCCCAGAGATACTCACAAAAACCAAACAAAACCAAAAAATCCAACTTGAAACAAATGAACAAAACCCTATTTGCTCCCTGATGACTCTCCTTTGATAAGTGGTGGTTTCCCGGGGTTCCAGGCCAGGGCTAGAACCACACTGGGGTCGTGCAGCACAGGTGCCCCCCCCTCCGCCTCCTGGGACATCTCCACTGCGAACCCCCAGGTGAACCCCGGCCGGCGCCTCGGGGACGGACGCCCAGGGTCTCACTGCGCTGGGGCTTCTGGCCACCGCTGGACTGGCCACCGACTGGTATGGGGCGTCCACACGCTCCTCCTCGGGGACACGTTGGGGGCAAGAGAAGTTTGCAACCAGAACACCGAGGCCCAGAAGAGTGAGTGACGTGCCGCAGTCTGGGGAGGAGACCCACGGGGACGGCTCGCCCTGCATGTCCTGTGGCTCTTGGATCTTGGAAAGTTTTTGGAGAAAGAGAGAAACAGACAGACATCGCTCCCACTCTGTAGACAGACACCCCAAATAAACAGAGCACGGGGGCGGGGGGGCACAGGTAATTCAGAATCTAGCTTCCGGACGAGGGGCTGGTTGGGCAGCAGCCCCCGCAGTGCAGAGCCCACTGCCTGGGACCAGGTGCCCCGTGCCCCTGTCACAGGGCGGCTCGGAGGCTCTCCCCAGGGCTTTGGGGAGGGGCAGAGGCCTGGGGGGAGGGTACCTCTGCCTCCAGGCACAGTCAGGGCCCTGCCAGCCCAGAAATGCCCCTGTGCTCTGTGTCCCGGCTCTTCAGCTGGCGGGGGGGGCAGCCTAGGGCGCCCCGAAAGCCAGAAAGACTCCCTGGAGCTGAGGGCTAAGAGTGCGTTTAAATGTCCCCTGGTCTTCAGTAAATAAAACGAGGCTCGAGCTCTGGTTTCTGCACAAGGGCCACTGATCTGCTGGCAGAGGAGGCAGCTGGCCTCCCCCGAGGCCCTCCAAGGTAGGGGGCCTGAGACCCCGTGCAGGGATTTTAGACGTGGGCCTCTCCTCGATGGCCATCAGAACATTCAAGTCCGATCATGTCACATTCCCACTGAAACCCGTCTGTGGCTCCCAGCTGATCCTGGTGGAAGCCCCAGCCCGCCCGGTGGTCTGCTCACGCCTCACCCACCCCAGGGCAGGCCCTGGGCCCTGAGCTCCCTGCCCTTCCCGCTTTGCCCCCTGCACTCCCCGACCCCTTCCTGACAGGACACCTCCACTGCCATCTGCCAGGATGCGACCCTGGTCCCCATCCTCCCCGGGGGCTTTCCAATTGCTAATCTCCCTAAAGGAGCCTTCCCAGACCCCACAATCTTCCTAACATAACTAGGAGTTATAAGTAAGTGACTTCATGGCCATCGAATGGATGGGTCTCCCCCAGAGTCAGCTGTCAGCATCCCCCTGCAGGTCTCCAGTACCCAGCTTTGTCCCCATGCCACAGTGGACACTCAGTGAATCTGGGAGGAATGGCCATGGCTGGTCCGCAGCCCGACCCGTAACACAGAGAAGCTCCGGCCTTCTCTGAGCCGGGCTTACCTCCGTACTGCACACATGTCCCTTGGATGCGCTGACCCGGTTTCTTCCTCTGTGGTGTTTACACTGGCTGCTCCCTCAGGACTTCCCTCAGGCCCTAACATTCTTAACCACTGGGAACTGGTTAGGGCCTGGTCTGGGAAATCAGGATGTCAGCCGAGGTTCTCCTGGGCACCCTCCCACACCTCCCTGGGCAGGCAGGGTCTCTGCTGCTCCCTCCTTGGCTTCTCTCACAGCTCCTGCCACCCCCTCTCCAGCAGGACCTCATCCAGGGAGGGGCAGCCCCTGCCCACAGCCAGGGAAATGGAGGGAAGAAACGGACTTCAGCCACCAGACCACGGAGACTAGAGCTTCCGTGTTATCCTCAGACATATTCGCATGTTAGCAGGCACCTGCCCAAGACAAGAATCTCTAAGGACTTTGGGAAGGAAGGGTGAAACCTTGGGGGTAGAAGCCTTTATGGTGGTCTTTAGACAGACATGGGGGGCATTGTTTGCCTGAGTGACTTGATCATTTATGCAACAGAAATATTTGAGGCCGCATGTATAAAAGCCAACCTATTGTGGGCTTAATGTAGTGAAGGTTCCTGTAGACTCAGCTGGGAGCATTTGCTGATCAAGCCTAGGGTGGAAAGAAGCCCTGAAATTGCATCCAGATTGGGGCCCACGATTTCTGGCAATTATGCAGGAGATGGTCCTACCAGAAGTTGAGCCTTGATCCCCAAGGGTCTCTGAGAGAAACGGCAAACCTCTTCTCTGATTTCAGGAACCAGATGCCCAATGGGCCCCTAAAACACAGCAAATCCAGCTCCCGGCCTCTTATAAACAGCAGCAACTTTGCACAGTCAAGGGACACGTAGAAAACAGATGAGACAGTATTCTTAAGATATCAGTACTCACCAAATAAACCTACAGACTCAACACAATCCCTGTCGCCAGCTTTTGCAGAAATGAGCCCAAACTTTACTGTGAAACTGCTCCAAATTTTAATATAAAAATGCAAGGGACCCTCAATGGTCAAAATAATCTTTAGAAGACAAAGTTAAGAACTCATATTTCTCAATTTCAAAAGTTACTATGAAGCTATGGTAAGCAAGACAGTGTGATACTGACGTAAGAATAGGCGTATATATCTATGGAATAAGCATCAGAGTTCAGAAATAAACCCTTTATGGTCATTTTATGGTCGACTGTTTTTTTTTTTTTTTTTTTTTATAAGAGTGCCAATACCATTCAGTGGGGGAATGGTATTTGGTAGCCTTTTCAATAACAGGCGCTGGGACAACTGGATATCCACATGTAAAAGAATGAATTTGGACCCCCACCTCACACCATATACAAAAATTAGTTCAAAAATGGATCACAGACTTAATCATAAGAACCAAAACTACAAAATTCTTGGAAGAAAACATAGGTGCAAATCTTCATGACCTTAGGTTAGGTGTCAGTATCTTAAAAACAATACCAAAAGCACAGGTGACAAAAGAAAAAATTAGATAAACTGGATTTCACCAAAATTAAAAACATTTGTGCTTCAAAGGGGACACAAACAAGAGAGAAAAAAAAATCCACAGAATGGGAGAAATATTTGCAAACCATATACCTGATGAGAGACTTATATTCAGAATATATAAAAAACTATCATGACTCAATAATAAAAAGACAACAATCTAATTTTAAAATGGGCAAAGGATTAAAAATGGGCAGAAGACCTGAATAGACATTTTCCAAAGCAGACATCCAGATGGTGAACAGACACGCGAAAAGATGCTCACCATCACTCATCACCAGGGAAATGCAAATCAAAATCACAATGAGATAATCACCTCACACTTGTTGGAATGGCTAAAATTAAAAAGATGAGATAACAAGTATTGACCAAGAAATGGAGAAAAGGGAACCCTCATGCACTGTTGATGGGAATGCAGACTGGTGTAGTCACTGTGGAAAACAGTATGGCGGTTCCTCAAAAAAACTAAAAATAGAACTACTATATGATCCAATAATTCCACGACTAGGTATTTACCTGAAGAAAATGAAAACACTAATTCGAAAAGTTATACACACCTCGATGTTTACTGCAGCATTATTTGCAATAACCAAGGTATAGAAGCAACTCAAGTGTCCGTTGGTAAATGACTAGTTTGGAAGATGTGGTGTATATACACAATGGACTATCACTCAGCCACAAAAAAGAATGACGCCTTGCCATTTGTGACAACACGGATGGACCTAAAGGGTGTCACATTATGTGAAATAAATCAGAAAAAGAAAAATACCATATGATTTCACTTATATGTGGAATCAAAAAAACAAATGAACAACAACAACAAAAAAACAATGACAAAAAAGGTGGAAAAAAACTCATAAATATGGAAAACTAGTGGTTGCCAGAGGGTTAGGGGCGGGGAGATAGAAGAAATAGGTGAAGGGGATCAAAAGGTGCAAACCCTGAGCTATAAAATAAATAAGTCATAAGGAAGAGATGTCCAGCATAAGGAATATAGTCAATAATACTGGAATAACTTTGTGTGATGACAGACGGTAACTATATTTATCATGGTGAACATCTTCTAATGTATATAATTGTCAAATCACTCTGTCATACACCTGAAACTAATATAATATGTCAATGATACTTCAATTAAAATTTTTAAAAATTAAAAATAGGCAATGGATTTGAATTTTCTGTGGAAGACAAATAGCTAATAAGGACACAAAAAGTTGGTCAATAACATTATTCATCAAGGAAATGCAAATCAAAACCATAATGAGATATACCTCACATCCACTAGGATGGCTAGAATCAAAAAGACAGATAGTAGCAAGTGTTGGCAAGACCGTTGAGAAACTGGAACCCTTATGTATTGTGGGTGAGAATGTAAAATGGTGCAGCTGTTTTAAAAAATGGTTTGATAATTACTCAAAAGGTTAAATATAGACTTAACATATGACCCCACAATTCCCACTCCTGGGTATATACCTAAGCAAAATGAAAATGTGTGTCTACTCCAAACTCTGCACACAATTGTACACAGCAGCATCGTTCACAATGGTCCAAAAATGGAAACAACCCAATGTCCGCAACTGATGAATGGATGAATAAAATGTGGTATCCACACAATGAAACGTTACTTGACCATAAAACTGAATGAGGGGCTGATCTATGCTACAATGTGGAGAAATCTTGAAAACATTACGCTAAGTCAAAGAAGCCAGTTAAAACACACACACACACACACACACACACACACACACACACACATATTGTGTGATTCCATTTATATGAAATGGACAGAACTGACAAGTCCATAAAGACAGAAAATCAACTAGTATTTGCCAAGAGCTGAGGGAGAACAGGTAGGAATGATGGCTAAGGGGTCCAAGATTTTTTGGGGGGGATGATAGAATGTTCTAAAATTGATATTAATGATGGCAGCATTAATTGATATTAATGATATTAATGATTGCTTAACTGTTAAATGATATGCCTTAAATTAAGACTACATGCTGACCTACATCTGAAACTTTTTTAAAACTTTTTTTTAAAAAAATTATTTGTTTATTTGAGAGAGAGAGATAGCGACAGAGAGAGCACAGCAGGGAGGAGAGAGAGAAATAGGCTCCCCACTGACCAGGGAGCTCAATCCCTGCTCAATTCCCCATTCCTGGGGCTCAATCCCAGGAGCCTGAGATCATGACCTGAGCTGAAGGCAGAAGCCTAACTGACTGAGCCACCCACGTGCCCCTAAAACTTTTTTTAAATGACACATTCTAACACGCTATACAGATGCTATGGGGGTAGGTGGCCTCTCCTATGACAACTCTATTCCATGAATGTTCCCTCATTCCAAAACTATCACATGCCAACCGTGTACCAGATGATATCAGGGTTGTTGAAGTGACCAAGATCCAGTCCTGGCCTTTCTGACACCCACCATCTCTCCAGAGGAGCAAAGGCACCCCCAGATGCCTCTAGCAGGAGAGGGACTGTCTGTGCCTGTTAAAGTAGAAGCACAAAGTGTAAGAAAGAATGACAACGGAGAGAACTGGAAATCCCAACTATTCCTTCCTTTTGGGGAAGGAGATGGGCCTGGTGCAGACGGAAGCAGGGTTAGCAGAAATTTCCTCTCCTTCCTTTGGGGGTTCTCCAAGGCCCACCCCCCACTGGCTGGCTGGCTGAACTGATGAGTACCTGTTGGGTTGGTGCCATGGGGGATACATGGAGGGCTAAGACATGGCCTGTAGTGCCCGGATCCACAGCCCCCCAAGGCACGGACACTGAAGAGTTGACAAATGGAGCCCATGACCTGTAGAAGGTGGCATGTGACAGATGCTGGTTTGGGTGCCCCAGATGGTAAGTGCAGCAGGGGTGTCATATTCTACTTCGGCTCTTCCTCCTTAAGTCCCCCTGCGTGGGCCACTGCTGCCCGGCCTGTCTACATGGGCCTGGACTTGCATGAAGGGCTGTGTGGCACTTAGTTTACACTGGGCTTAGGAATGAGATGAGAGCAGGAGAGGGAGGCCAGTCTATAGGGCACCTGACTCTGTTCCCACCTTTAGAGGCCTGACCCTCCTCCTCCTCCTCCTCCATGTGTAAGTACCCTGGCTGCTCTTGCTCATTCAAACCCTGCTCCCAGAAAGGACATTATCCCTGGCCCTGCAGGGTGCATCAGCTCTTCCCCATGTGGGGTGAAGCCCCACTACAGGGACCCCCTCAGCTGCTCAGGAGTGGGGTCCCCAAACCTTTCCTGCCCATGCCCCACAGGCTTAAGCCGAGGAGCCCATTCGAATGCACACAGAGGGGCAAGGGCCCAACCCACTGGGGTTAGTTGCTCCCATCAAGGTGGAGATGCAACAGCTGTGCTGAAGATGTGGGGGAGGAGGGGGCAGGGAGGAGTATTTTAAGCTATGCTTTTCCTTGTGAAAAGAAAGTACACCCCAAATTAAAATAGTACCTTGGGTGAAGGACTTGGCTTTTTGGGCTCCGGGTGGGAGCGTATGCTGAGGCTTGCCCATCAAACCCGAGAAGCCACCCACGATGAGGATGAGGTAGTCCAATCAATGTTCTTTTTTTTTTTTTTTAAGATTGTATTTATTTATTCATCACACACACACACACACAGAGGGAGAAGCAAGCTCCCCATGGGGAGCCCGATGTGGGACTGGATCCCAGGACCCCGGGATCATGCCCTGAGCCGTAGGCAGACACTCAACCATTGAGCCCCCCGGGGGCCCCAATCAGTGTTCTTGAAGGAAAGGCTCAAAAAGCAGCAAAGGAAAAGCAGCCAGACTTGCAGGAAAACCCTCCAGCCTGTGACCCTCCGGACCCCGCGTGAGGCGCTGGAGGACATGCCTGCCTCCAGGTGACTTACTTCCCTCCTCATCACCTGTGACTTGGTGTCAAGGACAACAGTGCTGCGGTACCTCTCCCTGCCCAAATGCCACTTCCTCTGCCTGGGCTCCCTCGCCCTCTTCTTGCTCCTCCAGCACCTGCCCCCACCCCCTTCTGGAAGCCTCCTCCCTCAGTCCTGCTCTCTACAGAAATCAACTCTGGCTGCTTTAGACAGCAACAGAATTAATCCCAGATGGCTCACAATCTCTGGGATGACAGTGACCAGGACAGAAGCTGGGCAGCCCTGGTTGGAGGCTGGAAATCCTCCTCAGGACTGGTCTGGAGAGGAGAGAGCACGGCCGCCACTGCTGGGCGCAGACGCGGGGGGGCACAGCTGCCACAACAACCTTGGCTGGACTGGGATGAGGCTGCCACAGGCCGAGGTATCTGCCCATCGGGGCCCAGGTTACCCACCCTCGCTGTGGCCACACAGGAGTCGGGCATGGTGAGTGCCCAACATGCCCAACCTCTCTGGGGGGAGGATGACTCTCCCTCATCAGGTGAGGGATTCCCCAGATGGAGGAAGGAGATAAAGGTCACAAAGGATGACAGATGACCATTTATCGCTGGATAAATACCTGCCGTGAGGGCATCCAACTGCACTCTTCCTGCTCCTGGCCTTCCCAAGCCAGCATGATCTCTGAGCTGGACAACTGCCACTCAGGCCATCACGGCTACTCAACACATATCTGCTGAGGTCCTAGGTCAAGTGCAAGGTGCCGTCACCTGGTTAGCTCCTTAGAAAGGTGTTCTGCACAAGCAGTTACAACTGTTTCCTCTGGACCAAAGGCTCTGCTTCCCTGGACTGCAGTAAACCGGAGGCTGCAACACATGTTTTTTTTAATTAAAAAAATTTCAATTTTTAAAAACAGATATTTAAATATATAAAGTTATATAGTTTCAGGTATATTTGTACCTGTTGTGAAGTGAGCATAATTAGTCTAGCTAATATCCACCACCACACGGTTGCAAATTTCTTATGATGAGAACCTTTTTTTTTTAAATTTTTATTTATTTATGATAGTCACAGAGAGAGAGAGAGAGAGAGAGAGGCAGAGACATAGGCAGAGGAAGAAGCAGGCTCCATGCACTGGGAGCCCGACGTGGGATTCAATCCCGGGTCTCCAGGATCGCGCCCTGGGCCAAAGGCAGGCACTAAACCGCTGCACCACCTAGGGATCCCTTATGATGAGAACCTTAAAGATTTACTCTCTTGACAAATATCAAATATGCAATACGGTATTATTAATTATAGTCACCATGCTGTACATTACATCCCATGTCTTTGTTTTATAACTTTATTTATAACTGGATATTTGTGTTTTTTGACCCCCTTCACTCATTTTGCTCATCCCCCCACCCACCCCCAGCTTCTGACAATCACCAATCTGTTCTTTGTACCTGTGAGCTCATTTTTAAAATTTTGTTTCAATTTAGATGCTGCATTTAAGAGGCAATCGTACAGTACTTGTCTATCCCTGTCTGACTTACTTCACTGGGCATAATACCACCAAAGTCCATCTATGCTATGGCATATGGCAAGACTTCATTCTCTTTTTTATGGCTGAATAATATTCCATTATATACATATACCATATCTTCTTTATCTAGACAGCTGTCTGTGGACACTTAGGCTGATTCCATTTCTTGGCTCCTGTAAATAATTCTGTAATGAACATGGGGATGCAGACATCTTTTCAAATTAGTATTTTTGTTTTCTTTGGATAAATACCCAGAAATATACATCCTCAAAAGAGAAATCTGGGTGGAGTGAGGATCAATGTGACATCTGTCATGCTCTTGCAGCAACAGGGAGTTTCAAACCATCCATCCCACTATAGTTCATCAGAAAATAACTTCCTGTGATGGACAGTGCCGACAGCATCCTTCTGCTGACCACTATCCGGAGCAGTATTTTGAAAATGAAACTGATTTATTAAAAGCTTATGCGAGGAGGCAAAAGGCCTGAGGTTGACCCGACTGCTTTGCTGTGGGGAGTGACCCAAGATCATGAAAGTGGGGGGAGTACTCTGGGGACAGAGAAGTGGCCTGAGAGCTTAGTTCTCTTGTCCTTGCTGTCCCACTGACTGGCCACATAATGCTGGGCAAGTCACTTAGGTCTCAATTTTCTTTCTGCAAAGCAAGGGTGAACCCCTCTGGAGTCCTTGGGTGGCAAACATCAGGAATCCACATGGATTCCTGTGATCAGAGAACATAGGCTGGGGGGACTCCTGCCACCTGAGGGCTGGAAGCAGCTGACCTCAGGAAGGTTGGGAAAGTGATCTTTTCAACTAACATTGACTGATCTACCCCTCTACATGCCAGGCCACTTTAAGGCCCTGGGATCTGGTGATGAACAAAGCCCCGGGATCTCTGCTGTCAAGACATTTATGGTGACCTGGTAAGCACCTGTGAGCGCGTGAAAGATGTCACATGCGATGAAGACATGAGAAAGCTGGCTGATGTGATAGAGTGTGGCTGCAGGAGGGGCCCGTATAGAGCATCACTCCCTGAGGAGGTGTCATTTAAGAACATTCCTGATTGTTGGGAATGAGGCAACATGGGAGAGATAGGGGTAAGAGTTCCAGCCAGAGGGAACAACGTGCACCAAACCTCTGATGGAATGCTTGGGCTTGTAGACTAATGTGCCCGGAGCTCCATCAGCCAGAGCTGGTGGCCTGCATTAAGTCCCAGAGGGAGGCAGGGCCTGGCAGTGCAGGGCCTGGAGGGTGTCTTGGCGTAGATTCTTTCCCACCTCCCCTCTTGGGGCCTTATGTGTCTGCTTCACTGTTCCTTCTGCAGACTGGTTTCCTCTGCTGCCCCGGCCACATGGCAGAACAGGATTGCCCTTGGGTACCAAGTTCACCCTTAGTCGACTCACTAGCAGGGACTGTCTCAATCATTTTCTAGGAAAGCACCGGTCACATATGCATCGTTGGTCCAATCACCATAGCCTAAACCATGGCAGATGCCAGGAACCGAGCCGGGCTCCAGGAGTTCCATGGTGAGAATGGGAAAAGCACCCCAAAGTTACCTCCCCAAGATGGGACTGGACTAGGGGACCCTCTCCCCGACCTGATTCTGAGAGTGCAGAATCCACGCTGCTCTGAAGCAGTCTCAAAGTTCAGGAGGAGCTGATTTAGATCAGTTCTCACACATAAGTGTGCACCAGAGCTACCTGGAGGGTTTGGCAAAAAGAAGATGGCTGCACAGCCTCAAAATGGGCATTTCTAACAAGTTCTGAGGATGCTTTCGGTGCTTTGGTTCCCAAAGCGGGGTCCAGCTCCCTGGCCCTGCCAGCTTCTTCAACCTGCCTGTTTCAGAGCCAGCAGGACTGGAGCCAGGGGTAGGGCCTGGCAGATGCAAGCCCATTCTGGATCCGTCTGTACACCTGAGAATCACGGTTTTAAAATGTTTCAAAACATCAGAAATGGGTTTGAGAATCACGGTTTTAAAATGTTTCAAAACAGAAATGTCTTTGTTCCAGCCTTGAGTGTCACCACAGGGAAATAAAAAGGTGGCCAGCCATTGGAAGTTTGCTCAGTGTCCTTAAATGGTTAAAATGGCTCGTTAATCAGTGTGTTTGGATTGCAACAGCACAAAAACCAACCTTCCACTGCCACCGGAGAAGATGAGGGTTTTCTCATAAGAGCTCTTTTTTTCTGGGCATTTTCATTTCTCCCTGCAGGAGGAGACGGGGACCCACTCCTGGCGTGGTTCGCTGCTCAGCACCCTTAAATACTGGGAGAAAGCTCGGGGCGCGCCCGACCCGCCCGGGGTCCGGTCGGGAGGTCAGCGCCCAGGCCCCGCGGGGCGTGGGGGCCGGTCCGCCAATGGGGCGCCGAGGAACGCCATGACCTCATCGGGAGACTCTCTCATTGGCTGCCGCCGCGCGCGCCGGACCCACCCCTCCCCTTAGAGCGCGGGGCGTCCCCGCGGGCCCCGCCCCCTGGAGCGCAGACCCCTCGGGTCCCTAACCTGGTCTGTGAGCTTTGCAGAAGAAAACTTCTGCTTCCTGAGAAAGACCTGAGCGTTCCTTCAGACCTGCCAAGGCATTGGTTTTCCGCGCTGGCTTTTCGCTGCTGTGTTCCTGGGGCGTAGCTGGTGTTTTCATCCTTTCCGAAGTACCTGGCACAGCACCCTTATTTCCCACTTATTTTAATCATGTATTCCAACGAGTTTCGTCTTCCTTCCCAGTGGAGACTTTCTCAAGCCCCATCATACTGTGGAACGCTAGTGATCTTCCTCCCTCCCACATTTAACCTGGGAATTAACTGACGTCCAGAGAGGAAAGAGGACTTTCACAAGGTCACAGAGCAGATCAATTACAGGGATGGAAATCAGATCCAGGGCTCCTAACTCCAACTTCGGTGTCACACATTCGCCACTTTGGCAAGCAGACCAGAGCCGAAATCACTTTTCCAGGCTTGGCTCAGGGGTTACCGCCAGCAGGAAGACTTCCTGAGGGTTCCCTCAGGCCTTGGTGCTCCTGAGTCCAACGACAGAGCTATCCCTGACTTTCTCCTTTTCCCCAGTTGGACTGTAAGTTCCTTGAGGGATGGCATCACATTTTATACAATTTTGTGTCCTCAGAACCTAACAGTGGCACACAACAGATGCTTAATCAATGCTTGTTGAATTAAACTGTGGAAACTCTGCACGCTAGTGGCCTTGTCCAGGGAAAGATCAGTCACAATTCCTTACAAAAGTAGATTCCGTGTTTTTGAGGCTCTTTCACACAGAATGAGAATTAGCTAGTAAAGTGTTTGAAATGAAAATGTCACCACTGTTAGCTGTGTAGGAACAACCAGACCCTTTGTGCTCACCTAGTTCCCTATTGGCTCCCTAAAGCTCCAGATGTGTGAACCAACAACTTTTCAAATTAAACCACCCCACGTATGTACTTTTGTGCATGGTCTGCCAGGAAGCTTACACGTCATTCCAGGTACACTCTTGACTAGGTGACAGGGACAGTGTTCTCGCCTATATCCATGGAGTTTCTGATCTTTGTGTTGCTGTTCATTCATATGTGCAGGTGGGCGTTTTATCCTAAGCTTACTCTTTGCCTTTCCGGGAAAAGGTTGGACAGGTGGTATACAAGGTAACAGGAAAGTGTCCCCAGAACTCTGACTGTGAAAAAAACACTCATGAAGATAAGGAATTCCTATCACACAAGCTTAAACCAAAACCAAATTTGGTTGGTGGTTACTATGGTGTCCAAAGTCTTTGCAAGGTCGTCATGGATGGAGACGGGCGCTGGAAATTCTCAGAACTGGTTAGCTTCTTCCAGAACTGGGCACAGGACACAGATCTGGGACATGTGGATATTCTCAGCCTTGGAGAGGCAGGCTCAAGAATGGGAACAAGACAGTCCTCAGAGCCTTTCCAGGGCCTGAATTTTTAACCTTTTAAAGATTTTCTCTTCTCTGGTTCCAGAACCACACTCACCAAACAACCTCTTAATAGTCTCAGCTTTGCATGCATTCTAACACTGGGAACAGGTCTCCAGGGATAGGACACTGGGGGAATGGCTTCCATCATAAATGAAAGTTGCCATGGGGTGTCAACAATGGTCTGTGGTGAGCTTCATTAGCAGGAGTCAGTGGGGCAAGCTCCTGAAGCATCTACATATTTCTGGACTTGGCAAAGCTGAAGGGCATCCTAGGAACATGGTTCTACATGCAGCTCATGCCATACCCGGGCCCTCCTGGAGCGGCCGGCCAGCCTCCTCTCCCTGGCCATCTGGCTAGCCCCGTCAAACGGCAACAGGTGGTAAACCACACACACCAGCTTCAGTGCCTGGAGTGGGGCTGCGCAGGAGGGTTCCACTGGTGGTGGGAACCCTGACTCCAGGCAGCAGCAGATGACCTTTGGGAAGAAACTCAGGAGGCCCCCTCGGGTACATCAAGGGAGAGGGGCATAGAGCCTTCTTGAGTCATCTTCGGAAACCCTGCTCCTAACAACAGCACTGATGCAGCTTCTAAACAGCAGCCTGTTCATAAAAGGGTGCTGAGGTACGATACATGGAGGGAGGCCAGCGGGGGTGTTACCAGCACCACCACCCCCAAGAGCATTACACACCAGAGATCAGGATGCAATCACAGCCTTCACCAAGGCCAGACCCAAGATCACGATGAGCAAAGAAGCAAGTAACACAACAGGACACCGTCTTTGCAGAGCAGGAAAGCAGACAGCATCACACAATGGGTTACAGATGACATTCACAGGACAAGGGGCAGCGGAAAGCCGCTTAAGAAACAACAACGAGGGTAAAATGAACACAAACAGCAAGATGCTGGTTAACACGGGGAGGGTCTGTTGGGGCCCTGGTATTCATTTTGTTATTTTATTAAATAGGTGCCCCAATCATGTGTTTTGTACATATTAAATATTTCATAATTATAAACCATCGAAAGGCGCGGCAGCTGTCATCGCTCAAGCCCCAGGCCTGCAGGCTCTGGCATGCTTTGCCGGTTGCTTAGGGGCACGGCTATAGGGCCCACCTGCCTACAGGGTGGCTGCTTATAGCTCAATCCTCCCAGGGGTACCAGCAGCCAGAAGACAGGGCTGCTGCCCCGCAAGGTGAGGTCAAAGGTTAGAAGCGACTGTGCAGCACACCGAGGCCATCTTCTTCCGGATTTCCGTCTCCCCCAGAAATCTGACCTGCCTGCTTTAGCAACCTGATTCTCACTTCCCCTGGGCCTGTCCTCTGGGATGCCCAGGCCTTGGGTACCCCATCCAGCCCAGCCCCACCACCTTCCTTCCACTCATTCTCACATTCAGCAAACATCTGTGGAGCACCGGCTATGTGCCAGGCACCATACATAGTGCTGGGGATACAGCAGGGAATAAAAGCCCACAAACCCCTCTGCCCTCATGGAGCTTATGTTTGAGTGAGGGGAGACTGACAATGAACACCGAGTGACTACCTAGAAATCAAGAAGAAAGGAGGAAACAACCATGGCCGAGCAGAAGGATAGGGAAAGGCAGGGGACAGGTCTGGATCAGGTGGTTGAGGACAGAGGTTACCTGGGCCAGAGGCCAAGAGGGAGGGAGGAGGACCACATGAATATCTAGGGAAGAGCCTTCCAGACTGAGGCCACCGGACCCTGCCCTTCCTCTTGCCTTCTCCTCCTCCTCCTGGAGTTTTGCCCGCCCCACCCCACCCCAGCCCACACCTCTCTCAAGCACTCTCTCCCCCTGCTACTGCTACTCACCTCATGTCCTATTCTAGTCTTAAAGGGGACCCAGGCTTTTGGCGGGGGGGGGGATTGGGAGGTTTCCAGACCACAGAGTCATTTGCACTGACCTTTGCTCAGAGCCTTTGGCCTGTCCCCACTGCTTGTGGCAAGCCTGATTTGCTCTAGGGATTAGCCAGGAGTCATACTTCCTGAGCCATCTTCCACTCAGCTTCTTTCCCTCTGGGCATCACCAGGCCTCAGGGCTGGGTTTGGCCTACGGGCTGTGATTTTTTCACATCCTTGTCAAACCTGAAATACCAGTGCCTGGAAAAAAAAAAAAAGATGTTGGCTTAATTACTATTATTATCACGAACAACTCGCTACTCCTGAATTTCCCTGAGAGCCACCAGCAGGTAGACATACCTGGAA
This sequence comes from Vulpes vulpes, assembly GCF_048418805.1. Lineage (NCBI taxonomy): Eukaryota > Metazoa > Chordata > Mammalia > Carnivora > Canidae > Vulpes > Vulpes vulpes. The sequence continues at coordinate 1,303,453 of NW_027325787.1, read as the reverse complement.
CTTCTCCACAGGCCATCTCTTGTATGTCTCCAGGGTTGTGATGGCAGTTGCGAGGGGTGGGACTGAGTCCAGACCTCATTGGGCCCATCTCTGGGGCTCTGCACAGTGAAGACCCAGAAGGTTCTTCCTCTCGGCAGGTCAGGCTGACAATGTCTGGTAGCTTCTGCTCCTGCCTCCTGTACCCCAGCAGCCACAGGGCTCAAGCACATGGTCTTGAGTACTCTGTTGGGTGTCCACTGCTTCCAGGGTGGCCTGCAGACACAGTCACAAATACTTACTGTTCCGTGGAATCCTAAAGGAAAACAGGCTGATTCCAGACCCTGAAGATCTCCAGCCTCATTCATTCATTTTTTTTTTTTTTTAAGATTTTAGTTATTTATTCATGAGAGACACAGAGAGAGAGAGACAGAGACACCGGCAGAGGGAGAAGTAGGCTTCATGCAGGGAGCCCGATGTGGGACTCGATCCAAGGACCCCGGCATCACGCCCTAGGCCAAAGGCAGATGCTCAACCACTGAGCCACCCGGATGCTCCCATTCACTCTTTTGTTCTCGCTCCTACACTGTGGGTGCGAGGGGGCCAGGGACGCAGAACGAGGGCTCGCGCTTTGGCCCTCGCATCGTGGGCCTCTACCCCTCCAGGTGCTTTACTTGCATCTTCCCGTTGAACTCTCAGCCGGCTGCACCGGGGTAGGTGTTCCCCCTCCAGCTGCGGGCACCTTAGGGATGGAGGGGCTCAATGCCGCGGGCCACGAAGCACCTGCCGAGCAGGGGTGGCTGCTGGCCAGCGTGGCAGCGGAGGCGGGCCTGCACGCTCCTCACTGCAGAGCTGGTGGTTAGAAGCCCCGTTGCAGAGGGAGGTGGCCCCGCCGGGGGGTCACACAGGATCTGTCAGCCGTGGAGCAAGGCTCCTGGGCCTGCATCTCACAGACCACACACCAATGTCCCTCCTGGACCAGAGGGGAGGGAACATTGCAGGCAAACGTTGCAGAGACAGTTCTCCGAGCTCGAGCTGAGAGGACAATGTGAGGGCCCGAGACGGAGGAGCAGTGTCCGCTGTTGAGAGGCCTCCTCCGGGTCTCCCTATTCCCTCTTGGTGGAACCCAAAGCACCAGACACCCAAGGGTCCCTTTCCTGGGGCTGTCCCAGCATCTGAGACCCTCAGGTCAACCTTTGACATGGGTCCTCAGGGGTGCCCGAAGGGTATGCAGGTCACGGCACAAGTTCCTCCGGACCTTCCCTGCTCACGTCCAATGGCTCGTTTCAGCTTCCGCGGGGCGCGCCGCCGTCCACCGGGGCTGCTGAGGAGATGAGAGACGCAGGAACCTGAGTGAAGCTCCTGGAGAGCAGCAGTGAGGCACCCGGAAGGGGCGATTCTGACAAGGACAGCGCTTCCTCACCCCCGGTCCAGAGTGTCAGCGCCATCCTCAAATGCAGGGTCCAGAATCCAGCACCCTCACCCCAGCCACAGCTATCATCTGGGGGGTCTCCACCGCCAGCTCTTTCCTCACCTTCCGGCAGTATTCTCAGCACAGCAGCCACGGTGAAATTCCTAAAATACAGGTCAAAAGGTCACACCCTTTTCTTATAAATTCTCAGGGACCTCCCATTTCCCCAGAGGAAAAGCCAGGGTATTAATAAAGGCCCTCAAGGCCCACCAAGAACCGAAACTCCTCCTCCCACCTCTGGGCGCCTCCTACTTCACCTTGCCTCTCCCCCTGCACTCCAGGCACACTGGTCTCTTTGGTGTGTCTCCAACACACCGAATATGCTCTTACCCCAGGGCCTTTGCACTGCTGTTCTCTCTGCCAAGAACTGTCTTCCCCCAGAGATGTCCTCCCCAGGCTCTCTCTCACCCTTTTTGACTCTTGATCAAATGTCACTCCCGTGAGGCAGTTCCTAACGCCCTTTGAAAACTGCAACATGCTCCACAATCCCTGGCCCCCAACTCTTTATTCTCCTCACTTGGCCCTGCTCTGTTTCTTCCACCTTACCTTGACTTTCTAACTTACCACTTTATTTTGCTTATTTTTTCCCCTGGCTGGAATGAAAGCTCTACCAAGGCAGGCCTTTGGCCTGTTTCGTTGTGCCATATTCCCTCCCAGCTCCCAGCGCCTAAAAGTCCCCAGCAGGTAGGGACGATCCCTACCTAGTCATCCAATAACCGAGAGCTTGCACACCTTGGACACCTGTCCCAGCTCTCAGTCTGCAGAGCCCAGGCAAGGCAACCCCCCAGGTGACGGGGCCGCCTCCTCAGAGGCCCGGAGTGGGGGGTGGCAGGCATCTCAGCTGGTGGCAGTCCTTGCCAGGCTCAGGCAACTCAACAGATACTCAAGGAGCCCCTGGGCAGGTGCAGTGGGCTGACTCCCCGCTGCCTCCTCTGGGCAGGGGCGGGGTTAGGGCTGCCTGGGGCGCAGGGGGGCCTGCTGGGGGCCCCGGGGATCTACCTGAAACCCTAGATGGCGATGGCGGGCCAGGCGCAGGGGGCCTCCGCTCAACCCGCCTCGCCGGGCCCCAGGCCTGCTAGTCCCGTGGGTGACCTTGCCCCGTTAGGCCACAGGCCAGCGCGCCTCGCGGTTTCTCCCCCTCCCCCGCCCTGCGCGCCCCGCCCCTCCCCCCCGCCTGCCGCTCCGGCCCTGGCCGGCAGGGGCCGCTCCTCGCGGCGCCCGGGGCCCCGCCGCCCGCCGCCGCCGCCGCCGCCCGCCTCCCCGCCCCTTCCCCAGCCGGCGCTCCCGTTACGCCGCGGAGCCGGGAGCCGGAGCCCGCGCCCGCGGCGGCAGCGGGAGGCGGCGGCGGGGGCGCCCGGGCGGCGGCGGCGGGGCCTGCGGGGCCTGCGGGGCCTGCGGGGCCTGCGGGCGGGCGGGCGGCCGGGCCGGGCCGCGATGGCGACCAGGAAGGCGGGCTCGCGGCTGGAGACGGAGATCGAGCGCTGCCGCTCCGAGTGCCAGTGGGAGCGGATCCCCGAGCTCGTCAAGCAGCTGTCGGCCAAGCTCATCGCCAACGGTAGGCGCCGCCGCGCCGCGCTCTCGGCCGGGCCGGGCTCCCGGGCTCCGCGGCTCCGGGGCTCCGCGGGGTCGCGGCCGGGGCGCGGGGCGCGGGGCGCGGCCGGGGAGGTGCGCGGGCCGGGGCCGGGGCCGGGGCCGGGGCCGGGCCTGGGCGGCGCGGGGTCCCGGGCGTCACGCGGTCGGGGCGTCCAGCGGCCCGGGCCCCGCGCGCGGAGTTCGGGGGGGCTCCAGGGCCCGGCTGCCCGGCCCGCGCCCCGCCGAGCCCGGGGGCCTTCGGTCCTAGGAAGTTGGAGGCGGTGGGGGGGGCCCTGCCCCCGGCAGGCCGGCAAGTGTGCAGCAGATCACGGGGTGTGCGTGCCCTCTGCGCTCCCGGGGTGGGGGGCGGGGGGCGGGGGGCGGGGGTCGAGCGCAGACCCCTGGGAAATAGGGTTTGTAAACACATGACGTTCAGGGGGCTCCAGGCGGAAGCCCAGACCTGGGGCGTGTGTAGGGGGTGGTGGTGGAAGGCAGGTGAGACGTGTGTCCTGGGGTTCAGCGAGTAGGATGTCGAAGCTGTGGACCTAGGGAGGTGGGGTTTGGGAAGGCAGGGGAAATAGAGTCAGAAGAGACTGAGGGAGAATACTGTGGACCAGGGTGGGAATGTGGCCAAAGCATGGGACTGGGTGGGCTAGGGGCCTGGTGCCCAGAGGAGGAAGGGGGTCCGAGAGAGCCCCTGAGTAGGAGTCTGGTGCTTGGAGTTAATCAAGGTCCCATTGACTGAATTGGTTCTTGTACCCAATCGAATCGAAATTGCATCCCAAATCCCATTCAGTGCGCAGCTCCACGTGGCCTTATTTGTTTTGGAAGCAAGTATCAGTTAATATTTGCTGGTCTTTTAGTGCCCGCCAAAACTGCGGGCACCGATGGACTGGTGAGAGGGCAGAGGTTTTGTGTCATTCCATCTCTGGCAGCCCGGGGCTGGGTGAGCAAATGTTGGCTGAACAAATGAATGAAAGAATGAATGAATGAAAGACGGTGCTCTGAGAGAGGACATGGCACTATTTATGACCTTCTAACCTCAAACTACCCAGGAATGGAGACGGATGTCAAGTGTCTTCTTCGAGGGCGGTTTATGATCGTGTCTTTTAACGGTACTAGTGCCTTGAAAGAAGAACTTGGTTTTGCACACTCTCAACTGTGGTCCCTTGCTTCAGGCAGAGGTTTCCTGCGTGGATGCAGGTGCCATGACTGCCCTAGGGGCATGGAGGAAGCATAGACCTACCTGGGCTCAACTCCATGGAAAATATTGAGTCCTCTCTAAGTCAATATTCCAGGAAAATGGCATTCAGGGCCATGGGCCCCAATGGCAGCTTGACCTTGGCCTTCCTGTAAGGCTCACCAGCTTGTCCTCTTGCTTCTCCTCTTCTTACCGGCAGCATTTTCTCATTTCCTCTTGGAATTGGACAGTCTTGGGTCCACTTCCCAGCTGTGCAGGCATAAAATACCTTCAGGACAGGTTGATGTTAGGGTTAAGTGGATCCATTTGTGAGCCCCTTGGTTCTTTCCTTCCAAACCCACTTGTTTTCTGCTTTATTTACTCAACCAGTCAACTGGTATTTGCATGCCCACCTGTGCCAGGAATAGAACAGAGGTGAATAACACTGACCATACTCCTAGCCTCCCGAACTGGACCTTTCTGAGGAGACAGGCAATGGCAAATACGGAAATCAATAAACGGGATAGCTTCAGATGGTAAGAAGTGCTTTGAAGACAACAGATGAGGTAATGTGATGCAGAGTGATGAGTAGGGGAGGAGGGGCGACTCACTATGGTGGTCTTTGGAATAAGAGGGTAAATGGACTTTGGTGGCATAGGTGCATCTTACTTTCACAGCCCCACAAGGCTTGGCTTCCTTCCCAGGGCCTGGTCCCTGGGGTCTGGGCCTGAGTCATTGTGGGGCTTGTGGGGGAGTGGGTCGTGCAGGGCACTGTGGCCCATGGGCCCGTGTGCAGGTTTGGTTTGGGGAAGTTCATGAGAGATAGATTTCTGCTCTAGAATCCATATGACTTGTAGCAGTCATTGAAGGCAAAAGGTCACCCAGACTTGAAAAGGTCAAAGAGATTGCTTAGGAACATAACAAAACAAAATAAAGTGGAGAAAAAGATGAAACACAACCAGAATTATTGTGGCTCTTCTTTGGGGTTTAGAGAACTTTTTAAAGGAGAGTCTTCTCCTTCCTTTGGCCAATGGAGGCTTCTTTAGGCTACTGGTGGGACTTCCTCCTGGCTTGGAGGGCATGAGCTCCCCCTAGACCCTTTTGCATGCACTGGACTTCACGTTCTGGGCAGATCTGGCAAAGTCCTTAAGCAAAAGCATTTGCTGCTTACAATAAGGAAAGCGAGTTAATGTCATGTTTGTCACAGGAAGACAGTTTGAAGGCAGCCACAGGCAGAAAAGAACACAGTCTTTGGAAGCTGGCAGACCCGGTGCCTGAGCCTAACTCTGTGTCTTTGGCCAAATCGCTTAACTAACCACTTAGAGTTTCAGTCTCCTCATCTTAGAATGCAGGAGGGAAAGACTGAGTTTTCAGGGCAGTTAAGAGAACCACAGGAACTGATGACTCCCAGGTCTAGTCACAAAGTCTGACCCGTTAGCATGCAGACCAGACCCTTCATTCATTCATTCCACAAATATTGAGTACTTGCTACGTGCTAGGCGCTGTTGTAGGCACTGGGGATGTACCAGTGAACAGAACGGACAAAAATGACAAATGTCTCTGCCTTTATGAAGTCCACATTACAGTGGGGAAGGGGCAGGGAGACATAAATCAAAATCACTAAGTAAAATTTATAGGATGCCAGATGGTGATAAGTGGTATTAGAGGGGAGTCAAGAGGGGAAGAGGCAGCAGTGCTTTGGGAGTGGGGTGGGGGTGGGAGGCACAGAGGTTACTAGTTTAATTGGTGGCCAGGGAGGACCTTACCGGGAAGGTGGCATTTAAGAGAGGACCAGAGGCTGTGGAGGGGACATCAAGGGCAGAGGGCTGATCAGGGCAGAGGGATGGTGGGGCCAGATCACATGCGGCCTTGGAGGTCATGGTTAAGGCTTTGGCTTTTCTTTGAGGTGGGAGCCCTCTTTAAGCCGAGTCCTTCGGTTTTCCATGCTCTTGCTTACAGAGGCATCCCTACTCCTCAGCATTTGCTGCTTCTGGGATGGGAGCATGGCAACCCCTCCCAGTAAGGGCTTGAAATAGTGGACACTTTGAGAGCGCACAGCTCCAGCCTGACTCCTTTGAGATAAATTAGTTTAGACAGTTTGGCCGAGAGGTGGATAAGGAAGAAAAGGGCAAATGCCAAGCTGAAAACAGACCCGGGAAATCCATTTTCTGCCTCATACTCCACTATGGGTACCATCTTAATCATCCATGTCAAAAAGCAAGAACAAAACAACCCCAACAAAATCTGTGGCAGCTACATGCCAGGCCCCTGTGAGTTCCAGCAAGACAGTGATCACGCAAGGTAAGAAGGGCGCGGTGTGGGGTGGGAGAAAATTCGACTCAAGTCTTGCTTCTGCCTGAGGTGTGGTCAGCGAAGCAGCAGCTTGGCCATCACATGGGAGCATGTGAGGAAGGCAGACTCTCGGCCCCACCCCAGACCTGCATCTTCACCAGGTATCCAGGGGATCTGTGGGACAGGGGATTCTGAGGTGCCCTGGCCTGGGCTGGGGGTAGAGATCGAGAAAAGCACATCAGCTCCCTGTTGGCTCACAGGTCAGTCCTGGCCCTAGGAGGGCAGTCCCGGCTGCCCTCTCTCCCCAGAATGTCACCTTTTAGCCTCCCAAAGGCGAGGTTCACTACTGTGTGACAAAATGCAGTGGCTTGGCACCTGGGCTTTAATCCAGACTCTACCCGCCGCTGGCTAGGTGACCCTGAGCCGGTCACTTAGCCTCTCAGAGCCTGTGTTCTTCATTGCTGTGATCAGGTTAATAATCGTCCTCCGTTAGGGTGGCTGTAAGGAAGAAATGGGTCGATATATGCTACATGCAAAATGCTGGCATTTACTCCCTCCGGCTGGCTCAGTGTAACCCTGGACGAGGCAGGCCACGTCCTGGATATCACCTGGCTGGGAAGAGTGAGAGCCCTGAAATGACACACCTGGTCGAGACTCCCATGATTTTCAGTAACAGAAACAGGCATTTTGGAGCTTGTGCCAGCCCCAACAGACAGCCACTCCCTTTCTGAGGCAGCGTCTGCTTCTCCTTCATTTCCCTGTCAGTCTTTGTAGGTAAGCTCACCTAACTGAGCTTCTCCTTTAAGGGATCATCACAGTTCTGACTGGGTGTGATTTTGAGACATTTTAATTACCTCTTGGTGATGGACAGGTAGGGAAATGGTGTCTGAAACAAAGAATATTTCTGGGGCAAAGTTTGGTTACAGAATGTATGGAGACCACTGAGTGGGAGTGAAGTTTTTGCATTTGCCACTGGCCGGTATTCCCAGTGGCCTTGGTGCCTTCCTCCTGGTGGCATCCCCTCTGGAGGCTTTCCTGACTTCCTGAGCCCCCTGGTCTCAGGCCTCTGGAGGCTTTCCTGGCGGTCCTGGGGCTTCTTTGGAAAGAAGGCTGAGGTTTACCTGAGAGCCTGCTGGGGAGTGGGAAAGAGGCACTGTTGCTTGGATGTTCCCAGGGTACTGCAGACTCCTGGGAGTCAGACTGTCCCTGGACAGTAGGGAGGGACACTAGTGAGACCTTGCTGACACTCTGTCCTAGCCTTCCCAGGGCAGCTGTCCTGCTTTCAGATACTCTGTTTTGTTGTCTTCTGAAGGACACACCTTTGTGGCCGACCATATGTCCTGACTTTTGGATTTTCAAAGATTCCCTTATTTGACAATAACATATTGATAGCTCTGGAGCTAAGCACTGGGGCTCATGGTCACTGTAGTCAGGACAGGAGAACCATGACCATGTGGCTCCATACAGGGGGACCAGGACTGCTCAGCTTTCCCCTGGCCTCCTGCTTAGAGGGATTCTAGGTTTTGAGGATTCCTGGCGTTGATCTGCTTGGTAAGCCAGCCTTTCCAGTGTGTCTTCCCATTACCTGGGCTTCCCTTGTGCCCCGCTCCCACCCTGCCCCCACTGGCTGGTTTGGCCTCTTGGACCCCCTCACTCACCTTGCTCATTGTCTTTCCACCTGCGCTCATGCTGTTTGCTCTGAAGGCCCCTCTGCAGGCCAGAAGCCTACCTGTCTGTCAAGGTCTGGTTCAAGTTCCTCCCAGCTGTCCTTCTGTCACAGAAAAGGATGTTTGCCTCAGACAAAACAACCATACAGTGTTAGAAACAGATGGGTCTGGAGAAATCACACTGGATAGCAGTTTTCAAACTGTCTTGTTGAGGAACCCTTCTGGGAACGTGCTTTAGGGGCCTGGCGGCTGGGTGGGCAGGCCTCACTCACTGGAGCAGTGATAACTTTTCCTAAGTTTTCCTTTGATTGAGGAGCTAATTGGCTTTTAAAAACACATTTGAAAGCCACTGCTCTAGTCTGAAGCTCCCCATTTTTCAGATGAAAAAACAGGCTCATAGAGGCGTCTTCCTTAAAGCCACCAGCTGGCAAGCGGCAGAAGCAAGTGAGGTGGGTCAGAGCTCTGGCCTTGAGTTCAGTTGCTCCAAGTGAGTTGCTGGTGCTTCCTAAGAGAGGTACTTCACCTTGGGAAGCTCGTGTGTAAAGAACCCCTCTTCTGAAACTCCTGGTGCCAGCTGTGTTTCAGAGTGCAGAATTTTCCAGAACATGGTACATATACTGGCCAGTACGTGACACTCGCAGCGGGTCCAGGGACAGCACTTCATCATGAAACGCGTCACTATTTCTGCATTAAAACATGCAAACAGTCCTCGCAAGAGGATAGATTATAAATAGCTTTTGTTGCCCAACAAGTCAACAAAAACAAAACCAGCTTTTGGTTTTTAGAGAGTTCTAGATTTGGGAAATTATGGATAAGGGATTATGGACCTGTAATGACAGTGACAAACGTGTAGGGCTGTGATAAGGCCCGAATGTGCGAACGGGAGACAAACCGCGGTGCCCGCGCCGAGTAAGCTGGGGGAGGGTCATCGTCGCTGTCTCCAGTTCCTCCAGTTGGGGGCTGTGCCCCTTCCCCCCCCCCGTGGCCTTCCAGAGCCCTGCCGAGGCCCCTACGGTGTCCTCGGAGGCCAAGGCAGGCCTCTGGCCCGGCCGGGCTGTTCCCCCCTGGGGCTGGCAGCGACTGGGGGCCAGTCAGAACCGCCCCCCCCCCCCCCCGCCCCCGCACCGCCCCTCGTCAGTCCGGCGTTCTCCCCGGCATTCTCCCCGCAGCTCCTTTCCTCCTCCCTGACCGAGCCCCACTTTTGTCCCACGTGGGCACGTGTGGTTACCAGCCCCGCCCCGTGCCACGTGCTTCCCTGTGGGCGGGCCCGGGCCTGGGTGGGGCCACCCCCTGCCTGTGATTGGTCGAGGCATAAGCATGTGACTTAGTTCTAGCCAATGAGACGTCAGGGACGTTGCTGTGGGAGGGGCTTTTGGCAAAGTTTTCCTCCTGCTTCCGGGTGGCGTCCCTGCTTTCCAGGTGACGGGAGTGGGCTGTTCCCGCGGGGCTTGGGGCGGGCGCTTCTGAGGGTGGGCGCTGCTGCTGCCTGGTGGCCGCGAGGGTCCTTCCGCAAGAAGGATGTGGCCCCACGCCCGGAGGGGCTCTTGTCTGGACTTCGTTTATGTGGGATGACGACCGCCTTCCCGTTGAAGCCACCGAGTGGGATGTTCGGTGGTTCCCTGCTGCTGAAGGCGTTCCCTCCGGCGCCCCTGCCCCGCCAGCCCTGCTCCGGGCATCCGGCGGGCACGCGCATCCGGCGGGCACGGGCATCCGGCGGGCACGGCCTTCGCTCCTGCTTCACACTCACCTCGCTGCGGTAGACTCCTGACCCTCTGGGCGCCCTCATGCTTGGCAGGTGGTAGAGGGTTGCAGGCCTTTCTGGAAAGCCAGTGTTTCCCATTTGAGAAGCCAAGAAAAGGGAAGAGGTTTTCTGAGATCTCTCAAAACCATCCTCGTCAGCTACCAGGACAAGAACGAGTGGAGTTTGGCAGATGGGTACCACATAAAGACATAAAGGGCAGCGGCAAGCCACAGGAAACCTAACAGTGTGGCTCCAGCCCCCATCTGTCTGCCCGTGCTCACCGAGTGTGGTGGAGGTGCAAGTGCCAGAGCGAGGCAGAACAGATGGCTTTTGGTCCCTTCGGAGGCCTGCCGGAGCTGGAGTCAGAATCTCCATGCATTCACCCTCACAGTGACCTTGTGCACCTCACTTGATTCTCTTGACACCTTAGTTTTTCCGGCTACACAGGTGTTAAAACATTGTTCAAGCATTGCTTGAACTTTTGCTGTGTGCCATGTGTGGGCCTGAACTTTTACGTGGATTCCAGTTAATCATTACAACAACCACATGTGGAACGAGGTCGAGGGTGATAATTCTTATTCAGGGATAAGTAGACTGAGGTTTGGAGATGTTCATTGAGCTGAATTTTAACCCACTTCTAACTCTAGTTTCATTATTCTTTATACCAACAAATGGTTTTCTAAATTTGTTGGATCAAAGAATCACCAAGTTGGCTTGTTGGGCCACATTCCCAGTGGCTCTGATGCAGCAGGTCTGGGGCAGGGCCTGAGGCTCCTGCAGGCTTAGCAAAGCTCCTGTGTGATGCCAGTGCTGCTGGTCCGTGGACCCGCTCTGAGTGGCACTGAGCTAAGGGAACCTGGATGTTATAGGTTCCCAGATCCCTCCTGTCGGGAGGTGATTTCCCTGGTCTGAGTTGGGGGCTGGAAATCTGCATTTTAAAATAGAGCATTAGGTGAATTGTGAAGGCAGGTCTGAAGCTATGCCCTCAACCGTAATCTTTAGCATTTAATGAGTACGTCCTATGTATGGGGCCTGCACTAGAACAGATAGACTGAGTGGGTCACCAGCCACAGAAGCTAACAGCTCAGAACAGTCACACAGTCTCTGGGCAGCTGAGCACCTGGGGGCTGGTTAGCAACTCAGATTCCCTGGCTGGGCCCAAGTCCTGCTTCAGTCCTGCTTCTTAGTGGGGTTGGGGTTCAGGAAGCAGGATTGGTTTTTGTTGTTTGTTTTTTTAAGGATTTATTTATTTATTTATTTGAGAGAGAGTGTATGCATAAGCAGGGGGAGCAGCAGAGGGAGAGAGAGAAGCAGACTCTCCACTGAACAGGGAGCCTGATGTGGGACTCAGTCCCAGGACCCCAGGATCATGAGCCAGGTGTCCCAGGAAGCAGGATAGGTAATTAGTATAGGTGGTTGTAACACATGAAGTTCCAGGACCAGATTTTAGACACGATTGTCCAAATGGTGGGAGAGGGTATCACCCTGTGGCTTGAGAACAATTACAGCATTACTTACAAGGCTTCAGGGTGCGGCTGGTTACTGGGGGACTGAGGGCAGGGTACGCTTAGTGAGTAAAGCCTGGCAGAGAGCCAGGAGGGGGATCTTGGGCAGAGCTGTGGCTTTCGGGTGACCACCTTGTCTCAGTTGGCCTGAGACTTGCTTGGTTTTAAGCACTGGAAGTCCTGTGCCTGGGGAAGCCCCTCAGCCCTGGGCAAGCACGACTGTAGTTTACCTTTTTGGGCAGTTGGAGGTATTTTCCCAAAGAGGAAAGGAACCTGGTGCAGGAGAAAGCAGTGGGCTTTGTCCCATTAGATCTGGGATTAGATCCCAATTCTGGCACTTACTGCTTTTCTGGCCTTGGGTGAGTTACTCAGCTTCCCCAAGCCTCACTCTTTAGCTCAGACTTTGTTTTGAGAAGCAAAAGAGATAATGCAGTTAGTTCAGGCCCCAGCAATCATCTGAAGCAGTCTGCCTGAATCAGGAGTACTCTGTGTAGAAGAAGGGTAGAAAGGTCCAGATCCTCGGCCCTTTACAGGCGGAAGAGGCAGGCAGGGTAACAGAAACAGCGATGATCGCAGAGCTGTGCAGTGGGGGTTGGAAGCAGCTTCTGTGGTTTGGAATTGTCACCGAGGCCCAAAGCCGATGGCAGGGTCCCGCACTAGTCAGAGCAGACCTAGGGCCTCAGCCAGACAGAGTCCCCAGGCCTCGCCTGGTGGCCATTCATTCTGCACTCTAGTGAGTGGGTTAGGATGTGGGGGCGCTGGAACGTGTACTTGGGACACAACAGTGAATGTGACCCTGGGCTGCCGGCCCCACGAGGGCAGGGCTTGTTTGCTATTTTGTACGTTGCTCTGTCTCCAGCACCAGTAACACCTCTGACACACAGTAGGTACTCAGTTGTTCAGGGAACAACTTGGCTGTTGCCCTTGAGGGCTTACCTTGGATTCGTTTGCTCATTAAACACCTACCAAGCACGTACCAGGTGCCTGTCCCTTGTGCACCTGGATGTCGGTGACCTTCTCTTCCTGTGTCCCTTGTGCACCTGGAGGGTCAATGCTAGCTGAGTGGCCCTTCCCAGGGAGGGTTCCTCGTCTCTCCCTGGCCTTTCTCTGCCCCTCCAAACTCCTCACCTATGGACTGGTGCAGCCCCTGGGCTCCTTCTCTGGCCCTGGAAGATTTGAGGCCTAACAAGAAGCAGTTTTTTATTTTCAAGTAAGGAGTGTTGGGTTGATGAGGTGATATTGCCAGGAACCTGCAATAAATGCCTTTCCTTTCTCTGGCCCCTGCCAGGCCAAGGGAGGCAGCTCTCCACTGAGTCTTGGGCCTAGAGGCCTGGGAACGTGGGTCCCTCAAGTCTTCTACAGCTGCTGCATGGTCTGTGGTAGCCTCCTTCCTGCCTCTGCCCGACCCCACACACCAGTTGTGGCGTCTCCCTTCCGCCTGGACTATTCACTTGGGGAAGTCCTACCTCACTTGGAGAAATTCCTGAGGCCTAGCTCAGACCACACTTAGCTTTGACAGTCTTCTGAGTGGGCCTGATGGTCTTTCCACCCCACCATGCCGGGACTCGGTGGTCCCTGGCTCTCTATAGACCATACTCTTTGAGGGCAGGGAGTGGCTTAGGGCTTTGAATCTTCAAAAGATGCTTGCTGACTTGTTGTGGGTGTGCATTTCACTTGTCTGTATGGAGCCGGCTTCCTGAGAGAGCCATTTCCAAGCCTTCTGGGCTGGCCTGATAACATCCCCCTGCCCTGTTAGAGTCATTTCCTGCCCTGCAGAGCCCTGGGGACAGGCCAAACCAACTCTAAGATGACTTTCAAGTTACCTTTGCTCTTATTAAACTAGGTTTTCTAGGGGAAGTGTGTGTGTGTACACGTGCATGTGTACGTGTCATTCCAGTATACTTGTCTATTCAGCCAGCACGGTGGAAGTATTGTCTTCTGTTCCCACATTTTACTCTTTCATCCTGTCCTTCCAGCATCTGCATTGTGTGTGAACATGGGGAGGAGGCTTTGGCATGAAGCCTGGACTCCAGCTACCAAGATTTTCCCAGAGTATCATTTCTGCCAACTTCTTTGAGCTCTTTAGTTTTGACTTATGGCATCATTGCCTTTCAGTCAAGGTCCAAATAGCAGGTCCTTTGAACTGGGTCATAATTTAAGTAAAGATACTGGCCGGGGAACAACGGGAGCCCTGAGGTAGAAATGGGAAGGCCTGGGTCTTGGTCAGCAGTCATGTCCCAGCTCTGTGCCAGGCACTCTGGGTGGGTGGGTGGGGGAGCTGAGTCTCCAGAGACTGAGATACTTGATTAGGTCCTGTCCATGAAAGGGAGACCTATTGATTGATTCACTCATTTCAGAAACATTTTTTTTACTTAAATTCAATTAGCCTACATATAATACATCATTAGTTTCAGATGTAGTGTTCAATAATTCATCAGTTGTGTATAACATCCAGTGCTCATCACATCACGTGCCCTCCTTAATGCCCATCACTCAAGGACCCCGTTCCCCTCCCCCACCTCCTCCCCTCCAGCGACCCTCAGTGTGTTTCCTAGAGTTAAGAGTTTTTCATGGTTTGTCTCCTTCTCTGATGACTTCCCATTCAGTTTTTCCTCCCTTTCCCTATGATCCTCTGTGCTGTTTCTTATATTCCAAATATGAGGGAAGCCATACGATAATTGTCTTTCTCTGATTGACTTATTTTGCTCAGTGTAATACCCTTCAGTTCCATCCACATCAATGCAGATGATAAGTATTCATCCTTTCTGATGGCTGAGGAATATTCCACTGCACATATATATATACATACCACATCGTTATCCACTCATCTGTCAATGGACATCTCGGGTCTTTTCACAGTTTGGCTACTGTGGACATTGCTGCTATGAGCGTTGGGGTGGGCACTACTTGGTATTTACAAAAGGATACAAAAATACTGATTTGAAGGAGCATATGCACCCTGGTGTTTATAGCAGCAGCATCAACAATAGCTAAATTATGGAAAGAGCCCAGATGTCCATCAACTGATGAATGGATAAAGAAGATGTGGTCTATATACAATGGAACATTACTCTAACATCAAAAAGAATGAAATCTTGCCATTTGCAATGGTGTGGATGGAACTAGAGATTATTATGCTCAGCAAAATAAGTCAGTCACAGAAAGACAAATACCATATGATTTCACTCATATGTGGGATTGAAGAAACAAAACAGATGAACATAGGGGAAGGGAAGGAAAAATAAAGTAAGATGAAAACAGAGAGAGGCAAGCCATAAGAGACTCTTCATGATAGAGAACAAAGGGAGGGTGCTGGAGGGTTGTGGGTAGGGGATGGGCTAGATGGGTGATGGGCATTAAGGAGGGCACTTATGATGAGCACTAGGTGTTAGATGTAAGTGACGAATCACTAAATTCTACACCTGAAACCAAGTTTACCTTATGTGTTAACTAACTAGAATTTAAATAAAAACTTAAAATTATTAAAAAAACCCTTAAAATTAAAAAGAAAAAGAAATATTTACAGAACACCCACCACGTGCTAAATCCTGGAAATGGAGCATGAATGTGAGAGTGACAGGGTGGAGGTCAGAGCCAAGGTGAAAAGGTACAGGATTTGGGCTTTCACTTTGGATGAGAGGGGAGCCCCTGGAGGGTTTCAAGGGGCGGGGTGACCTGAACCTCTTCTGCACCCTGCTGCTTGACCATGACCTGCCCCTGCGTGCTGCTGAGTAGTTGTGTGTAGCGGGAGGAAGGCCTCAACCTTGCCGGTCCTTTGCACTTGATGGTCGGTGACCTCAGAGGCCCTGTCATGCATCCGGTCTGTTCGGTTTGTTCGTATCCCTGCTCTCACATATTCTTCCCTTTGTAGGCCTTTTATCTGGATGCCATCCTGTCCCTCCTAGCTCACGGGCTGGCCTCCTACTTTACTGAGGACAAAGAAGCAGTTAGGAAAGCCCCTTGTTTCCTACCAACAAGTCATCCTGTTTCCCCTCCTGTCACTATGTGGAGGCTCCAGTTCCTTCCAAGGCCTCAGAACCCCTCTGTTCACACCTCCTTGGGACTTTCTCATCTCTTCTGGATCAATTCTCTGTCTCTGTCAGTTTCCTGGTCATTCCCTGGAGGACTCACAGATACCCTGGGCTCCCCTGTAAAAACCTTCCCTAAACCCATGTCTCTCTCCTTACTGCCCACCTCCCTGCGCTGTCTCAGCGAAGCCTCTTCAAAGAACCATTGTCTCCGCAGCCTGCTCCTTTGAGCTTGTACCCCCACACACCCTGATCCTTCCCATGTCAAGGTCACCCTGTGATGTGGCCTCCCTGTTGCCAAATCTAATGGTCATGTTTGTGTTCTTATCTTCCTCCTTATTCCAGTCGCCTTTATCCCTCTTGGCCACTCCCTCCTTCCGGAAACTTCTAATCTGTTTCTGTAACAAACACGGTCCTGGGTTCTTTTCACTGGATCCATCCACTTGCTCTCCTCCAGCTTTGATGCCAGCCTCCATCCACTGACTTGATTTCTCTACGTGGGTATCAAAGGGTATTTAAGTCAGAACAGAACTCTCGGTTTTTATTCCTATTCACCTCAGTAGATGGCAAGAGGGTACCCCTATTTCCGCCTAGTGTGCAGGCCCAGAACTGAAATGAAAGAATTTCTCTTTGGTCCCTCTCCACTCCCCACCCCTCCTGCATTAGTTTCCTATCGCCGCTGT
This sequence comes from Vulpes vulpes, assembly GCF_048418805.1. Lineage (NCBI taxonomy): Eukaryota > Metazoa > Chordata > Mammalia > Carnivora > Canidae > Vulpes > Vulpes vulpes. The sequence continues at coordinate 1,287,338 of NW_027325787.1, read as the reverse complement.
AACTAATTAATACATGTGGACAGGCTTAGAATAATGCCGACTTGTTCTCTGGCAGCTCCGGAGGTCAGAAAGTGGGAATGGGCCTCATTCGGCTCGGTGTCCACGGGGCTGTCTTCCTCCTGGAGGCTCTAGGGAAGAACCGGTGCCCTGTCTTTCCCGGCCCCCACACTGCCCGGGTGGCTTGGTCCTCGGCCCCCCTCCATCCTTAGAGCCAGGAGCCTAGCTTCCTCTGTGAGTGGACCTGCTTCTGTCACCATACCTCCTCCTCCTTCTCTGATCCACCTACTTCCCTCTCCTAAGGCCCCCATGTGCCCACCCATGTAATCCAAGATAATCCCATCTCAATCTCTGTAACTTCATCCCACCTGCAAAGTCCCTGCTGCCAGGTAAGGTGACAGTCACCTCTGGGGTCAAGCCGTTAGTGAGTCTTGTTTATCTTATCTGAGGATTGTGTCCTCCCTCTATCTGCCTCTCCCCTTCTACACTATTTCTCACCTCTGCCCCCTTGTCCCAGGGTCGTCACTCCTCCGCTGGACTCCCAGAGTGACCTTCCAACCCTGCCATCGCTCGGCTGCTCCCACCCCAAGTGCATTCTCCACGTAGCAGACGGAGGGGTCTTCACAAAGCCCAAACCTGGTCCCTTCACCCACTGTTGGCATGCTCCCTGCCCCCTGCAGAGGCTTCCAGGTGCGCCTAGAAGGAAAGCCACAATGCTGACCACAGTGTCTGGGCATGTTCATGGCTGCCCTCCCCCTCCGACCGCCCTGCCCGTATCCATCGCCACCGCTCCAGCCGCTTGGCCCCCTGGCTGCTCCTGGAACATGCCAGCTGTGTTTCGGCCCCGAGGCCCTTCTGTGGGCCGCAGGAGTGCTCTCCCTGCCAGCGCTTTGTGTGGCTGACTCTGTCTCAAACTCAGACTCCTCGGAGACTCTGCCCCTGATCTGCCCTCCTGGTCTCAAGTAGTCACCCGGTTACTCACTGTCACGTCACCCTGTTTAAGCTCTCTGCTCATCTCTTAACCACTGGCTTTTTTTATGGTCTGTCTCCCCTTCTGGAACATAAGCAGCACAAGGGCAGAGACCCCTCTGTCTCCTTCACTGCTGTGCGTGCTGGGTGCTGGCAGGTGCTAAATAATTGCTGACTGAGGTGTGCATTCGCGCACAGTGCTGCAAGGAGCGTGGGGTCTCAGGCCGGGGGAGCGGGGAAAGCTTTTCCAAGGTGACCCTGGAGGGCATCTCACACAATGCCTGGATTTTGGCAGGAGAAGGGAGGGAGGCACAACCTGTCCAGACACCCTCAGGTGAGTCAGAGTGCCACAGTCTAGGAAGGATTCAGGGGCCTGGAGAGGGTGCACATGGGAGGCCAAGGAGAGCAGGTGACGAGCACTCAGTGATAACCGCAGACTCAGACCTCCTCCACCTGGTTCTGAGATGATGGGCCAGGCTGGGTAAACCCCCCACGGGGGCAGCAGACAGGCGTTCCAGACTCAGAGCATACTCCAACACGGGCCTCTTCTTTTCCTTTTAAATTAACTAGTTAATGTTTTGTGCAGGTCAAATGCAATAAAGATCAAATAATATGAGAGAGAGTAGAAACTTCTGGAACCTGCGTCATCTCTGTGTCCTCTTGCTCCTTTCCAGAGACATAGCCACTCTTAAGACTTTCCTGGGGGTCCTTTTGGAAACATTCAGCATATCTATAGATTTATAAGAAAGTGTGTTGTTACTTTTTGTTTTTATATACAGTGGTAACATACCGCACATCCTATTTTGTGTCTCTCTCTCACGTTGTTAGCTATTGCTGTGTAACAAACCATCCCAAACTTCCGGCCTTAAAACAGCCACCTTTTACTATTTTTTACCATTCTGGGCTTGCCGGGTCTTGCTCATCTGCATCTGCCACCAGCTGTGGGTCGGTTCCATGACATGATGGCCCTTGGCTGGGCTCTCTGCAGGCCAGGCCTGGCTGAGGCGACTCAGCTCTGTTCCCTGTGGCCTTTCTGAGATCCAGGCCAGCCCCACTGCAGAGAAGGGCAGAGGGGAGCAAGAGGGAAGTAGGGTGGGCACAGATGCTCGAGGGAAGTGGATGTGAGTAAGCACTTTTCCCAGCGGCTGCGTGTGTCACGTGATAGTGTCCTGTCCATCAGAGCAAGTCACCGGCCAAGCCAGGCTCAGCGTGAGTGGCCACAGAGCTTGTAGACAAGGCGGGGCCTGGGGCGGTTTGTGTAGTCAGGCTAGCGGGGGGCTGTGTGTAGATGGCTTTCCTTTGCATCATGGGCATGTTATGTCCCATCACGTGGCAGGTACTGTAATTCACTGGACGGATTCCTGCCGAGGACCATGTGGGTTGGTTCTGGTCCTTTGCTGTTAGCACCAGGGCTGCATGGAGCCAGCATCCCTGTATGTGCAACTTGGTGCTCGAGGGCCCACATATGCAGGGGATGTGCTACTATGACTGGACGTTCTGGGTCAGACGTTGCTGACTTGCCCTCTGTGGACACTCATCCTGACCTGTGCTCCTACCAACGCTGTCCAGCACTGTCTGGTTTTTTTTTTTTTTTTGGTCACTTTTTGGTGGGTAGGGTGATGGCAAGTACTGCAAGTGCTGAGGTACCTGTGTCTTACAAGAAGCCCGATAAGTGAAGGACACAATTCACTGAGGCTGTGCTGAGACCATGGAATGGAGAACCTGGCTGAGTTTGCTGCATAACAGACGAGATGCTGAAGAACCAGCTCCTACTTGAAAAGGGGTTTGAAAAAAAAAAAAAAAAAGAAAAGGGGTTTGTTTTTCCCTTTGGATCACAGCCATGGCAGGAATGGTATGAATAGACCTAAATGCTTCTCTATTGACAAATTCTTGTGGTTGAGATTTTTTTTTTTGGGGGGGGGGGGTATTGATATCAAGTACTCCCTGCATGAGAAAGCCTAAGCTTTTTCTTCCCCATCCTATCAAATCTCTGGGTGTCAGCTGTTTATCCCAGGAGGGGAAGGCTGGGAGGAGGGGGCAGTCACCTCAAGTAGCAAGGGCCACAGCCCCCCATCCTCGGGATAGTCAGGGAGGCTGAGCACCCCCATCCCCCCAGCTGTGGCATGGGGATCGTGTGTTTGGAGGTGAAGCACCAGAGTGCCCTGCCGGGGCTGATTGCCCATATTCCGCTCAGGGAGGGTCCTCAGGAGAGGTCTCTGTTCGGCTTTAGGATTTAGCTCAGCTAAGTCCATTGGGAGCTGGTTTCTGCAGCCTCACTTAAACCCAAAAAAATGCCCATGGGAAAGGTGGAATGAGCCCTGGGCACCCTCAAGTCCCTCCCCACTCCAGTCCCCTGAGAGTCCTAGCAAGTGGAGCAGGAAGGGGACTTAGGGATGGCCTGCTGGGCCCTGCAGCAGAAGGATGAAGTGGTTTGGCCAGGGTCACACGGCTGATTGGGAGGGAAGCTGGGCCCCTCTTCTGGATGCCAGTGTCTCTATCCCAGAGCCACCGTGCAGAGAGACGGCCCAGGTTCAACATCCCAGCTCCAGGACCGACTGGCTCTGTGACATTTGGCATGTGGCTTCGCCTCTTGTGTCCAGTTCTCCATCTGTGAGGTGGGGGTGCCAGCAGGTCCCCGGGAGGTTTGGAGGACTAATGGGATGATGTCAGCATCTCAGCACATTGTGCAGCACTTAGTAAGACCCCACATGGCTTGTCTAGTACTGAAGGTCGCACAACATTCTTACCTTCCTACTGGCCTCTTGAGCCAGGGATTGTGTATCACAGAGCTTTCTGACTGGTTAGATCCCGCGTAACCATTCTGGGAAATGGCAAGTCCAAAACGAAAGGCAGTAATAGTAACCATAACTCGCATCTATTCAACTCCTGCTTTGTACTCTGTGCATTACATGCATTATGTCTAATCCCCGTGGTAGTCAGGCGAGGAAACTAAGGCTCAGAAAGGTGAAGTGACTTGCCCAGTGCCACACAGCTAGTAAGCAGCGGAGCTGGTAGTAAGCCTAGGGCTGCCTGAGCCCAGAGCTCTGTCCTCCATATAATCCTGGGTTTTGCATTCTCCAGAATGTGGTTTTGCATTCTCCAGTATGTGCCTGGGCCCTCTGTGCCAAACGAGTGAGTAGCCAAACGAGTGGGGGAGAGATACTCAGATTTAAGTCTGAGTAGCCAAACGAGTGGGGGAGAGATACTCAGATTTAAGTCTTTCACGAGGCAGGATTCCCCCCCCCTCCCTTTTTTTTAAAGATTTTATTTATTCACGTGAGACATACAGAGAGAGGCAGAGACACAGGCAGGGGGAGAAGCAGGCTCCATGTAGGGAGCCTGATGTGGGATTCGATCCCAGGACCCCGGGATCACGCCCTGAGCTGAAGGCAGACACTCAACCACGGAGCCCCCCAGGAGCCCCTCGAGGCAAAATCCTGATGTAAGGGTTCCCTGTGCCTGCGGAGCAGCTGGAAACTCTCAAGACAATCACAGAGCTCCCCCCTTGTTCGCTCCCCACTTCTCAGGAATCACTTTTCTCTGTGGTTCCACGTCCAGTGTTGTGAAAATTGTTTTTTCATATATTCCATCTTGTGTCTGTGGTTATTTTATACAGAAGGATAAATTTGTTCCATCTTGGCTAGCAGTGAAAGTCTATTTTTACTTTTTTATCCTCTTTTATTTCACACTTAATTGTTTAATCTAGCTAGAATTAATTTTCTTTTTTAAAAAACATTTTTATTTATTTATTTGAGAGAGAGCGAGAGAGAGCGAGCGAGAGTGAGCCCATGAGCCGGGGAGAGGGAGAAGCAGACTCCTTGCTGAGCAGGGAGCCTGACCCAGGGCTTGAACTCAGGATCCTGAGATCATGACCTGAGCTAAAGGCAGACGCTTCACCGACTGAGCCACCCAGGCACCCCTGGAATTAATTTTCTTGTATGTTCTGAAGTGCCTTTCCCTCTGTGTCCCTCACTGTGCTAGCATGTAAGCAGACACACTATGGGCAGTAACAGCTGGCTAGGTGACATCTGTTTTGTCACCTCCGGACTGTGAATTGGGAGCCCAGAGGCCCTTGACAAGAGCAGCCACCCCTGAAGAGTGTCAGTCGGGCTGCTGAGCCCCCGCCTCATGAGGATGGAGCCTTGCAGTCTCTGTGTGATGGGTTCACATCTGGGTTCACGGATGTCTTTCAGACCTTTGCCCTCCTGGTTGGGAGAATGAGCGGTAGGGAAGTCATCATTTTTGAAGGAGAGTGAGGAAAGCGTAGTTTGCCTAGGAGATTCACTGGAGCCTGAAATTTTTAAAAATTTCACAAATTACTTTGCAACCACCTTACTAATTTCAAAGTGGGTTGTAAGCCCTTTGCTCAGAGTACACAGCTCCTTTCAGACCTGAGGAGCTGATCCTTGCCCACCTGGCAGGAGACTCTTTGCTCTTCCCCCCTCTGCCCTTCATGTTTCAGCGCTCACAAATTCCTCAGAGTTCCCCAAACAGCTAGACTGTGTCATGCCTCTGCATATTCTGTTTCTTCTGCTTGAAAGACCTTTCCTTGCATTTTCCATCTTATAAGCATGTACCTGGAACATTCTTGGTGAAGGCTTTGTCTCCTCCTCCACCCATCCAGGTCTGTACATGTCTCCAGTAGAGCTTCAGCGTGTGGAGGGCTGCTGAAAGCCTAGAACTTCCATGAGGAGAGGGACTGCATCTCCTAATTCTGCATGAAGTTTCTTCCTCTCAGCTGAACCTTTCCCAGGGCTCACTTGGTTGTTCCGATAGAGCTAGGCTACACATCTCAGCAGCAAGACTGTGGTGTGTTCCCCTAGTATCAGGAGATCAAGAAACTCAAAGGCTGGGGTACCCAGGTGGCTCATAGGTTAAGCATTTGCCTTCGGCTCAGGTCATGATCTCAGGGTCCTGGGATCAAGTCCCCTAGTCAGGTTCCTTGCTCAGTGGGGAGCCTGTTTTTCCCTCTCCCTCTGCCCCTCCCCCTGCTTGTACTCTGTCTCCCTCTCTTTCTCAAATAAATAAAAGCTTTAGAAAAAAAGAAACTAAAAGGCTATAAATCCTACAAAGCACTAAAGATGGTGGTTTCATGTTTCTCTTTATGTAGTCCTTTGTTTAAATATTTTTTGCAAGTTTAGGATATAAAACCAGTGAAACAGAAAAGGTGATGTCAAAGTGTTGTACCAAAGCTGTCAGCTGGGTTCTGTGGTTTTCCTTCTAGACATAAGTGACACTGGGAATGAGTATTGATTGGTAAGGGGTTCTCCGATAGCCGTCGTTTGGTGGTAGGGAGACCTAGCTGGGTTAACAGTTTGGCCACTGTAACCAAGCCACAGTAGCAGTGACTGGACCAGGAGCAAGGTAGAGGTTACTGTTTCTTTCTGATCACAAGCAGTCCAGGGTGCAGTGGCAGCTCCTGGGCATTAGGAGTGGCAGCTCCTAATGTTGTGCTGCCCTGTGTTGCTCAGGATGGCTTCCATCCTGAGGACCGGAATGGATGCCCTGTTTCCCATCAGCACAGACCCATTCCAGCTGATGAGGTAGGGTGAAGAGGATCTGGAGGGTAAGCTCATTCCCTGCCAAGGCCCAGCAGAGAAACTGCATATAGGACTTCTGCTCACATCGCACCGGCCATAACAGTATTGTGGCAGCATCCGGCCCCCAGCGAGCCAAGGAAATAGCCTTTACCTTGGTAGCTCTGTACATGGATAAAACTCAGGGACTCTAATACTAGAGGAAGAAGAGGAGAATGAGTACTTGGGGACAACTGGCAGATCGTGCCGCAGGCAGGACCAGGCCTCACACTGGAGGGTGTAGTCCAAGTGCCTTGGCCTCTCTTTGAATTAAGTCACCATTTATTGAGCCCTGACTCTGTCCCAGACATTGGCTCTGAGACTAGAGAGTAAGTGACACAGATTCTGCCTCCGGGCCTCTCAGTACAGTGTGGAAGGGGCAGCAGGTATGTAAGCCTTAGGTTGGGGTGCTCGAGGTTCCTGGGGGCAGCTGGGTGTGGCCTGGGATAGGGCATGTGTGGGGCGAGATGAGCAGTACTTGAAGAATTAATATGTCTTTATCAAGATGAATGGTGTTCTCAGCATTCGGAATTACCCCAGGAGCCTGGAGGAGGTTCGCTGGGCCTGCACATGGAGAACTGCACATGGAAAGTGCCAGGATCTGTTTTCCATGGGGATGGGCCTGAGTGGGGAGAAGAGAAACGTTAGTTCCATGTTCTGCTCCCCACTTGTCCCCTCACTCACCCACACCCCCTTCTCTGGCCACTTGGTCCAGTGGGCTTTCGCCTTTGTGCTTTTCTTACGCCCTGCTGTTCCCTCAGCCTGGTCTGCCCTTCCCTGTACTCATCCTGTGAGGTCTAGTTGACAGGTGTGGCAGGCCAGGCATTCCCCTTGCTGAGAACGCACCAGCTCTCATCCATAGCGTTGCTGTGGTCGTGGTATTGTTCCCATTTCATAAATGGAGGCTGGGGCTTCAAGAGGGTAAGCAGTCCCCCCTGGGCCCACAGCTAGAGAGAGGCAGCACACACAGAGGGCCCTAGATGCTGTCCTTTCTGCTGCCTGGCCATTTTCAGCTGCAGGGTCAGAGGAGCCGCAGCAGGGAGGTCATTGGAGTGGGGGGAATAACGGGGAACAACGCGGAGAGAGGCATCCTCAGCTGGGATGTACAGAGGGGTTTTCTTAGAATTGCCCCCTAAAACACCGAGGTTTTAGGGCCGCAGACACAGCGCGACAAACTGGGATTTAAATCTACAACTCTTAATCTCATGTTATTTTATTTTTTGGAAATTTAAAATATACAGGAAAGAAAGTCGATATATGCTAACAGTTTCCCCACTCAGAAATAACCACCATCAATGTCCCAACATATATACTTCCAATTTTTAAAGAGCTACAGTTTTTGCTAAAAATAATGTAAAATGATTCTGCTCAATAAAAATAATTGAAACTGCAAAGATGAGACTGAAAAAATTATCCCAAAAACTATCATTCAGAAGTTTTTATTCTTAAGCAATACTCATTCTAGACACATCTTTTCAGGGATACAGAATAAAGATAAATAGGCATACTTCTGTAAACAGTGATCATGCTCCCGCCGATATCACAGCCATTAGCCGTGGCTAGCTGCTGACCACTTGCAATGTGGCGAGTTCGAATTGAGCTGTCATACGTGCAAAGTACATGCTAGATTTGGGAAACTTTCTTTCTTTCTTTTCTTTTTTCTTTTTTTTTTTAAGTCAGCTCTACACCCAACATGGGGCTTGAACTCCCACCCTGAGATCAAGAGTCACACACTGTACTGAGCCAGCCAGGTGCCCCTAGGTTTGGAAAACTTAATACGAAAGAGAATGTAAAACATTTTGATAACTTAAAGATATGGATTACCTGTTAAACTAACAATATTTTGGATATATTGAGTTAAATGAAAGATTATCAAAATTAATTTCATGAGTTTTTTAACATAGCTCCTGTAACTTCTAAAATAACATGTGACTTGCGTCTATATCTATTGGGCAGCAGCTATTTTAAAAATAAAGTATTGGGCAGCCCTGGTGGCCCAGCGGTTTTAGCGCAGCCTTCGGCCCAGGGTGTGATCCTGGAGACCTGGGATCGAGTCCCACGTTGGGCTCCCAGCACAGAGCCTGCTTCTCCCTTTGCCTCTCTCTCTCTCTCTCTCTCTCTGTCATGAATAAATAAATAAAATCTTTAAAAAATAAAGTATTAATAAGTACTGATGGGAAGAAGGAAATGAAAGTGAATCTAAGGGAATTGTTGAGCTCTTGATAAATGCTTCCCCATGTGGCATTGTTTCCCAAAACAGGAATAAAGTCTTAAAAAGATTGGAGTCATTTTTTTTTTTTTCTTTAAGCCTATACTCCTGTGTTCTGAAAGCTGGTCACCTGGAACGCCTTCTGATTTTTATATGGTGTTATTTTTGCCTGGTGTTGGTTTCTCGTAGTTTTTGTCTCAGGCATTTAGTACTGTGTGCAAGTGCTCTGGTCCTCACTATCAGGCCTTTGCCCACACAGCCTTCGTCCCCGAGTCCTGCATTTCTTTATTAGTGGCATTTCATTCTCACTAAGGGCTCACACTCCTGGGAGGATGCTGCTTGCTGCTCTCCCACGTGACCAGTGTGGGCAGCTCTGGTGCACTTGGGTTAAGCTGTGTGTCCCTGTGCCCTGTGCAGATGGCGCCTCATTTTCTCCTGGTGTAGGATGCTGCCGTGGGTCCTGTCTGGTGCTCCCCTCATCTTGTAGACAGCACCCTGGAGAGTTCTTGGGTTCAGTGACGTAACTCAGTCCTGTTCTGGTGTTGCTCGGCCCACTGCAGGACTGAGGTCTCATCCCTGAGGGACTATTTTGGGCTCCCCAGTACACACACGGAGGCTTTGCAAGAACTTTAGATTTGGTAGATTTGGGTCACTGACCAGAGGACTGGGAAGGCTCTCCTTGCAGCTCACAGCTTGCTCTGGGCCTACCACTCAGAAGCTCAGTGGGTCCTCTGTGACATTTCCTGGAGTTAATTTTAGATTACCTAAATAATAGGCATATCTGGTCTCTGTTGTAGGGCTGGAAAGTTAAAAAGATAAAACTAAAGTATGTTGGCCCCTAACTCCAGTTGAAGTCTCCCTGGCTCGGCATGCATTTGAGGTGTATCCTTCTAGACCTCTTACGCTGTTCATATATATATATATATATATATATTTTTTTTTTTTTTTTTTAAAGATTCAATTTATTTATTCCTGAGAGACACAGAGAACAAGAGGCAGAGATACAGGCAGAGGGAGAAGCAGGCTCCATGCAGGGAGCCCCATATAGGATTCCATCTGAGGACTCCAGGATCATGCCCCAGGACGAAGGCAGGCGCTAAACCGCTGAGCCATCCAGGGATCCCCACTGTTCTTATATTTTAATACAATTATGTCCTGTCTCATCACAGAAGAAATAGGTCATACTCAGGCTGGCGTATGAATTGTTCTGGGTTTATTCCGAACATCTACATGTGTGGATTCCAAAGAGCTGCTTGGGGAGGGAGCTCTTCATCGTAATTAACAAGCCAACACAGACAGTAACAAAATTATAACTGTCAGTAGTGTGCTCTTAGGAGTGAAACCCTCCTTGAGAAGATCCTAGTTGTCAGTGTGTGTATAGCTTCGACTTTTAGGCAGAGACAGGTCATTTTGACATATACTCCTTTTTTTTTTTTTTTTAAGATTTTATTTATTTATTCATGAGAGACACACACACACAGAGGCAGAGACACAGGCAGAGGGAGAAGCAGGCTCCACACAGGGAGCACGATGTGGGACTGGATCCCAGGACTCCAGGATCAGGCCCGGGGCTGAAGACAGCGCTAAACCGCTGAGCCACCCGGGCTGCCCGACACCTACCTACTCTTTTTAAAAATCTGATTGTAGGGGCGCCTGGTGGCTCAGGGGTTGAGCATCTGCCTTTGGCTCAGGTCGTGATCCCGGGGTCCTGGGATCGAGTCCCACATGGGGCTGGGCTCAGGGAGCCTGCTTCTCCCTCTGCCTGCGTCTCGGCCTCCCTCTCTGTGTCTCTGAGCCTGATTGTATGAGGCATTCGCCGTGTGAATCAGGTGTTAAGAGCACAGAACGCAAAGGAGCTAGGAGATCTCACCGGTCCCTCTTGGAAAATACACGGTGTTTTACACAGATCGCGCCAGAACGCGGAGACGGCTGTTTCCCACCGAACTTGAGCGCTCTCCACGTTAATACATATCTAGGCTTTCTAGGTTCAGTGGATCTGTGATAAGGGAACGGGCTCCCAGCCGTGCGGGTACAAACTCCGGAACCTTCTTATTAGTGAGCAGCGGTGGCTGTCAGGTGGGGCCCGCTGGGCCCGCGTCCGAGGCCGAGCTCCAGAAGGGCCTTGCGGGGCGCGAGCAAGGCGGCGGGTCCTGCGGTCCTCGGGTCGCAGCGGCTCGGCTCCCGCTCAGCTTCTCACTGTGTTCTTTGTAGATGACATGGCAGAGCTCCTGCTCGGGGAGTCGAAGCTGGAGCAGTCGCTGAAGGAGCAGCCCCTGCGGCCCGGCGCCAGCCCCCGTGGCCCGCGGCCCCAGCTGACCGAGGTCCGCAAGCATCTGACCGCCGCCCTGGACCGCGGGAACCTCAAGGTACTGCGGGTCTCCGGGCGGGAGGGCGGCCGTGGAGGGCGGCCGTGGAGGGCGGCTGCGGAGGGCGGCCACGGAGGGCGGCACGTGGGCGGCTGCGGAGGGCGGCACGTGGGCGGCTGTGGAGGGCGGCACGTGGGCGGCTGTGGAGGGCGGCACGTGGGCGGCTGCGGAGGGCGGCACGTGGGCGGCTGTGGAGGGCAGCACGTGGGCGGCTGTGGAGGGCGGCTGCGGAGGGCGGCTGTGGAGGGTGGCACGTGGGCGGCTGTGGAGGGCGGCTGCGGAGGGCGGCTGTGGAGGGCGGCACGTGGGCGGCTGTGGAGGGCGGCTGCGGAGGGCGGCTGTGGAGGGTGGCACGTGGGCGGCTGTGGAGGGCGGCTGCGGAGGGCGGCTGTGGAGGGCGGCACGTGGGCGGCTGCGGAGGGCGGCACGTGGGCGGCTGTGGAGGGCAGCACGTGGGCGGCTGTGGAGGGCGGCTGCGGAGGGCGGCTATGGAGGGTGGCACGTGGGCGGCTGTGGAGGGCGGCACGTGGGCGGCTGCGGAGGGTGGCACGTGGGCGGCTGTGGAGGGCGGCTGCGGAGGGCGGCTGTGGAGGGTGGCACGTGGGCGGCTGTGGAGGGCGGCACGTGGGCGGCCGTGGAGGAAGCGGCCGCCTGACGGGGAAGCGGCCGCCTGAGGGGCGCCGGCCGGGCCGCTCACCCGCGCTCCTGGGGGCCTCCCGTGACGCGCCTCCCGGGGAGGCCTCCGCGGCTGCTGGCGGGAAAGCTGTCGGAGGGCGCCGGCTCGGCGGGCGGGCTGCCGGCGGGGGAGGGCGGTGTCCCTCAGCGCCCAGCCCCTGCCCGCCATGAGCGGCCCCCACGTGAGGCCGCGCGGCCGCGCCCGGGCTGCGCCTGCCTGCGCCCCCGCCCCGTGGTGCGGCCGCGGGACCCCGGGACCGCGTGCCCCTGCCTGGCCGAGGCCCCTGCTCCTCCCGGCCCCGCCTTCTCTCGGTCCCCCCAGCGCGCCGCTCACGCCCGCTCACGCCGCGTCCGCCCCGTCCGCCCGCCGCTCCCCTTGAATCTCCCTCCTTCCCCACGTCGCTCCCTGCCCCCCCCCCCCCCCTCGTCAGCTCGCTGGGCTCCAGCTCTGCCCTGCCCCGGAGGCTGGCTCCTGCGCTTCTGGAATGATCTGTGCAGGCTCCTCCAGGTGGCCGCCCGCGCCCAGCCCCGCCGTGAGCTTCCTCAGCTGTGGTCCTGCTGTGCTGCAGCCCCGAGCATGAGCATTATCCCGTCTGCAGGGCCTTTTGTCATCCCAGACAAACTCCGCGTGCGTGAACCCCCGAACCCGCGTTCTCCCCGCTCCGCGGCCCTGCACCCCCTCATCTCCTCGCTGTGTCTGATTCTGACTGCTCCAGGTCCCTCAGATGGGGGGAATTGTAGGGCATCGGTCGTTTCTTACCACCGGCTTATTTCATTAACATAACAGTGTCCTCAAGGTTCACCCATGTTGTAGCATGTGCCAGAAATCCCTTCTTTTTTTTTTTTTTTTAAAGGTTTTATTTTTTTATGAGACAGAGAGAGAGGCAGAGACACAGGCAGAGGGAGAAGCAGGCTCCCCGTGGGGAGCCGGACGGGGACTCGATCCCAGGACCCAGGGATCACGCCCTGAGCCGAAGGCAGATGCTCAACCACTGAGCCACCAGGGGCCCCAATTCCCTTCCTTTTTAAGGCTGAATAATAGTCCACTGTATGTTTATACTGTGTTTTGTTTATCCATGTGTCAATGGGCACTGGGGTTGCTTCTGCCTTTTGGTACTTCGAATGATGTTGCTTTAATACAGGCTTTTTTTTTTTTTTTTTTTCCTAGAGAGAGAGAGAGAAAGGGAGAGACAGAGGAAGGGCAGAGGGAGAAGGAGAGAGAATCTTCAGCAGGCTCCATGCCCAGTGCAGAGTCTGATGTGGGGCTTGAACTCACAACCCTGAGATCATGACCTGAACCAAAACCCAGAGTTGGACACCTAATGGCCGGAGCCACCCCAGTGCCCTGAATAATGCTGCTATGAATGTGGGTTCACAATTTCTCTTCCAGATCTTGCTTTCAATTCTTTTGGGCATATGCCCGAAAGCGGAATTGCTGAATCATATGGTAATTCTGTTGAAGTCTTTAAGGAACTTCCATACTATTTTCCATAGCAGCTGCACCATTTCACATTTTACATTCTCACCAGTACTAAGTTACGATTTCACCACTTTCTTGCCTGTGCTTTTTTGTTTGTTTTTCAGTATTGTTTTGTTTTTGGATAGTAGCTATCTGAATAGTCTTGAGGTGATATCTCATTGTGCTTTTGATTTGCATTTCCCTGATGATCAAGGATGTTGAGCATCTTTTCATGTGTTCCTTGGCCATTTGTATGTCTTCTTTGGAGAAATATCTATTCAAGTGCTTTGCCCCCCCCCCTTTTTTTTTCTTTGCCCCTTTATTATTCGGGTTGGGTTTTGCTGTTGTTGTTCAGTTGTGTCTCTTTGCTTTTAACCTCGATGATTTCTCTTTCTTCACTTCCCATCAGAATCCTCCGGGGCTACTTCTTTGGATTTTACTCCCAAGCTTGTGTACACTCCCCTCAGAGAAGCCATGTTTTTCTTGGCTTTACTTTTTGTATCTGTTTTGGAAGCTTGTGCCGGTTCCCAAATTGCTGTGTGACCCCTAGGAAGTCACTTCCCTCTCTGGGGCTTAGTTCCTGTTGGTTTGAACAGGGTGGGCTCTTAGAGGGTTGAGCTTGGACCCTCTCAGCTCCCATATATTCTAAGCCTGTGAGCTTTCATTCTGAGATGTTCTAGGAAGACCTCATCATCTGGTCACCTCCTTGGCCCTAGAGCTGTTGGGGGCTTGGGCAACATTTGAATAAGTATTAGCGTTTGTCAGTTATGTGGCCACAGGCTTCTCCTAATGCTGGCAGAAAGCCTCCTTTCTAAATGGCCTTTGTGTTTGTCTGTCTCCGCTGAACATAGCTCCAGGCTCCTCAGGCTGGCTTGAGAGCATCATTATTTTTTTATTTTTTTAAAGATTTATTTATTTTAGAGCTAGAATGAGTGGGGGTGGGGGGAGGAGCAGAGGGAGAGGGACAAGCAGACTCCATGCTGAGCAGAGAGCCCAGTGCGGGTCTGGATCCCACAACCCCGAAACCATGACCTGAGCCAGAATCAAGTCAGACACTCAACTGACTGAGCCCCCCAGGTGCCTGGGGCATCACTTGAATATAGGAAGCTCAATTTACTAAGCACTTGGTGCTGCATTTGGGCCTTTAAAAACGCATGTTCTCTCTTTCCCTGTTTCTTTCAAAGGGCCATGCCACACTTCCCTTCAGAATCAGCTCCTGATATTTGTCGGTCTTCATCAGTGAGAGGGGTGGAGGGACAGCGGACACGTGGGCTGCGCTTCCCAGTCACGGTGATTAGGCTCAAGCATCCCTTCAGGAGGCGAGTGGGTGTGGCTGTGTGCTGGGGCGAAAGGTCTAGGATCCATCCTGCTCCAGGCCTGACATCTGGCTAGTTTCTTTCCCCCTTTCAGACTCCTCTAACTTCACTGTGAAAAATTAACTTTTCAGTTTACCAGGTGCCAATGTTTTTTGCTCTGTACCCAGTGCAGGAGTAAGAATGTGGACTTTCAAGTTAGAATTCCTGAGTTTGGGTTCCAGTTCTTTCTAGTTTTATAAGCTATGCGATTTGGGGAAGTTACTTACCCTCTCTGAGCTTCACATTTCTCTTCCGCCAGCATAGCTCAGGGTTGTCCTGAGGCTCTGATGTGGAAGCTCCTTCACAACTCTGCGGCACTACCGGCGTGTCACTGACTGCCATGCTATGGGCTCTACCTAGAGAGATTTTTCTCCTGTGGCCATATTTTCGCTACCTCCACCCTATAAAGAATGTTCCCAAGTCGCACCGCTCTTGCACCGGTGCGTTGCCTCAGTAACTGGCTAAAGTGATGCTGATTCTCTTCATGACCTTAAGTCAGTGTGTCTCCGGGTAGGGCGCTTGCTGGAGCCCAGTGCGGCCAAGGTGCCCACTCCCACCTGCGCAGTGAAGCGGCGGGGCAGAGCCAGCTTGGCCCGGGAGTCCGGACACCTGCTCTGGTTTGAGTCAGGACTGTCTGTCGTGGGCAGGGCAGCACATGCGCGGTGCCAGGGCTTTCTCCCTCGGCCTGCAGCAGCGGTGGCCGTGGCTTCTCCCCCGAGTGCTGCCTCCCACGAGGCTCGCTTGGCAGGGCCCTCCCAGGGCCTCCATCCTGTGCCTTTACACTTGGAATTTTGTTCTAACTCCTGCATCTTTTCCATCTGGCCTTGTAGTTTACTTTTCTTTAAAAAAAAAAAAAAAAAGTTTTTTTCGAGTTGAATTAAAAATCTTTTTCTTTTGGTAAAATACAACACAAACTTTGCTATCACGACCATTTTTTAAGTGTACAGTTCATCAAGTGGCGGTAAGTACATCCGCACAGTTGGGCGACCCCCACCGCCACCATCCCCAGGACCTGTTCACTATTCCCGTTGGAAGCTCTGTGCCTGTTACACACTCACTTCGGCTCCCCTCCCCCTCCCATTTGCTTCATGCTCTTGGTCCCAGTGCCCCACGGCCTAACGTCCAACGGAAGCTCTAGTCTCCTCTCTCAGGAAGCCTTTTCTCTGGGTGGAGAACCCCTGGCGCTGGGTGTTTTTTTTTTTTTCTTTTTCTTTTTTTTTTTTTTTAAACTTTTTTTTTTTTTTTAATTTTTATTTATTTATGATAGTCATCAGAGAGAGAGAGAGAGAGAGAGGCAGAGACATAGGCAGAGGGAGAAGCAGGCTCCATGCACCGGGAGCCCGACGTGGGATTCGATCCCGGGTCTCCAGGATCACGCCCTGGGCCAAAGGCAGGCGCTAAACCGCTGCGCCACCCAGGGATCCCTTTTTTTCTTTTTCATAGCTCTTTTTCTCTTTTCTTATGTCTGTGTTGATTTCTCTTTTTGCAGATATAATTTTAATTTCTTGCATTGGTCTCTCTCTCTCTCTCTCTCTGCCACTCAAAACCACCTCCCATTTTTTGTTCCTTTCAGGGTGCCTGGCTGGCTTAGTCAGTGGAGCTTGCCACTCTTAATCTCCGGGTCATGAGTTTAAGCCGCATGGTTGGGCATGGAACCTACTTTAAAAATAATAATAATAAAATTTAATTTAATTAAGAAAACCCCTTTTGTTCCCATCATTCCCTTCACCCATTTAACCATCTCTCCAGCGCTGCCTGTTGTCCCTTGTCCCTTTCAAGAAATACCTTATAATTTCACTTATATGTGGACTCTGAAAAACAAAGAATCTAAAAAACAAAGGATTAAACAGACAAATAAAAAGCAGACAGAGACCCCTGAATATGGAGAACAAACTGATGGTTGTCAGAGGGGAGGGGGGCTGGGGGTATGACAAAATAGATGAAGGGGAGCGGGAGATACAGGTATGGAGTGAATGATGAGTCATGGCAATAAAAGGTACAGCACTGGGAATATAGTCCGTGGTATCCTAACAGCGTTGTGTGGTGACAGATGGTAGCTGCACTTGTAGTGAGCGTAGCATAACTGACGGAGTTGTCCGATCCCTACACTATTACCTGGAAAGTATGTGGCAACTATACTCATTAAGAAAAAAAAGAAGAAGAAAGATATGCCTGGAAGCTGAGGATCCTGGCAGGCAGCTGCTCTTGCTGGTTACCTGCGCCTTGCCCATCCCATCGCAGTCACAGGTTACAAAACAGTGCAGCTTCCTGGCATGCTGCTGTAAGCGGGAAAATCTAGCCTTGCATAGCTTGGGTTCCAAGGAGCAGGCCTGTGAGAGGGTGATAAATCTGTTTCCTTATATAGAAGGCTAGGCTGTCTCCTCTCTTCCTGCTGATGAGTGCTGGCCAGGGAGCAGGGCAGGGGATAAGGCTGGTGGGTGTGGACTGGGGAGGCCAGCCTCTCCTGACTAGAGGAACGAGGACTTCAGGACTTGTCAGAGGACTGCTAGAGCTTGCAGCCTCTGTGGGGTGGACTGGGGCTCAGTTACCCTAACGAGCTGGAGTGGCTCAGTGGGAAGAGTTCACCACTGGGCAGAAAGCAAGTCCTGGTTCTTGCACCAACTTCAAAAGCCTCTCTCTTTGGGTTATTTGGGTTATAGTCTTGTTTGTTTTACGGCAGTTTTATTGAAGGATAGTTCATATGCCATATAATTCACCCATTTAAAATGCTAGCATTCGGTGGTTTTTAGTATATTCACAGACTCGTGCAATCATCATCCCTATTTTAGAACATTTTCATCACCCCAAAAATAAACCTGTACCCATAAGCAGTCACTTGTCTTCTCCCCCACCCCCCGCCCCCCAGCCCCTGGCAAACATGCTTTCTGCCTCTATAGCTTTGACCACTCAGGCCATTTCACGTAAGTGGAAGCATACAATATGTAGCCTTTTGTGACTGGCTCTTTCACTTGCCATAAGTTTCTGAGGTTCATCCCTGTTGTAAGCATGGGGCAGTACTTCCTTTTGGTGGCTGAGTAATAGTCTACCGTAAGGCCAGGCCACATTTCCTTGTCCATTCACCAGTGGATGGGCATTTGGGTTGTTGCCACTCCAAGGGCCATCACGAAAAGTACTGCTCTGAACGTTTTTGTGTGCATTTTTTTGTGGAGAGCTGCAGGGCTTTGTGGCAGCAGGTGGCGGGTCCCCAAGGGAGCATTACTCACAGCACCGTAGGAAAATGTTTTTCTCTCTCCTTTTCCTTCTAGTCAGAGTTCCTACAAGAATCCAATCTGATCATGGCCAAGTTGAATTATGTGGAAGGAGATTATAAGGAGG
The DNA here is from genome assembly GCF_048418805.1 of Vulpes vulpes. Classification (NCBI taxonomy): domain Eukaryota; kingdom Metazoa; phylum Chordata; class Mammalia; order Carnivora; family Canidae; genus Vulpes; species Vulpes vulpes. The sequence continues at coordinate 1,269,396 of NW_027325787.1, read as the reverse complement.
CTCTCAACATCTATGCCCGGGTGGGCCTCGATGACCTGCCGCTGACAGCCGTCCCTCCTTACAGGCTGCGCATGATTGCGGAAGCCTACGCCACCAAAGGTGAGCCCGTGCCTTCCCTCCCGGGAGGCTGACCCTGGGGCCACTCTGGGTGAAGCCCATGGGCCAACCCCAGGCCCTGGGCCAGCACCTCCCAGCAAGCCCAAGGGGTTGGCCCCACCACACGCTTCTTCCTCAGACCCTCAGTTCTTCAGTTATCCCTGAAGCAGATGAGGGGTAAATGTATCAGTAGAGGATCCTAATAATTGACATGCAATGAAGGCAAGGAATTTATTTATTTTATTTATTTATTTTTTGTGATTAAGATACTGCACAGCACACATTGAGATTCTTGTCATAGGGCCACTTGGCCACGTGTCTGACCAGTTTTATTCATTAATACCACCTCTGGACTGATTAAGGCTGACTGGTCCCTGCCCATGGCAGTCACTGTGACAGCTGGCCATCCCGTGTTTGCTGTGCCTGGGGGCTTTGGGCTGGAAGGAAGGGTGAACATCAGCTGGGTTGCCATGCAGGAACTTGCTATCCCATGTGAGAGAAGGCAGTGCCATGGAGAGGAAAATGATAGACACAGGACACATACATCGTTTGGCCTTTCCAAGCTGCCACTTCCTCATCTGAGAAATGGGTATAATTACATTCACTTCATAGATTTACTCTAAGGTTCAAATAACGTAGCAAAACACTGGCCTTGGTACCTGACACATACTAAATGCTTATTAAGTAATATTTTAAAATATCAGCCCCAAACAAGGCAGTGCATGATAAAAGCCAGGCTTGGCTGATGGCTCCGTAGAGACCTGAGTGGTCACACAGGCCTGTGGGGCCAGGAAGGCTTCCTGGAAGAGGAGGGGACACTTTGAACTCAGAAGGCCACAGTAAGAAAAGGACCATTTGCAGCAGCTCCTCCTCCCTCCTGCCACCTACTGTCCAAACCGTGCCTTGTGCCTGACTGTGCTGGCACAGCGGCTGGGCCCCTGAGTGGCCTGACGCACCAGCGTGGCTGTGAGCTGGGCCCTTGTGTGCTGCCAGCTGTCCGATTTGGTTGTCCTGTGCGATGTGGAGCAAAGACCCAGCCTGAGGCGCACTTGAGGGCTTTATGTTGGGGGTGACAGAGTCAGCCAGTTCCCGGGGAGCCTTGAGTACTGCCAGGTTCATCTAATTAATCTCCTCAACACCCGCGTGTCCGGGGAAGATGCTGTCACGGTTGGCAGGGCGTTGTGGCGGTCATCAGGCACCGGCCTGGGAGGCCGTCGGAGGGGCCCTGAGCACTGGGCCGCGTCTGCATCTGAGCCGTGGGGCATGCTGGGGCCGGCCTGCTCAGTCACCTCATGCGCCTTTGGCTCGGGGGGCTCTGTATGTGATTCGGGACCATGCACGATGTTCCGCAAGGGCAGAGCCTCAGCTGGCAGTTTCCAGCCCCCCGGGGCCTGGTGGAGCGTGGCCAGGGTGCTTTGCTGGGCGCTGCCAGCATGGCTCTGGGGCCTGCTCTGCAGCAAGAGCTCAGGGCCTTGTCTCCGGTCTAGGACGGTCTGGTGGTGGCAGATCATCTGCAGGTGGCCCTGCCAGCTCCAACAGGAGACTCGATCCCTGGGTCTGGCCCCAGGTCATGAGTGCTTAGCAGGGGTCCCCCAGCCATGGTGCCCCCAGCCACATGGCTCTTGGGACGTGTTGGCTGGCTCCTGGGAGACTCAGCCCTGGCTCACTTCTGTAGGCACACACACATCCCACGTGTACAGGAGAGGGAAGGGTCACTTGTGCCAGAGGAAGTGGCCTGCAGCCCAGGACGCCCTGGTCTGGAGATGTGTGTCAGCCAGAGGAGAGGCCGAGTGGAGGGCTGGTTCTGAGCACCGGTGCTGAGCCGTGTGCCTGGATGCAACTCCCTCTGCCATCGCACACTGGCTCTGTGCCCTCCTGCCAGTTCCTACTGGCTGTACACCTCAGTTTTTCCATCTATCCTGCTCTCCTTGGATTGTGAGGATTACATGAGATTGTATATATACAAGGCTTACAACAGTGTCTGGCACATAGTGTATATGACATATACATTAGTTATGAGCAAAGTGTGTGATGGGGGGACCAGAAGAAGCGGCTTACAGGGACACCTGGGTGGCTCAGTGATTGAGCGTCTGCCTTTGGCTCAGGGCATGATCCCAGGGTCCTGGGATCGAGTCCCACATTGGGCTCCCCACAGGAAGCCTGCTTCTCCCTCTGCCTGTGTCTCTGCCTGTCTCCCTGTGGCTTTCATGAATAAATATATAAAATCCTTTTTTTTTTTTTTAAAGGAGTGACTTACAGTAACAAAAATTGTCCCTTTAATTTGTAGAGATGCCCAAAGGCAGGCCAGTTCTCTGGGGCGTTCAAGAGTTTCTTGGTCCTGACTCTATGTAGCAACACTCTCTAGTTCTTCTTTCATCCTCAAGGTCCTTGAGAAATTTTCAGGAGAGACTGTGGACACATGTTCGATGAATGCTAGCATACAGAGTACTCTCCATTGGGAACCACAAGCCCACTGGCCCTGAGGCAGGATGGGTGTCGTCCACTCAATATTTCCAGTGCTTTTGAATTAGCTGCTGATGTTTCCAAATTGGGATCATCCAGTTAAAAATATGGTTTTCTGGCTTCTTTGGGAAGAAGGGAAGAGCCGTCCCCCCATTCGCCCCAGGCAAGCCCTGGCTGGAGCTGCGCTCAGCTGCCCCTGCCATAGGCATCCACCCAGCCCACACCCCTCCCCGGGCCTCCGCATGCTGCTGTAGGTGGAGGAGCTGGCCTCTCACGAGTCACCTAAACGTTTCCATGGCCTCCAGAGGTCCGACTAGACCGGAGCTTTCAGCCAGAGTCTGGAAGTGTCACTGAGCTTCATCCATGGCTGGGAGCTCTTCCCCTGGCCAGATAATGTTAGCCTTGTCTCTGTGAATCAAGCCAAGATCATTCAGTGATCACGAGGGCTTTACTGTCTCTTAAATCCTCCAAACCCATTATTTACAGACAAAGGAACTGAGACCTGGGCAAGGGTACTGTGATACTCACCATATGCCCTTTATTTGAGTGTCTTGTACAGTCTTCACCACCACCTATGAGGTGGGCTCTGTTATTCTTTCCATTTTACAGATGAGAAAACCGAAGCACAGGGTGGTTAGATAAGCTGCCCAGGGTCCCAAAGCCAGAAGCAGTTGAGCCAGGACTTGACCTCGGAGACCAGTGTCAGAGCCCATCATGCTCTGTGTCTGAGAGGCAGAGGGAGGCTTCCTTCTGGAGCCCACGTTCTCAGCCGTTCTGCTCTCTTGGCATGTGGATCAGAGCCTGCTTGGGCCAGGTAAGGCTTCCTCACATAGGAAACATCCAGATCACTAGAGAATACCCTTGATTTGCACCTACACCCTTCCTGGCAGCCTTGCCTTCATTGTTCCTCCACTCTCATTCCTGCCCCTTGCCCAGATTTCTTCTTGTAAATTCTGTGCCTCTGGCTCACATGTCCTATCTTCTCTGAGGCCCTCTGGGACTCATCCGTGCAGAGTCAACCATACTCAGTGCTGTCTTTGCGCAGTAGATTAGTAGATTCCATGAAATCATATTGGACTTAGCTCTCCCATTATCCAGCACCCCCCCACCACCCCCCAGTCTGTGAGTTGCCCTAAAGGAGGAGAGCTCCTCCTCCTTTGGCACAGTGTTTGGCACACAATTGGTGCTCAGTTATTGAGTGAAATTTGTAAAAGTTCCCTTGCTTGGATTCTTACTGAGATGCCCACCATGTAATTCAGGTGACCTGGGTGCCTTTGCTCCTAGCCTGTCACAGTGAGCCATGTTTTCTTTGTAGGCAACATATTGGGCATATTTTAGTGATTCAGAGTCACTCCCTGACAGTTATGGGCAGTACCTACGAGAGCAGGCTGACATCACACGGTAGTGGAGCCTGATGTGGGTCTCTTCCTGGAAGCTGGTACAGTTCAGCTCATTTCCACGATCAGGGAAGTTCTGAAGTAGATCTCTACACCCCCCACTCTTCCTCCAACTCTCCTTCCTTCAATCTCTTTTTAACAATTTTTAGAAAGATTGTATTTATTTATTTGACAGAGCGAGCACACAAGCAGGGGGAGTGGGAGGGGAGAAGTAAGCTCCCCAGTGAGCAGGGAGCCCGATGTGGGGTTTGATCCCAGGATCCTGGGATCATGACCTGAGCTGAAGGCCAATGCTTAACCGACTGAGCCTTCCAGGCATCCCCTTTCCTTCTATCTCTTAAAGCTAAACAGGCAAACAGAGAATGGGAGTAGAGGAAATGGAGGTACTCTTTAGCTTCTGGTAGTACTGGTTTAATCAAGTTAGTAGACATCTTTGCTCTAGGATACAGACTTGGGTAGCACATGAAATCTCCAGGACACCAAGTGGCCACAGATGTTCTTTTCACAAATAGGAAAGCTTGGGAATAGTGGACACATGACCACTGTCTATTTTGGGACTTAGATCTGCTGGACATGGGGTGACTTTCTGCAGATAGGACAGTGGGAGCTGCAAGTGGCTTGCCTTCCTAGATGTGGCCTTTATAAATAGCCTCGTATGTATCCTGTTGTCTTACAGGGACAAAATATGCTCTGGCTCCAATATGAGGGAAGTGCAGCAACAGTCCAGCTGGTTGGTCCCAGCTGGGGGGGGCAGCTGTGTGTCCTCTGAGGTTACGGTTTCTCCCCATCCACTAGGGTGTCATCTTCATTGGTATGGCTGAAGCTGGCGTGCTGGTGTGGTGCTGCTCTTGGGGGGGTGGGCGGAGGAAAGAGGCAGATGTCTAGGGTGAGCAGAAGTAGCACACATCGGTTCTGCCAATGGTCCACTGGTGAGAGGTGGCTACAGGACCAGAGCCACCAGGTACTTGGGAAGAAGAAGGCTGGGACCCCACATGAGCCTCTGATTAGACATGTCCAGCAGAGCTCGGTCGGTCTCTCACCCAGCTGGCAGCTGTTGGAGGGTGTAGAGAGAAGGAAGTAGCCTGTACTCGGTGAATGAAAGGGGATGTGGACGACCTGAGGCTCTGGTGCCCAAGAGGAGGGAAATTATGAAGCTGGAAATAGTGGCATGGGGTTAAACTTCCTTTCTAGATTGTGCAGTACTAAGCAGAGAAGGGCTGATTGCAATGGGTGAACGGGGCCTTCCCAATCATCCCTTGTATAGACATTGTCTTCTCCACTGGGGGAGACTGTGGCAGAGAGCTTAAAGGACTTGCCTGATGACACCCAGTAACCTGGAGGCAGGGCCAGGAGGAGGTAGGAGACCTTTCTGTCAAGTGGAATGACCTCCATGTCCAGGTGGAGGAGGCGGCACCATGTTGGGGAGCTCTCGGGAGCCTCTGTGTTTTTCTCTTCCTCCTTGGCTCCTGGGTTTGAACTTGCTCCTTTGATGCATTGGTGAAGAGCCTGGGCTTTGGAGCCAGACTGCTGGGTTTGATCTCTAGCTTTGTCACTTATTAGCTGTAAGATCTTGTGCAAGTACTTTCAACTTTCTGGGGCTCAGGTTTCTCATCTATAAAACAGAGATAATAATAGTACCTACATTAGAGGGTTATTGTAGGGAGGGATGGGGTACATGGACAGCTCTTAGCACAGTGCCTTGGCAGATCAACAACATTTAGCTATTTGTGTCCTTGGGGTGTGACCTCAAATGGATAGACCTCTTCAGGAGCCCCAGGTAACATCCAGTTATGGGGAGAGGCTAGAGTTGCCTTAGTATATGTGCCTAGTCTGGCAGAGGGTGTGAACCTGGGAGCAGTGCACATCAGGGAAACGTTAGAGGCAGATTGAGCAGAGATCTGAGGTCTGGAGTGCCCCTCGGGGAGGAAGAGGTTTGGACGGTGCTGGAGGATGGACAGCACCCAGTGGCCAGGGCAGATCAAGAGGTTTCCCTGAGGGTGGGGCCCAAGACACACTCCCTCTGCGCCTCACCGGTCTTGCCCGAGGCTGACCCAGAAGGTCAGAGGTCTTTGGAATTGGCCCCACATTACTGTTTTTTTTGTTTGTTTGTTTGTTTTTCACAAAAGGCCATTCACACTGGAATGGATCAGTTGATTCAAGTAGTGGTCTTTTAAGAGGTGAGAACCACTCACATGGTTCTCAGACAGCTGTCTTCATGAGGAACATGCTAAATCCACTGGCTGAGAAGAGGAGAGAGCCCAGGAGGAGAAACCATCTTGTGGTTGGGCTCCAGGGAGGAGGGCTTGTCTCTTCTGACTGGATTCTCCTTCCTGGCCAGAGGCCGGGGGCCCATCCTTAAAGACCTCCGCTTCTCTAGTGTCTGCAGAGCTCACGGACCTCCTGCTCTTCCCAGAGTGCAGGTGCGACAAAGACTAGCATTCAGGTTACATAATGACCTCCCCGTGGAAGCTGGTATGGACTGTTTTCCCTGCCTTGTGTAGAGCGGGCCCTGGGGCTCTCTTTGGGCTGCCCCCTGTGTGCCTTCTGAGCATCCAGTCTCAGGGCACCATGTCAGGGAAGGAATGAAGACACCTGCCTTCTGTTGTGGGCAGGGCGAAGGGGCCAGGGAGCTCTCCAGGGAGGCTTCTCAGAGGTGCTGCCTTTTCTCCGAAGCTGATAAGCACTAGTCTTTAAATAGAGACCCCATCTCCAGAAGGTTTGGATCCCAGCCTTGCTCTGCCCAGCTTGAAACTGAGCGTCTTCACACACCCACGGGCTTCAGCATAGCCTATGCAGTTGTTAGACCAGGAGATGTACAACATTCACCCACAGATGTTTTCTGAAGAGGTACCTGGGGATTGCTCTTTCTCCTTGTGGGCTTCCCACCAGAGCAAAATTTAGGTAAGTCAGCACAAGGGACGTAGTCTATTGATGAGGCGTTTTGTCCGGTGTTGCTCGGGTGTTTCTTCAGCACACTTTGCCCGGTCCTGGGCATCCGGGTGACACGGGAAAATCTTGGAACACGTTGAGTTGGAAATTCTTCAGATAGTGGGTGAACTTGAGAACTTACTCCCAAAAGGCTGCCATGTATTTGGACCAGAGAGGAAGCACACATCTTTAATCAGGGCTTCCCTGGATGAAAGAGAGAAGAGAATGAAAGTCTATCTGCTCCCTCCTTTTAGGGCCTGATCCTACCAGCACTGTGTGTTGAGGTGAGGCCAGACCCCTGATATGGTGACTCGAGGGATGCGTTTCCTACAGGGTGTTTTACTTTTCTGCTTCAAAGCTTAGTTGTCCATCTTCGAATATTGGCTCCCAGGAGCAGCCTCCGTTCTGCCCAGCAAAGTGGGAACATTTATTGGGGCTTCTCAGTCTGCCCCTGATGTGGGCACCATCCTTGGAGATGTTAGTTTGCTGGGCCTGGGGGAGCCTGGCTGTGATGAGTTGGTTGCAGGCTGGTCATGCTCTGCCAGGGCCAAAGTCATCTGGGGGTCACATGCACACATAGCCCCCCCTCCCCACCCCGCTCCCTCCCCACCCTCTCGGGGCCAGGGGTTGTCTTCTGAGCCAGTTGGTCCCTTTGCTAAGCTTCAGCACAGGCATGGTGACCAGGGTTTATCTCTTGAACTGACTCACACAGGCGGGTGGAAGCTTCCATGGATGGCAGAGGGACTACAGAGAAGATGTGAGGCCGCTTGTGTACTTGGTAGAACAGAGTATCACTAGAGAGATGTGATGGTTGCTGGGGACCTAGGAGCCGGGAGGAGGTGGACAAGTGGCAGGGTGTCCGTCCAGCCCCAGCTAGCTGCTCAGCAGATGCAGTAAATGAACGTGCTCTGTTGACAGTTGGGGATGGAGGTGGCAGGGCAAATCCAGGTCCATCCTGCAAGGCTTTCTGGTGGATGTGCAGGGGTGGGGGAAAGGGGGGAGCAGTGCACAGAGAGCTGAGGTCCTGACCCCAGATGAAGACTTCATTGTGAAATTCTGCCACGGTCTGGGGGTGATGGCCCTTTCAGTTGCAGGTGACAGCAAACCCAACTCAGCCTGACCAGTGGCAGCTGGATTCAGGGCTCAAAGATGGATGCTCTCTCCCCATTTCTTGTGTTCCGTGTTGATCCCATCTCAGCCTCCAGGTGGCTGGCTGGAGCAGCTCCAGACTCTTGATTCTCTTAGGTGTAAGTCTCAGAAACCTGGGCCACATCCTCACTGTGTCTCATTGACCCTGGTGCCTTATATTCCCATCCCTGATCTAGTGATGGTGGCCAGCACCGTGCCCCGGGACTGGCCCAGGTCTGGTATGAGGGCTGTGATGAAGAGGGTGGTCCCACCAGGACAGAGGGACCGTCCACGACAGACATTCCCAGCACAGCTCCTCTGAAGGGAGCCCCCTCATCAAAGAGGCCCAGGGGCCTATGTGCCCTTCTGTCTTTGGAGACGGTCCCTGTAGGGGAAAAGGAGAAGGGATATTTGGGGAGGAGCCAGGTGACCACTCTGTGACAGGGTCACTGTGGACTGGACTGGAGATGCCCTGCCACCAGACCATCATGTGGGTTAGTGCTGAAAGAACGGGGCTCTTTGGGGAGAGTAGTCCTCAGGGGTGGAGGGCCTCGGGAAGGGGACCAGAGCTGGGCAGTGGAGACTGCCCCAAGTCCAACGTTAGATCTGCATCTGGACGTCTTTCTCATAGCAGCAGCCATCTCAGGGCTTGGCCACCCTGAGAGGTGGGGGTTCGCAGTGGAGTAGTGTTTCTAGAGCCCTGCCCAGAGTCACGTGTGATGCTTGCTGATTCACCTGTGTGATGGCACCTCATTCTGGCAACAGTCCTGTGCCTAGGGATTATCATTTTCCGGGAGGACTCCAGAGGCGGAATTTCAGAGGTGAGGTAGGATTCACATCAAGGCCCACGGACTCCAGAACCCCTCCTCCATCTGCTCTATCGAGCTGCCTTTCAGCTGGAGCATAAACTCTCATTTGGAGTGGGGATGCTGTTGACAAGGGGGCAGGTGTCCGATAACCTGGGAACCCGTGATTCCGTTCTGTGAGTCTTCAGCCTTTTGATCGAAGTTTCTAGGTCTCACTTTCCTTATCTGCAAAATGAGGATAATACTACTCAGATAAGAGTACTGAGAAGGCTGAATAAAACAAAAGGGGGAAATACCTTAAAATATATAAATCCAAGGTTGACGGAAGGGGATCTGTGTAGTCCTGCCTCACGTACACTTGCGTTTGGGAGCAGCTGGTGGTTGTGATGGCCTTTCTGTCCCCATGCTCCCCACCTCCCCGGGGTCCCATGTAGCATGCTCCTTTCCTTGGGCAGTAGAGCTTCTAGATGCCATTGGGGTTGATTGCCTGCCCCTTCCCCTATGATTTTATTTTACTACTCTTCAGAGAGACAACCTATGTAGATGTTATATAAAAATCAGAAATACAGTCGAAAGAATGTAAAAATACCCATCACCTGGTCTACCCAGAGCCAACCTCTGTTAACATTTTAGTGCATTTACTTTTAGATCTCTATAATTATCAAGTGTGATTTTTTTATATAAAAATGAAATTATACCACACATACTGCTTTATGACCTGCTTTTTCCACTTCACTACAGATCATAAACACTTTTAGCAGCTGTACAGCATTTCAGTATATGGATAAGCTATAATATATTTAACTAAAAAGCCTCTATTTTTGGACATGTAGGTTGTTTTCAGCTTTTTACTGTTACAAGTAAAGCTGTGACGAACACCCTCTCAGCCTGGTCTTTGTGCTTGTCCTTAATGATTTCCCTAGGAGAGATTTCCAGAAGTGGAGTTTCTGGGTCAAAAGAGAAGTATTTCCAGACTGCTCTGCAGAACGGCTGTATCTTTGTGCTTTCCTGCCCACAGGGTGTGGGACCAGCTGCCTCTCCTTCTGGCCAACACTGGACAGAGTCCCTTTGATCTGAAAGTGAACTTTGATTCTTTGGTTGTGTGTTGAGTATAGACTGTTCAGAAAATAAAAATATAAAGCAGAAAATAAAATTAGTCACCATACTACCACTTGAGCTAGTGAACCACTGTCAAAGTTTTATATATATATATATATATATATATATATATATATATATATATATATATACACACACATATATATTTGTCTTTAAATACAGAAAAAATATAAAGATACATATTTATATAATGTTTTATACACAATTAGGATTATGCTACATATACTATTTTATAGTCTATTTTTTCACTGTATATATGTGTGTGTACAATTATTTTTCCATTTGACAAGTTTTTAGTGACTCCACAGTGTTGTGCCTATTTTTGAACAGTTGCCTATGGAACATCTGTTTATTGTTTCAATTTTTCATATTACAAATAGAGTCTGCAGCTTTAAAAAAAAAGATTTATTGAGATATAATACAGATACCATGAAAAACAACCTTTTAAAGTATATAATTCAGTGGCTTTTAGTATATTCAGAGTTGTGCAGTCATCACCACACCCCCAAAAGAAATCTGTACTCATCAGTGGCCACTTCTCATTACCTAATTATTGTCCCCTCAGCCCTAGTCAACCACTAGCCTACTTTTTGTCTCTGTAGGTTTGTCTATTCTAGGCATTTTATAAAAAATGGGATCACATAATATTGTGCTGTTTTGTGCCTGGCTTCTTTCACTTAATATTGTTTTCAGGATTCATCCATGTTGTAGCATGAATCCATGCTTCATTCCTTTTTTGGCCAAATAATATTCCATCATATGGATATACCACATTTTGCACATTTTATGAATCCATATGCATCAGTTGATGGATGTGGGATTGTTTCCACATTTGGACTATCATCAGTAATGCTGCTGTGAACATTTATGTACAAAATTTGGGGTGCATTTCTCTTCTCATTCCTCTTGGATATATACCTAGGAGTGGAATAACCAGGTCGTGTGACTACTCAGTGTTTAATGTTTTAAGGAAACACAATTGTTTTCCAAAGTAGCTGCCCTATTCTGAAGCTTCCAGTTGCTTCACAGCTTGTCAGCACTGTATTATCCATCTTCTTGATTCTAGCCATCCTAATGGGTGTGAAGTGGTATCTCACTGTGGGTTTTATTTGCATCTCCCTAATGACTAATGATATTGAGCAATATTTCTTGGGCTTATGTGCCATTTTTGTATCTCCTTTGGAGAAATGTGTAGTCAGATCTTGAGCCCAGCTTTAAATTGTTTTTTTTTTTATTTTTATTATTATTGAGTTGTAATAGTTCTTTGTATGTGCTAAATACAGGTATAGGAGACATGGTTTATAGATGTATGGTTTATGGATATTTAGTTTTAAAATATTTCCTGCCATTCTGTGGGTTGTATTTTCATTTTCTTGATGGTAACCTTGGGTACACAAATGTTTTAAATTTTGATTAAGTTCAGTTTTTCTTTTCTTCTTCTTCTTCTTTTTGGTTGCTTTGTGCTTTTGGTGTTGTAACTAAGAAACCACTGCCTAATTGAGGTCACAAAGATTTACTCCTATGTTTTCTTCTAACAGCTTTATAGTTTTAGCTCTTACAATTAGATCTATAATCTACTTTGAATTAATTTTTCTATATGGTATGAGGTAAGGTTCCAACTTCATTCTTTTGCATTTGACTATCCAGTGATCACAGCAGCTTTTGTTGAAAAGACTGTTTTCTCCCTCATTGACTTGTTTTGATGTCTTTGTTGAAATCAATTGAACATCAATGTAAGGGTTTATTTCTGGATTCACAATTCTAGCCTGTATGTCTATCCTTATGCTAATAACCACACTATCTTTATTACTCTAGTAATAAAGTAGTAGTATCTTTATTATTGTAGTTTAAGTTATGAGATGGGGAATGTGTGAGTCTTCCAACTTGTTCTGTTTCGAGATTATTTAGGCTTCTCTGGGTCCCTTACATTTCCATATAAATTTTAGGATTATGTGGTTAGTTGCTGGGGGGAAAAAAAACAACCTTACTGGGAATTTGGTAAGGATTCTGTTGAATCTGAAGATCAGTTTGGGGGAATATTGCTGTCTTCTCAATATTAAGTCTTCAATCCATGAACATGGGATGTCTTCTTTAATTTCTTTTAAAAATGTTTTGTAATTTTCATTGTGTAAGCCTTACCTTCTTTTTGTTAAGTTTATTCCTAAGTATTTGATTCTCTTGGTGCTATCACAAATGGTATAGTTTTCTTAATTTCATTTTCAGATTGTTCATTGCTGGTGTATAGAAAATGCAGGTGATTTTTGTGTATTGGTTTCTTATCCTATGACCTTGCTGAACTCATTTAATAGCTAATAATGAACTAATTTATTATTAACTCTAATAATTTTTATGTGCGTGGAATCCTTAGGGTTTTCTCTATATAAGTTCATGTCACTCGTAAATAAGATAGTTTTTCTTCTTCCTTTCCAATCTGATGCATTTTTTTGTTGCTGTTGCATAATTGCATTGGCTACAACCTCCATTACAATGTTTAATAGAAATGACCAGAGCAGAGACCTTCTTTGATAGGGGAAAGCTTTCAGTCTTTTGACATTAAGTATGATGTTAAGGTGTGACTTTTTCATAGATGCCCTTTATCAGATTGAAGAAGTTTCCCTTTATTGTTAGTTTGTTGAGTTTTTATCATGAAAGAAAGTTAGATTTTGTCAAATGCTTTTGCTAGTGAGATAGTCATACGATTTTTGTGCTTTATCCTTCTAATACAGTGTATTACATTGGATGATTTTTCATATGTTAAATCAGCCTTGCATTCCAGAAATAAATCCCATTTGGTCATGGCACACACTTTTGTTTCTATATGTTGCTGGGTTTGTTGCACTAATATTTTGTTGAGGATTTTTTACTTCTATATTCAGATAACTGGTGTAATTTTTTGGTGATGTCTTTTTTTTTTTTTTTTTTTTTTTTAATGATAGTCACACACACACACAGAGAGAGAGAGAGAGAGACAGGCAGAGGGAGAAGCAGGCTCCATGCACCGGGAGCCCGATGTGGGATTCGATCCTGGGTCTCCAGGATCGCGCCCTGGGCCAAAGGCAGGCACCAAACCACTGCGCCACTCAGGGATCCCTTTTGGTGATGTCTTTATCTGGTTTTGGTGTCAAGGTAACACTGCTGTTATAGACTTAAGTTTTGAGGTGTTTCTCCTCTTTACTCTTTGGAAGCATTTATGAAGTATTCTGTTAATTCTTTAAACATTTGGTAGAATTCACCAGTAAGCCATCTGAGCCTGGGTTTTTATTTTTAGGTTTTTTTGATTACTGAATTCAATCTATTGTTTATATTAATAGAGTTTGATAGCCTTTACTTGTTCTCCACTTTCTTTGACATAGCATCTTTTCATTGGAGCTCTGAGCCTCTTGATCATGGCAAACAACCCTGGTCAGAAAGGAATGATGCTTAGCTAATTAAGGGGTTTCAGAGTGGATGACTTTGAGGACTAGTCTCTGTTTTCTTGTACAGTAGCACTGGAAGCAGCAGCTCATCCCGTGTTCTACAGTAAACTCAGTGCATGTTGCTGTCAAGGGAAGCAGCACTTCCTATATTTGCAATTGATTGACAAAGTCAGCTAGGTGGATTGAGACTTGGTTTTCCCTGGCAGGAAACTGCCAGCCACTACCAGGTTTTAAGCGGAAGGAATGACTTCAGTTTATAAGTAAGAATGATCTTTCTGGCACAAAATGGAGAATTAATTAGAAGGAATTAAAGATTAAAGTGAGGGAGACTGACCTGGGAGGTAAGCTGACTTTGGGCCCTTCCCGTACATCCAGGGGGTCTGACTTCTGCAGGCTGTCTCCAGGATGCCCTAGTTAGTTGGTTTCTGCTGGGTTCTGTCTCTCACCCAGTAGCCCCAGCTTCTGGGCTCTTGTGACTCCATCTGTTCCCTCTGTCCTGTCTAGCTCTGAGGATGTTAGTGGCCTCCTGCTGTTTCAGAGTTCTGGGATGTGATACCATCCTGTTTCTCATCGGTTTCATACCCTTAAAGCTCCTTTATCAGAAAGAACTCGAGTGATTTCTTTTGTCCTAGCTGGATCCTGACAGATTTTGCAAAAGTCTGGATTCCAGCAAGCCAAGGAGACGGTGTGTTGGGGAAGTTGCAGTGGGAGGGTGGTTGAGGGGGGAATCAAGGTGATTGAAATGTTTAGCTTCACTGGCTGGGCAAGGAAGGATGTTAAACTGGGGTAAGGATTACAGGAGGAGGAGCCAGCTTCCCTGGAGGGTGGGGGAAGAGACTGGGTTGGAGGTAAACATGGTGATCCCTCTGTGACCGCAAGGGGGTGCTGTCCAGGGAACCAGTCTGATTCTATGGCCTTTGCTCAGCACATGGGTCTCTAGGCTATGGGTTTGTTGGTCAGGATTTAGGAATTGATTGTGTATCAATTTGGTCACAACTCAGCAGTGGCTGAAGCTCCCTCAGAGGAATACAGAGAGTGAGAAAGGCAAGAACTGAACCTGGAGCCCTGAGGCCCCAGGATGTACCAGGGGAGCTCTCCTTAGAGGCAGGGCTCTGGGATGCTGAAGTGCAGGGGGGGACGCAGATGACACAGAGCTTTTCCCTGGGCTTTACATGCCCTAAAACATACAAGCATTTGTATATTTGTTTTTTTATTTTATTTTTTTATTTTTTATTTTTTTATTTTTCTTATTTATGATAGTCACAGAGAGAGAGAGAGAGGCAGAGACATAGGCAGAGGGAGAAGCAGGCTCCATGCCAGGATCCCAACATGGGACTCGATCCTGGGACTCCAGGATCACACCCTGGGCCAAAGGCAGGCGCTAAACCACTGAGCCACCTAGGGATCCCCTCATTTGTATTTTTGTGGCAGATTTATATTCTTAAGTAGATTGAAGTTAAAATGTGGGAAAAGCAGTAAGTAAACAGTGGCCCAAGTGTCAGGACTAGTCAGTCTGAAGTTTAATATACTATGGAAGATTCCACACTCAGGTAATCAAGAGTGGAGCCCCCCTGCCTCCCCAAAGTCATCTTTTCCTGTATGACTGAAGCTCGGGTTCTTGATGAGCGCTCCTGCTAATCAAGGCAGGTGTAGGCATGGCTGAACACTTTTTTCAGATTCTGGAGGCCCTGTTCTGGTCTTCCCTCCTCTGTCCCGCCCGTGGTCTGCTCCAGGTTGCCGCTGGCCTGCCTGCCTGCCTGCCCTCACCACTCCCAGGCCCACTTCCTGCCTCTGCTTGTCTTCCTCCTCCAACGGGGGTCTCCTCCCTTTCCCTGCGAGGAGTCCACCCTGGCTCACATGTCAGTTATAGCCCCTCTAGTTCTATTGTCCACTTCCTTTTTTTTTTTTTTTAAGACTTATTTATTTATTCATGAGAGACACAGACTGAGAGAGAGGCAGAGACATAGGCCAAGGGAGAAGCAGGCTCCTCATAGGGAGCCTGATGCAGAACTCGATCCCAGATCGGGAGATCACCACCTGAGCTGAACGCAGATGCTCAACCACTGAGCACCCAGGTGTCCCCTGTTGTCCACTTCCATCTCTCCTTCTCTTCCACTTCTATTTATAGTTAGTACCATCCAATTTGGCATTCGGCTTTTGTGTAATTATTTCATATCTGTCACTTGCCTCTCTCAAACTAGATGGTATGTTTAGTTAATTCATTAACCTAGCAAATAATGTGAGTGCCTGCTCTGGGTTGGGCTCTGAGGCTGTGTCATGTCTAAACTGTGTTTTGTGTCCCCACATTTGCACCAGGAATAGTGCTTGCCACACAGGGCTACTTGTGATGGGATGGTTCTTTAAACATTTTTCCCTGACAATCCTGGGGTTATCTACTCAGGTAGATCAACTCTACCTGAGTAACACACAACTTGCTTAAGCCAAAGTACAGTGTTTTCATTGTATTCTGAAATCCTCTCCCTTTTAGATAAAAATAGATTTTGGTTTGGGCCTGATATGAAACAATTAATCTTGTCTCTAACTCCTACTATGTTCAATTTCTGGTTGGATTATCCCAGTCTGTGGACTACCTTTCAGGTGGTGGGGCTCTAGAAAACCTGTCTCCATGACTCCTTTTCTTTAAAAGCCACTGACTGAGTGTGCTTAATGCTGTTTTTCTCTCCTGCCTTATGTGCTAGCTGATGTATTTTTCACTCTTAGGATCTGGGCCCTTACTGCTAGGATCTCCTTGGGCCCTAGACTCATACAAAACGGGCCAGGTTTTAAAAGATCACTTAGGTCATACTCTTGTTTGATATTTTAAAAACCAGGACTCCTTACTCCTGAGACAGTGCTCACTGTGCCACCACCCATCACTTGGCTTCCATCATTTCCAAACCAAGTCTGGTGTTCATTTTCTTCCCCCAAATGTTCCTGATGCTTCGGGAATGAAAAAAGCATCCATATTTGGAAAGCACCGAGCTCTCTGGGGGCGGGAGCAGAGCACAGACTGTTCTGTGGAGAAGGAGGGTGTCAGAGCTGGCTCTCCAGGCTCTCTCCCTCAGGCTGGGGCTGGAGCAGGAGAGTGGGCAGCTGTGGTCGCTGGGGCTGGCGCTCCCTGGGCAGAGCCTTGACCCGCCAAGCAGGCAGGGGCCAGAGCTACCCTGCAGGATACACCGCAGCCCCACAAGACAGGGAGGGGCCTCAGCTTTGGTGAGCTCCTACTGTGTGCCTCCTTCTGGAATTCTAGTGGCAAATGATTAATAACTACGGCATTAAAGACAATTCCTTCTAAACACCATTGTAAGCCCTTGCCCACTAGCGCCCTTAGTCCCCACAGCAACCCTGCTAGGCAGAAGTGGGTAGCTGGGTGGGAGGGGGGTCCCCTGTTCCAGCCCTTGGAAGGGGGGCCCTTTTTGTCTTTTGCTGTCAAGGGCTTGCTTCCTACATTGGGGCTGGCGTGTCGTGTAGGGAGGACCCCCCCACACAGGTGACCTCCAGGGACTGCCGTGTCGACCCCGGGGTCCCCGGGGGCCTCTGCGTGAGCCGCCCCAGAAGCTCTTGGAGACCTTCCAGCTCCCTGAACAGCACAGACAGCATTCGGGGTTCTTGTTTAAGCAGTGCAGTTCCCTGGTGCTGTGGGCACGTCCCAGACCCCGCGCCCCATAGGCCCCGAGCCAGACCACCTGCTCCGGGCCCCGGGGCCACCCCAAGGGGACCACGGCCAGCAGCCGCTCCAGGGCTGCCGCGCCGCCTGCCGCCGCCAGGGGGCGCGAGAGCCGCGTCCTCGCCGGACTCCCGGGGCCGCGCATGCGCAGAGCACGCCCCAGCGCCCCAGCGCCCCAGCCCCCAGCGGCTCCCGCCCCAGGCCTCCCTTGCTCTCGCCGGGGTGACTCGCCGCAGGCCCCGAAATCGGGGTGTTAGTGAGGTTGCTCGCTGGGTCGGGGTCGGCGGAACTCCCGGCGGTTCTGGAAGCCGCACCCCAGCGGCCCCCCGCGGGCGTGCGCGCTCCCTAGGCCTGGCAGCCTGCGGTGCGGGCACCGTGGGGGGGGAGGGGGGAGGGGATAGAGGGGGTGTGCCCGCCGGGCTGGCAGCCTTCGGTGCGGGCATCGTGGGGGGGGGAGGGGGATGGGGGATGGGGAGGGGACAGAGGGGGTGTGCCCGCCGGGCTGGCAGCCTTCGGTGCGGGCATCGTGGGGGGGGGGATGGGGGAGGGGATAGAGGGGGTGTGCCCGCCGGGCTGGCAGCCTTCGGTGCGGGCATCGTGGGGGGGGGATGGGGGAGGGGATAGAGGGGGTGTGCCCGCCGGGCTGGCAGCCTTCGGTGCGGGCATCGCGGGGGGGAGGGGGATGGGGGATGGGGAGGGGACAGAGGGGGTGTGCCCGCCGGGCTGGCAGCCTTCGGTGCGGGCATCGCGGGGGGGGGGGAGGGGGATGGGGGAGGGGACAGAGGGGGTGTGCCCGCCGGGCTGGCAGCCTTCGGTGCGGGCATCGCGGGGGGGGGGGGGGAGGGGGATGGGGAGGGGACAGAGGGGGTGTGCCCGCCGGGCTGGCAGCCTTCGGTGCGGGCATCGCGCGGGGGAGGGGGATGGGGGATGGGGAGGGGACAGAGGGGGTGTGCCCGCCGGGCCTGGCAGCCTTCGGTGCGGGCATCGCGGGGGGGGGGGAGGGGGAGGGGATAGAGGGGGTGTGCCCGCCGGGCTGGCAGCCTTCGGTGCGGGCATCGTGGGGGGGGGGAGGGGGATGGGGGATGGGGAGGGGACAGAGGGGGTGTGCCCGCCGGGCTGGCAGCCTTCGGTGCGGGCATCGTGGGGGGGGGGATGGGGGAGGGGATAGAGGGGGTGTGCCCGCCGGGCTGGCAGCCTTCGGTGCGGGCATCGTGGGGGGGGGATGGGGGAGGGGATAGAGGGGGTGTGCCCGCCGGGCTGGCAGCCTTCGGTGCGGGCATCGCGGGGGGGAGGGGGATGGGGGATGGGGAGGGGACAGAGGGGGTGTGCCCGCCGGGCTGGCAGCCTTCGGTGCGGGCATCGCGGGGGGGGGGGGAGGGGGATGGGGGAGGGGACAGAGGGGGTGTGCCCGCCGGGCTGGCAGCCTTCGGTGCGGGCATCGCGGGGGGGGGGGGGGGGAGGGGGATGGGGAGGGGACAGAGGGGGTGTGCCCGCCGGGCTGGCAGCCTTCGGTGCGGGCATCGCGCGGGGGAGGGGGATGGGGGATGGGGAGGGGACAGAGGGGGTGTGCCCGCCGGGCCTGGCAGCCTTCGGTGCGGGCATCGCGGGGGGGGGGGGGGGGGAGGGGGAGGGGATAGAGGGGGTGTGCCCGCCGGGCTGGCAGCCTTCGGTGCGGGCATCGTGGGGGGGGAGGGGGGAGGGGACAGAGGGGGTGTGCCCGCCGGGCTGGCAGCCTTCGGTGCGGGCATCGCGGGGGTGGGGGTAGAGAGTAGAGGGGGACAGAGGGGGTGTGCCCGCCGGGCTGGCAGCCTTCGGTGCGGGCATCGTGGGGGGGGAGGGAATAGAGGGGGACAGAGGGGGTGTGCCCGCAGTTTAGGCGTCTCCCTTTGGTCGTGGCCCCCCCCCCCCCCGCCGAGTAAGGACCCTGCCCAGGGCAGGTGATCCCGGGGGGACTGCTCGGTACCGGTGTACCAGCCTTGATGTGACGGTGCCTAGGCCCGGCCTTTAGGAAGGGGATGCTTGCTCATGACCCTCTAGGCATCCCGGGGGCACAGTCCTGACCTGGAACCACTGACGGCACCTCCCCCCTGGCGGAGTGCTCGTGGGTGGGTGGGTGGGTGGGTGGGCCCGGGGCTCCAGGCTCGGGGTGCCAGCGCCCCTATGTGACCTTGGGCCCCTCAGGAACCCTCGGAGCCTGGACTTCAGCTGCAGTGAGCAGAGAAGATAGGGGAGTCAGTTTTTTCCCTGGAGAAGCTGCCTTTTCTTTTCTTTTCTTTTCTTTTCTTTTCTTTTCTTTTCTTTTCTTTTCTTTTTTCTTTTCTTTTCTTTTCTTTTCTTTTCTTTTCTTTCTTTCTTTCGCCTTTAGATCCCTTTAGGGACGGTGGAAAAAAAGGTTGTACAGAAAAGTCGATGCGTGGAGGGAACAGGGTGAAAGAGGTGGGGCCAGGGGAGCCCTCGCTAAGTGCTTGGTCTTGCCAGTGTGCCAAACCCAGAAAAAGTGGCTGCGGGGCCGCAATGGTGGGAGGAGCTTTGAGGGCAGGGCGTGGGGGGGGGAGTGGGGGATGTGTGTGGGCACAAGCCTTCCCACTGGTGATCTCAGGCCTCCTCCCAGCGATGTCTCGGTGCTGCCACTGGTGGGAGGCTGCATGCAGTGGAGCCGTTCATCTCAGGTTGCTAGTCAAAGCTTCCTGTTTATATTTAGATGGTGTAAGAAGAGTAAGAGCCCTTTTATTGCCACTGACCCATATTCATATTTAATGTTGGTTGTGTTAATAGGCTCCTGGTTGAATCTCCTTTCGGAAGCAACCAGAGACTCAAAGAGCCCAAAGAGAGTTGAGGGGCTGGAGTCTGAAGGGAAAGTCAACTGACTTTCTTGTTCTACTTTTTCTGGGATGCCTGGTCTGTGTGCGTCCCCGCACTTCTTACACTGTTTTGAAAATGTCTTTCTCCTCAGTTGCACTGTAGGTGAGCTGCTCCAGTGAGAAGACTGTGGCCTGTTCTGCAAAGCCCATCCCGCCCCAGAGCGCTGCACACAGGTGGTGCTCAGTGATAATTTTGGAAATGAGGAAAAGACAGACACATCTGTTAACCGGCAGCCTTCATTCCTTGCTGTAGTTCGGGTACCCAGGGCCTACACTTTGCACTCTAGGGGGACCTCCTAGGATGCGGAGTCTACTTTTCTTAGAAAAGAAACTAGAGCTGAGACCAGAGTTTACATGGCATCATGAGTGGTTAAGGCTGAGGATGTGTGCTAAAATGTTAAGTGCGTTTAATTCTGAATGGTGGGGATATGGATGATTGTTATTATTTCTCAATGCTTTTTTTGTCTTTTTCAGACTCCTCTCAAAAAAGATGAGGTTTGTCATTGCCCCCAGGAAAGGTGCTTGTTGGTGATAGTAGTTACTATTTATTAAGTACTTACCTCACTGTGTGCCAGGCATGAGCTAGTGCTGTTATTCTTATTTACCTGATGAGGAAACAGAGAGGCTCCAAGAACCTGAACAGCTTTCTCAAAGCCACTGAACTAATAAATGAAAAGCAAGGGTTTTTGAGTCCAGATCTGTCTACTGAGAAGCCCTTGTATTTTCACTTCTTAGTATTTTACCCAGAAGTGTGGCAGTTAGATAGTAATATGATTTTTTAGAACACAGGTTGGAAGTAATATAATTATATAATTATAATACTCTGTCGTGTATCAGATTTGTCCTAGGTATATACCCAAGACAATTGAAAACATACATCCACACTTCTAATGGGCACTGAGTCAAATGTGCAGAATTGTGAATCACTGTGTTGTACACCTGAAACTAATACAACAATGTTACCACACTGGAATTAAAATAGAAAACTTAAGGGCAGCCTAGGTTGCTCAGTGGTTTAGCGCCACCTTCGGCCCAGGGCCTGATCCTGGAGACTGGGATTGAGTCCCACGTCAGGTTTCCTGCATGGAGCCTGCTTCTCCCTCTGCCTGTGTCTCTGCTTCTCTCTCTCTCTCTCTCTCTCTCTCTCTCTCTCTCTGTGTCTCTCATGAATAAATAAAATCTTAAAAAAAATTAAATTAAACTTAATAAACAAAATGAAACAAAATAAAGACCAAATGTTAGAACGACAATAAGAAAACATACGTCCACACAAAGACCATGAATATTAATAGCACCATTTTTCATAATTTCTAGAAAATGCAAACAACCCAAATGGCCATCAACTGATGATGGATGAGTAAATGTGTTATACATGCACCATGGAATATTATTCAGCAATAAAAGGAATAGAGTATTTGGAACTGGATAGAGATGCAGGTTAAACAGTATTGTGAATGTGATAAATGCCATTAAATATTTAAAAATGGCTAATTTTGTGCTATGTGAATTTCCCCTCAATTAAAAAAAGGAAGTTCTGATACTCCTGATACTTGCTACAAGAGGCATGAACTTTGAAAACATGCTGAGTGAAAGAAGCCAGAAACAAAAGGTCTCATACTGTAGGATTCTACTGATATGAAATACTCACAACAGTACAATCCATAGAGACAAAGTGGCTGCCGGGGTCTGGGAGGAGCGTGGGATGAGGAGGACCTGCCCATGGGTATGGGACTTCCCTTTGGGGTGATTGATTAGAATGTTCTTGAATTAGCTAGTGGGAATAGTTTCACGGCTATGAAAGTATACTACCACTGACTTGTGATTTTTTTTTTTAAACAGGTAAATTTTGTGGCATATATGTAATATCTTAATAAAACTATTATTATTTTTCTTTTTTTTTAATGATTTTATTCATAAGACAGAGGGGTGGGGGCAGAGACACAGGTAGAGGGAGAAACAGGCTCCATGCAGGGAGCCTGACACGGGACTCAATCCTGGGACTCCAGGATCATGCCCTGGACTAAAGGCAGGTGCTAAACCACTGAGCCACCCAGGCATCGCTCAATAAAGCTATTATTAAAATATGTATGAAAATTTAGCACATGGGTAAAATGCTCCCACTTGGAGACCTTCCAGCCTACTGTTACCTAAAGATAATAGTGGTCTTGAGAATAATCATGGTAGTTACTATTTTTTAGGTGCTTACTATATGTTGGGTACTGTTCCAAGCACATAACATTTTTCTGTACAAAGTCAGCTGTGGATCGGCAACCAGAGCGTCTGGCCCAGAGCTCATGTTCTTAGCCACTATATAGTATTGCTTTACATATGGAGACAGATAAATCAGAGACATGAGAGAATATAATGAAAAAGCTAAGAGCAAAAAACAAGTAAGAGGATCTGGTTGGAATCCTAGCTCTGTCACTTACTAGTTGCATAATCTTGGGCAGGCTACTTAATTGCACAGGGATCAGTTCCCTCATCTCTAAAATGGAGTGATAGTGAATACTCTCAGAGCATTTTTGTGACGGTCAGGTCACTTATGTCAAACTCTCAAAAGTGTCTTATGTGTAGCTAGTACTACATGTTGTTACTACTATTATGTCGTTACTAAGCAGTGACTTAATGAGCATAAGTTCAGATTGCACACTTAGCAGTGAACATTTCAGGTTGAATTAGCATCTCATCTGCTCACAGAATTATGGAAGGTCATTGAATGATAATCTGTTCTAGCAGGTGAATGTCTGATTCAGGATCTCGCATCTTCTTTTAGGAGTGGTGTGTGTGTGTACATGCACATTTTCTTTTTTTTTTTTTTAAGATTTATTTATTTATTTATGATAGACATAGAGAGAGAGAGAGGCAGAGACACAGGAGGAGGGAGAAGCAGGCTCCATGCCGGGAGCCCGACGCGGGACTTGATCCTGGGACTCCAGGATCGCGCTCTGGGCCAAAGTCAGGTGCTAAACCGTTGAGCCACCCAGGGTTCCCCACATGCACATTTTCTAAGAAGAAGATGGTGACTCTGGCAAGACAACAGTTTCCAAAAGCACCCAGAAGGCGCCAACCAAGGCTCCCAGCCCAGAGACCACTAAAAATCAGAGAAGCTCTGGATTGACAGGGACTTCATAGGAAGTCTGGGCCAGCTGCCCCCATCCCCGCCCCGCCCCCCCCCCCCCCCCCCCCCATCATTTGGTGGTTTCCATTGGTTTTTCCTCCTCTCTATACCCTATACTATGGCTTGTCCTTCCACTGAACTGAGTATATGTGACACCTGTGGGAACCTGGCCATCTTAGAGGTGACAACACAGGGCCAGCAGTCTAGAGCTGCCTTTGCCAAGACTTTGCTTTAAAGATCTCAAATCTCTTTTCCTGAGTTTCTTTTCAGCCTTGGAAATTGAGATCCCTAGAAATTGTCTTACTGTCTTTGAAATCCATACCACAGGACTGGGTTATCAGAGACAGGGTATTATAAATGAAATTTTGCTGGTACTTCCAATTATAAAGTGCCTTATGGGTCATGTTACAGCAAAGCATCAGAGTGTACCTGTCCCGAGACTGGCTTCCAGGGATGTGGTTAAGATAAATGCGGAAACAATGCCTAATGTTGTAGCACATAGTCCATATATTTTATAGCCCTTTCATCGTGTTGCATAACTTTGGAAGGAATTAATTCCTTGTTCATTTTAATGCGATTAAAAACTTCAAAATATTTGTTTTGGCTGTTAGTCCTCTAAAGTTATACAGCTCAAGCTGGTATCCCAGTAGTTGAGCCCTTCCTGATGCAGACAAGGAGCAGGAGGCCAGTGAGCCACAGAACTGCCAGGGTGGTGCAGCTCTGGGTGGGAATGATCACTGCCTTTGGGCTCCAGACTTTGACTTCGGTGCCTTTACAATTTGAAACCCATTTTTATTGTCATTGCTCTTACCAGACGCTGAATATGCTGTCAGCAGCTCAGTGGGACTGGATATTGTGAGTAGCCTTTGGTGATCAGATAGACCAGGGGTCAAGACTTGGCTTTATCATTTACTAGCTGTGGAGCCCAAAGGTCAGCCTTATCTGAAAGGTGCTGTTCACACCTTCCCTGCGAGGTGGCTGTGGGGATTATAAATGGTGCATGTCAAACCCCAGGCAGAGCTCTGGGTGCAGAGGAGGCCTTGATAAATGAACCCTTATCATTATTGAAACTGTTCAGCCTTCCATACCCAGATCAGGCTCCTCATTCATGGTTCTCAAATGTGAACAGTCCTGCAAGAATTTTGGGGTGATTACCCCTCCGTGATCACCAGAGGTTTGGCAGTGAGATGGACAGCTTTCCACTTCCTCAGGCAGACCTCCAGCTATGCAGAGCCCTTGGGGGAATAAGGTGGAGTTCCCTTCCAGAGAAGGGAGACTAGCTGTGGAGGGAAATAAAGGGCGGGGAGTCCAGGGTGCCGTGGGAAGTTCTCTACCCACATCTCAATAGAATGATTCAGAGGCTGCATACGTTTGAGCTTTTGACAGTGTCCAGGGTCCTCAGCCTGTCCCCAGCCACCTAGTGCCCCCTCCCAACTGTGATGTCCCCCTGGTCTGCTGGTGTCTGTACGGCACTCCTCCTGCATCAGACATAGTAGTGTTTGTTTCTTCCCTTGGGTTACTACTACCTGGGGCAGGATGCATCTGCCCCAGCTCCTGGGCCTTCCTATAGTTTCCTTCTGGCCCCTGCACATACCTTCGGCATGTCACTTCACTTTTCTGGGATTTTCTTTCTTTCTTTCTTTTTTTTTTTTTTAAAGATTTTATTTACTTATTCATGAGACACAGAAAGAAAGGCAGAGACACAGGCAGAGGGAGAAGCAGGCTGCATGCAGGGAGCCCGATGCAGGACTTGATCCCAGGACCCCAGGGTCACGCCCTGAGCCGAAGGCAGATGTTCAACCACTGAGCCACCCAGGTGCCCGAGATTTTCTTTTTCCCCAAGATTGGAAGGAAGATGGTCCTATTAAACAGGACCATAGACCACTGTCCACAGAAGAGCTTTGAAAGCAGTCTGGTGTGATCTACGTGCTTTTCTTATAATGAATTTATTTAAATGTATCACCCTTCCTAGGAAGAACCTTTCAGAAGTGAGCTTACCTGTGGGAATTCCCTCCTGGGGCAGGAGATACATTTTGGGGCCAGTTGGCTACTCAGCATTCTTTAAATCCTAGCATGCAGTCCGCCACTGTTTTCATCCATGCTTTAAAGTTGACCATGATGCAGGGCCCGCGACCATTTGATTTCTACCCTTTGTATGCAGCTTTGATTTGGTAGGTGCAGAGCTTATCAAGATGTGCATCAGGCATCACTGTCACACCAGCTATTTGTCAAGCCTGTTTTTCACTTTTTTGGTCAGGCATTTCTCTGGAAAAAAGAAAGGGACTAAAAACATTATTGATGATAGCTTTCCAAACTGACAAGGTGTCATCTGACATTTTAATGGGGGCCAGTTTGGGAAATGACCTCAGGGCTTGCTTCTCAGACAGTGTTGATCTGATCCCAGACGCTTGAAAATTTATAGTCTAGTCGAGAGGTCCTTTAAGTAGCTTTTGACAGAGAATGAAATATTCTGGAACTGAGCTGCAGAGCCACGAATTGATGGTGGTAAATCAAGGCTCTGCTATTGCTCTGGGATGTGCCCAGTGACACATGGAAAGAATGTCATAGCATTTGGTAGAAGGAAAGGAATAGTGTTTACCATAAAGGACCCCCTATCTAAGAATGGACTCCTTGCCAAGGACCCATGTGTCACCCCAATCCTTGTTTGTCCACGTATCTCCCCAGTTAGAACACAGGCCCACGAAAACACCAGTCTCTCCCCACAGTGGAAGTTTTCATTGTGTAATGAGTTGGATGTTCTTACCAACTATGCTTGTGGATGGATCGCAGCCCTAGATGACTGGATTTCAAATATCTCAGACCTCCAAATACAGATGGTAGACAAACTGTTGAACTAGATTTGGCTTTTCTTTGATTTAGGGGACTTGGCGGGGCCCTGAGGGCCTTGGTCATCTTCAGGAGCATTGGTGGTCAGGGGCCAGACTTCAGTGAGAGCGAATGCCAAAGAATAGACTCATTTTTTTCTCCTGGCCCTTTGACACACTCTGGAGAATTTTTTCTTTATATTAAATTCCTGATATTGACTTGCACATTATTTGGTTATTTCTCATACAAGCAGAGGGCAGATTATGAAACAATTTATCTCTTTTTGTTGTTTTCTAGTGGTTTAAATTTTGCACAAGTGAGTACTCAAAGCACATTTAGGAAGCTCCAGTCAAGTGCACGCTTCTGGGTAGTTTTAGAGCTGTTCTGCCAAATGGTAAATTTGTTCAGTTTTGTTTTGTTTTGGAATATAAGACGATTTGTTGTGATAGTAATAATATCTTAATAATAATAGCAAACCCTTGTTGAGTACTTTATATAAATAAACTCGACTAATACTCCCATTGAATTCAGTTTATCTTGTATTCGCCTCCAAAGAAAATTTCAAGAGGTCATAAGAGAGTTCACACTGGAGAGAGGTGCTTAGTGATTTTTTTATTTTTTATTTTTTTGGCAACTGCATAAACAAATTTGGCTCTAAATGGGAAGGGAATGAATATTGAGCATCTAATAGTGGAGGGGCATTAAAATAGGTATTAGAACTGTATTCCTTCCATTTAAAAATTTAGTAGAGACATGGAAGGTAAAAATAGACATAAGTCAAGTTTCTAGAAATGAAAACTATAATGTCTGAGATATAGAATAGACTGGATGTGATTAATGGCAGATTAGACATTAAAGAAACCGGTAAACTTGAAGGCAAGTAATAGAAACTATCCATAATGAAATAGAGAGAAAAATATTCTTTGTAAAGAGTGGAGAGAGCATAAATGAGCTATGGGATGACTCTAAGTGGCCTAATATGTATGTAATTGGAGTCCCCTAAGAGGGGAGGGGTGTGTAGATTAGAAATTTTTGAAGAAATAATGGCTGGACATTTTTCAAATGTTATGAAAACTATAAATCCTCAGATCTAGAATAGCTCAGTGAAGCCCAAGAGACATGAAGGAAGCCGAATCAAAACACTTTCATAATCCAAATTGCTCACAACCAGTGATAAAGAGAAAATCTTAGTAGCAGCCAGAAAGAAAGACACACTACATGCAGATGGACACATATAACGGTGACGGTAGATTTATTATCAGAAACCATGCAAGTGAGACTATAGTGAGGCGATACCTTTAGAGTGCGGGGTGGGTGGGGGGTGAACTGTCTGCTCTGAATTCCATACCTAGTGACAATCTCTCTCAAAAATGAGGGCCAAGAAAAGCCTTTTTCAGACATAACTGGCTGAGAGAAACCATCATTAGCTGGACTGCAACAATAAGCAATGTTAAAGGAGTCCCTTTAGGTAGAAGGAAAGTGATACAGTAAAGAAATATGAATCCACACAAAGGAATGAAGAGCACTGGAAGTCACAGCTCTATTGATGGCTGTATGAGTTCTTCCTTATTATTTAAATGTCTATAAAAGATAAATGATCATTCCAATGAAAACAATAACCATGTAGGGTGAGACTTATAATCTATGTGAAAGTAAAATGTACATAAAAAGAGGATAAAGACTGGAAAGAGAGAAATGGGAGGATGCGATTGGAAGGTGTTGTGCTGTATGTGACATGGCGTACTGTTGTTAATGTCGTACTGTCAAAGTAGACCATGAGGAGTTCAGCCCTAATACAACCACTGACAGTTCCTCTCCGAGACGTCAATACCCGTTTCCATACTTGATGGAACAAGTACACAGAAGACCCTGGCACAAAACAGTCTACCAACTTGACCTCATTGACATTTATATGACACTCCACCCAACAACAGAATACACATTCTTTTCGAGGGTAATGGAGTATTTACCAAGATTGACCATAATCTGGGCCAGAAACAAGTCTCAACAAGTTGGAAAGGTTCAAGTATGTTTTCTGACCTGTGTCAACCCTTAGGTCAGTGATTGACTAGAAAGACTCGCAGAGTTCAGAAAAGCTGTTATACTCATGGTCTCAGTTGATTGCAAAAAAGGCTTCAGGTTACAATACTTAAAGGGAAAGGTGCTCAAGGTGGAGTCCAGGAAAGACCAGGCTCAAGCTTTCAGTGGCCTTCTTCCACTGGGCTCACGTGGACAGGACTTAATTCTCCCAGGAATGATGGGGGACAACACTTAGGGAGTATTGCCAGTCAGGGAAGCTCACTCATACCTTGGTGTTTTGGGTTTTTACTGGAGTTTTGTCATGTAGAAATGGAGTGCTCCTGGAACTGACCTTAATTATTCAGTGTTTAGCACTTCCAGAGTGTGATACAGTGTGGCCCAAGACCTTCACCATAAATCACATCGTAAATATAACTATCTGATATGGCCTGAGGCCCCAGAAATACAAAGACACTTATATGAGGTGAGATATTCAAGGGCTTAGAGGATGTTCCCCAAAAGCTGCACAGGGGTCAAACCTTTCTTTGGAATGTGCCTCTTACTGCACAGACTATAATGGAATTAATTTAGGAATCAGTGATAGGAAGATACCCAAGTATTTGATAACTATTCATTTCTTTTTAAAATTTTTTTATTTCAATTCGATTTTATTAACATATACTGTGTAATTCAGTGATTCATCAGTTGCATACAACACCCAATGCTCATTACTTCAGGCACCCTCCTTTTTTTTTTATAATAAATTTATTTATTTATTTTTTTTAATTAATTTTTATTGGTGTTCAATTTACCAACATACAGAAAAACACCCAGTGCTCATCCCGTCAAGTGTCAACCTCGGTGCCCGTCACCCATTCCCCTCCCACACCCGCCCTCCTCCCCCCTTCCACCACCCCTAGTTCGTTTCCCCGAGTTAGGAGTCTTTATGTTCTGTCTCCCTTCCTGATATTTCCCAACATTTCTTCTCCCTTCCTTTATATTCCCTTTCACTATTATTTATATTCCCCAAATGAATGAGAACATACACTGCTTGTCCTTCTCCGATTGACTTATTTCACTCAGCATAATACCCTCCAGTTCCATCCACGTTGAAGCAAATGGTGGGTATTTGTCGTTTCTAATCGCTGAGTAATATTCCATTGTATACATAAACCACATCTTCTTTATCCATTCATCTTTCGATGGACACCGAGGCTCCTTCCACAGTTTGGCTATTGTGGCCATTGCTGATAGAAACATCGGGGTGCAGGTGTCCCGACATTTCGTTGCATCTGAATCTTTGGGGTAAATCCCCAGCAGTGCAATTGCTGGGTCGTAGGGCAGGTCTATTTTTAACTCTTTGAGGAACCTCCACACAGTTTTCCAGAGTGGCTGCACCAGTTCACATTCCCACCAACAGTGTAAGAGGGTTCCCTTTTCTCCGCATCCTCTCCAACATTTGTTGTTTCCTGCCTTGTTAATTTTCCCCATTCTCACTGGTGTGAGGTGGTATCTCATTGTGGTTTTGATTTGTATTTCCCTGATGGCAAGTGATGCAGAGCATTTTCTCATGTGCATGTTGGCCATGTCCATGTCTTCCTCTGTGAGATTTCTCTTCATGTCTTTTGCCCATTTCATGATTGGATTGTTTGTTTCTTTGGTGTTGAGTTTAATAAGTTCTTTATAGATTTTGGAAACTAGCCCTTTATCTGATATGTCGTTTGCAAATATCCTCTCCCATTCTGTAGGTTGTCTTTTAGTTTTTTTGACTGTATCCTTTGCTGTGCAAAAGCTTCTTATCTTGATGAAGTCCCAATAGTTCATTTTTGCTTTTGTTTCTTTTGCCTTTGTGGATGTATCTTGCAAGAAGTTACTGTGGCCGAGTTCAAAAAGGGTGTTGCCTGTGTTCTCCTCTAGGATTTTGATGGACTCTTGTCTCACATTTAGATCTCTCATCCATTTTGAGTTTATCTTTGTGTATGGTGAAAGAGAGTGGTCCAGTTTCATTCTTCTGCATGTGGATGTCCAATTTTCCCAACACCATTTATTGAAGAGACTGTCTTTCTTCCAATGGATAGTCTTTCCTCCTTTATCGAATATTAGATGACCATACATTTCAGGG
The DNA here is from genome assembly GCF_048418805.1 of Vulpes vulpes. Classification (NCBI taxonomy): domain Eukaryota; kingdom Metazoa; phylum Chordata; class Mammalia; order Carnivora; family Canidae; genus Vulpes; species Vulpes vulpes. The sequence continues at coordinate 1,239,430 of NW_027325787.1, read as the reverse complement.
TCCACTTCTGGGTTCTCTATTCTGTTCCATTGATCTATGTGTCTATTTTTGTGCCAGTACCACACTGTCTTGATGACCACAGCTTTGTAGTACAACCTGAAATCTGGCATTGTGATGCCCCCAGCTATGGTTTTCTTTTTTAAAATTCCCCTGGCTATTCGGGGTCTTTTCTGATTCCACACAAATCTTAAAATAATTTGTTCTAACTCTCTGAAGAAAGTCCATGGTATTTTGATAGGGATTGCATTAAACGTGTAAATTGCCCTGGGTAACATTGACATTTTCACAATATTAATTCTGCCAATCCATGAGCATGGAATATTTTTCCATCTCTTTGTGTCTTCCTCAATTTCTTTCAGAAGTGTTCTATAGTTTTTAGGGTATAGATCCTTCACCTCCTTGGTAAGGTTTATTCCTAGGTATCTTATGCTTTTGGGTGCAATTGTAAATGGGATTGACTCCTTAATTTCTCTTTCTTCAGTCTCATTGTTAGTGTATAGAAATGCCATTGATTTCTGGGCATTGATTTTGTATCCTGCCACGCTACCAAATTGCTGTATGAGTTCTAGCAATCTTGGGGTGGAGGCTTTTGGGTTTTCTATGTAGAGTATCATGTCATCAGCGAAGAGGGAGAGTTTGACTTCTTCTTTGCCAATTTGAATGCCTTTAATGTCTTTTTGTTGTCTGATTGCTGAGGCGAGGACTTCCAGAACTATGTTGAACAGCAGTGGTGAGAGTGGACATCCCTGTCTTGTTCCTGATCTTAGGGGAAAGGCTCCCAGTGCTTCCCCATTGAGAATGATATTTGCTGTGGGCTTTTCGTAAATGGCTTTTAAGATGTCGAGGAAAGTTCCCTCTATCCCAACACTCTGAAGTGTTTTGATCAGGAATGGATGCTGTATTTTGTCAAATGCTTTCTCTGCATCCAATGAGAGGATCATATGGTTCTTGGTTTTTCTCTTGCTGATATGATGAATCACATTGATGGTTTTACGAGTGTTGAACCAGCCTTGTGTCCCAGGGATAAATCCTACTTGGTCATGGTGAATAATTTTCTTAATGTGTTGTTGGATCCTATTGGCTAGTATCTTGTTGAGAATTTTTGCATCCATGTTCATCAGGGATATTGGTCTGTAATTCTCCTTTTTGGTGGGGTCTTTGTCTGGTTTCGGAATTAAGGTGATGCTGGCCTCATAGAATGAATTTGGCAGTACTCCATGTCTTTCTATCTTTCCAAACAGCTTTAGTAGAATAGGTATGATTTCTTCTTTAAACGTTTGATAGAATTCCCCTGGGAAGCCATCTGGCCCTGGAGTCTTGTGTCTCGGGAGGTTTTTGATGACTGCTTCAATTTCCTCCCTGGTTATTGGCCTGTTCAGGTTTTCTATTTCTTCCTGCTCCAGTTTTGGTAGTTTGTGGCTTTCCAGGAATGCATCCATTTCTTCTAGATTTCCTAATTTATTGGCATACAGCTGTTCATAATATATTTTTAGAATCGTTTGTATTTCCTTGGTGTTGGTAGTGATCTCTCCTTTCTCATTCATGATTTTATTAATTTGAGTCTTCTCTCTCTTCTTTTTAATAAGGTTCGCTAATGGTTTATCTATCTTATTAATTCTTTCAAAGAACCAACTCCTGGTTCTGTTGATCTGTTCCACAGTTCTTTTGGTCTCGATATCATTTAGTTCTGCTCGAATTTTAATTAACTGTCTTCTTCTGCTGGGGGTGGGGTCCATTTGTTGCTTTTTCTCTAGTTCCTTTATGTGTAAGGTGAGCTTTTGAATTTGAGTTCTTTCCAGTTTTTGAATGGATGCTTGTATTGCGATGTATTTCCCCCTCAGGACTGCTTTTGCTGCGTCCCAAAGATTTTGAACGGTTGTATCTTCATTCTCATTAGTTTCCATGAATCTTCTCAATTCTTCCTTAATTTCCTGGTTGACCTTTTCATCTTTTAGCAGGATGGTCCTTAACCTCCATGTGTTTGTGGTCCTTCCAAACTTCTTGTTGTGATTAAGTTCTAATTTCAAGGCATTATGGTCTGAGAATATACAGGGGACTATCCCGATCTTTTGGTATCGGTTCAGACCCGATTTGTGACCCAGTATGTGGTCTATTCTGGAGAAAGTTCCATGTGCACTTGAGAAGAATGTGTATTCAGTTGAGTTTGGATGTAAAGTTCTGTAGATATCTGTGAAATCCATCTGGTCCAGTGTATCATTTAAAGCTCTCGTTTCTTTGGAGATGTTGTGCTTAGAAGACCTATCCAGGGTAGAAAGAGCTAGATTGAAGTCACCAAGTATAAGTGTATTATTATCAAGGTATTTCTTCAGTTTGGTTATTAATTGGTTTAAATATTTGGCAGCTCCCACATTCGGGGCATATATATTGAGGATTGTTAAGTCCTCTTGTTGGATAGATCCTTTGAGTATGAGATAGTGTCCCTCTTCATCTCTCACTATAGTCTTTGGGGTAAATTTTAATTTATCTGATATAAGGATGGCAACCCCTGCTTTCTTTTGAGGACCATTTGAATGGTAAATGGTTCTCCAACCTCTTATTTTCAGGTTGTAGGTGTCCTTCTGTCTAAAATGAGTCTCTTGTAGACAGCAAATAGATGGGTCCTGCTTTTTAATCCAGTCTGAAACCCTGCGCCTTTTGATGGGGTCATTAAGCCCATTCACATTCAGAGTTACTATTGATAGATATGAGTTTAGTGTCATCATATCTATTCAGTCCTTGTTTTTGTGGATTGTTCCACTGAACTTCTTCTTAAAGGGGAGTTTTAAGAGTCCCCCTTAAAATTTCTTGCAGAGCTGGTTTGGAGGTTACATATTCTTTCAGTTCCTGCCTGTCTTGGAAGCTCTTTATCTCTCCTTCCATTTTGAATGAAAGCCTTGCTGGATAGAGTATTCTTGGTTGCATGTTCTTCTCATTTAGGACCCTGAATATATCCTGCCAGCCCTTTCTGGCCTGCCAGGTCTCTGTGGAGAGGTCTGCTGTTACCCTAATATTCCTCCCCATAAAAGTCAGGGACTTTTTTTCTCTTGCTGCTTTAAGGATCTTCTCCTTATCTTTGGAATTTGCAAGCTTCACTATTAAATGTCGAGGTGTTGATCGGGTTTTGTTGATTTTAGGGGGGGATCTCTCTATTTCCTGGATCTGAATGCCTCTTTCCCTTCCCAGATTCGGAAAGTTTTCAGCTAGGATTTGTTCAAATACATATTCTGGCCCTCTGTCCCTTTCTGCGCCCTCGGGAACCCCAATTAAACGTAGGTTTTTCTTCCTCAGGCTGTCATTTATTTCCCTTAATCTATCCTCATGGTCTTTTAATTGCCTGTCTCTTTTTTCCTCAGTTTCCCTCTTTGCCATCAGCTTGTCTTCTATGTCACTCACTCGTTCTTCCACCTCGTCAAGCCTCGTCGTTAGGACTTCTAGCTTGGATTGTATCTCATTTAATTGATTTTTAATTTCTGCCTGATTGGATCTCAATTCTGCAGTCATGAAGTCTCTTGAGTCCTTTATGGTTTTTTCTAGAGCCACCAGTAGCTGTAAAATAGTGCTTCTGAATTGGCTTTCTGACATTGAATTGTAATCCATATTTTGTAACTCTGTGGGAGAGAGGGCTGTTTCTGATTCTTTTTTTTGAGGTGAGGTTTTCCTTCTAGTCATTTTGCTCAGTGCAGAGTGGCCAAAACCAAGTTGTATTGGGAAAAGGAGAAAAAGAGAGAGAAGGAAAGAAAAGAGAAAAAGAAAAAAGAGAAAGAAGAAAAAAAAAAGGGGGGGGGAAGAGAGAAGAAAAAGAAAGAAAGGAGAAAAAAGAAAAAAAAGGGGGGGTGGGGGACGCAATCAGAAATCAAGAAGAAAGAGAGAAAAGAAAAAAAAAAGCACAAAACAAAACAAAACAAAAAAACAAAACAAAACAAAACAAAAAAAAACACGGGGGAGTATCTTCCGATTCTGTGTTCTTTAAGTCCCTTGACTTCCCTTGGAACTTGTCCCTCTAGCTGGTCTTCTGGGGGAGGGGCCTGCTGTGCTGATTCTCAGGTGTTAGCACTTGGGGGAGCTGCTCTGCCCCTGCCTGGTGCAGGGCTCAGTGGGGGTTGTTCACCCCGTGAGGCCCCGGGAGGAAGCCACAGTGGCGGGGGCAGCTCTGGGACCCTGGAGTCAGCCCCCGCAGTAGCTCCGGGGCTCTCCGTCTGCAGGGCCTGGAGGCTCCCAGGCGGGGCCGCTGATCTGCTCAGTTCCAGGCAGGAGCGTCCTCGCTGTCCTGGGCCCTCCCGGCCTCTGCCTGTCCCGGGGGAGGCCGGATCCTGGGCTGTGTCCCGGCGCCCTGTGCTCCGGGGCCTGCGCTGTTGGATTCGCGCTCCCGGCGGTGCAGCCTCCTCCGCGGAGCCGCCGCCCGAGCCCCTCCGAGCTGTTCCCGGAGTCGCGCCGCCCCCTCCGGGCTGAGCTTCTTCCTCCGCCCGAGCCGCCGCTGCCGAGCTGTTCCCGGAGCCGCGCCGCCCCCTCCGCGGAGCTTCCTCCTCCGCCCGAGCCGCCGCCGCCGAGCTGTTCCCGGAGCCGCGCAGCCCCCTCCGCGGAGCCGCCGCCCGAGCCCCTCCGAGCTGCTCCGGGTCCCGCCGAGCGCTGCAGCCCTTAGGGAGCTCGGCGCACTCTCCGGGGCGCAGTTCCTCTGTTACTGTCCCAGGGAGCCCGAGGGCATCCCCGCCTTTCTGGGGATCCTGCTCCAATTCCCGGGGAGCCCCTTTCCCCCGGAAGGTTGGTGCAGCTCCTGCTCCTCCGGGACGGGGCTCTCCTGTCCTGGGGACACTCGCCCCGGCCTCAGCCCGGCTCCTCGCGGGGCCCCTCCCCCTTGGAGGCCTTTTGTGTCTTTATTTCTTTTTCCCCGTCTTCCTACCTTGATAGAAGCGCGAACTCTTCTCACTGTAGCGTTCCAGCTGGTCTCTCTTTAAATCTCAGGCTGAATTCGTAGATTTTCAGGATGATTTGAATGTTTTCTAGGTAATTTGTTGAGGACAAGTGACTTGGAGACCCTACTCTGCCGCCATCTTGCCCCTCCTCCCCCTACTCTGCCGCCATCTTGCCCCTCCTCCAAATTTATTTTTTATTGGTGTTCAATTTGCCAACATACAGAATAACACCCAGTGCTCATCCCGTCAAGTGCCCCTCTCAGTGCCCGTCACCCATTCACCCCCACCCCCCGCCCTCCTCCCCTTCCACCACCCCTAGTTCGTTTCCCAGAGTTAGGAATCTTTATGTTCTGTCTCCCTTTCTGATATTTCCCACACATTTCTTCTCCCTTCCCTTATATTCCCTTTCACTATTATTTAAATTCCCCAAATGAATGAGAACATATAATGTTTGTCCTTCTCCGATTGACTTACTTCACTCAGCATAATACCCTCCAGTTCCATCCACGTTGAAGCAAATGGTGGGTATTTGTCATTTCTAATGGCTGAGTAATATTCCATTGTATACATAAACCACATCTTCTTTATCCATTCATCTTTTGATGGACACCGAGGCTCCTTCCACAGTTTGGCTATTGTAGGCACCCTCCTTAATGCCCATCATCCAGTAACCCCATCCCGTCACCCACCGCCCCTCCAGCAACCCTCAGGTTGCTTCCTGTAGAGTCTCTTATGATTTGCCTCCCTCTCTGTTTTTGTCTTATTTTATGTCTCCTTTCCTTCCTACATGTTTATTTGGTTTGTTTTATTACGTTCCATATATGAGTGAAATCATACGATATTTGTCTTTTCTTATTTCACTTAGTGGAATACCCTCTAGTTCTATCCACATTATTGCAATGATTTCATCTTTCTGATGGCTGAGTAATATTCCATTGTGTGTGTGTGTGTGTGTGTGTGTGTGTGTGTTTGTGTGTATATATATATATGTATATATGCTGCATCTTCTTTATCTATTCATGTATCAGTGGACATCTGTGCTCTTTCCATAGTTTGGCTACTGTGGACATTGCTGCTATAAACATTGCGGGGGAGGTGTCCCTTCGAATCACTATGTATTTATCACTTTGGATAAATACCCAATGGTGCAATTGCTGGGTCATAGAGAGTAGCTCTATTTTTAACTTTTTGAGAACCTCCACACTGTTTTCCAGAGTGGCTGTACCAGTTCGCATTCCCACCAATAGTGTAAGAGGGTTCCCCTTTCTCCTCATCCTTGCCAACATCTGTTGTTTCCTGAGTTGCTGATTTTAGCCATTTTGACCAGGGTGAGGTGGTATCTCATTATGGTTTTGATTTGTATTTCCCTGATGCTGAGTGATGTTGAGCATTTTTTCATGTGTCTTTTGGCCATTGTATGTCTTCCTTGGAGAAATGTCTCTTCATGTCTTCTGCCCATATCTTGACTGGATTTTTTTTTTTAAGATTTTTTTTATTTATCTGAGAGAGAGAGAGAGTGAGAGAGAGCACAAGCAGGGGGAGGGCCATAGGGAGAAGGAGAAGCAGACTCCCCACTGAGCAGGGAGCCTTACGCTGGGTTCAATCTCAGGACCCTGAGATCATGATCTGAGCCGAAGGTGGCCGCTTAACCAACTGAGCCACCCAGATGCCTGTGGATTTTTTGTTTTTTGGGTGTTGAATTTGATGAGTTCTTTATAGATCTTGGATACTAGTCCTTAATCCAATGTGTCATTTGCAAATATCTTCTCCTATTCTGTAGGTTGCTTTTTAGTTTTATTGACTGTTTCCTTTGCTGTGCAAAAGTTTTTTATTTTGATGAAGTCCCAATAGTTAATTTTTGCTTTTGTTTCTCTTACCTTTGGAGACATGTCTAGCAAGGAGAGGCTGTGGCTGAAGTGAAAGAGATTGCTGCCTCTGTTCTCTTCTAGGATTTTAATGGATTCCTGTCTCACATTTAGGTTTTTCATTCATATTGAGTTTATTTTTGTGTAGGTGTAAGAAAGTGGTCCAGTTTCATTCTTCTGGATGTGGCTCTGCATGTGGCTGTCCAGTTTTCCCAACACCATTTGTTGAAGAAACTTCTTTCCATTGATATTCTTTCCTGCCTTGTTGAAGATTACTTGACTATAGAGTTGAGGGTCCATTTCTGGGTTCTCTATTCAGTTCCATTGATCTGTGTGTCTGTTGTTGTTGTTGTTTTTTTAATGTGTCTGTTTTTGTGCCAGTACCACACTGTCTTGATGATCACAGCTTTGTGATATATCTTGAAGTCAGGCATTGTGATGCCTCCAGCTTTGATTTTCTTTTTCAACATTCCTTTGGCTGATCAGGGTCATGAATAAAAGAGGAGAAATAAAATCATAAATAAACAATGTATTTCTAAAGAAGAAATAAAAAGTTAAATGAGTATTGGGAAATGAATGAAAATGAAAACATATTTGTAGGATATTGCTAAAAGAGTACTTAGGGAAAAATTTGTGACTAAATGCCTATATTAGGGAAGAAAAAAGGTCTTAGATTTATACTTTTGTATCCACCGTAAGAAATGAGAAAAGGAAGAATGAATCAAATCCCGTGTATGCAGAAGAAAAGGAGTAATACAAATCAGAATAGAAATAAATAGAAAACAGGAAAATAATAGAGAAAAATTGGTGAAACCAAATCAATGAAATCAACAGATCTTTATTGAGAGTTTCAAGAAAAGCGATAAACCATTAGCCAGACTATTTCAGGATAAAAAGAGAGAATACAAGTTGCCTAAATCAGGAATGAGACAGGTGCCATCATTAGAGATTCTATAGATATTAAAAAGATCAGGGAATATTATAAAAAACACTATGTTGATAAATTTGACAACTCAGAAGAAATGGACAAACTACTCAAAAGATAAAAACTACCAAAGTCACTTAAGAAGAAAGAGATCGGGATCCCTCGGTGGCACAGCGGTTTGGCGCCTGCCTTTGGCCCAGGGCGCGATCCTGGAGACCCGGGATTAAATCCCATGTCGGGCTCCCGGTGCATGGAGCCTGCTTCTCCCTCTGCCTGTGTCTCTGCCTCTCTCTCTCTCTCTCTCTCTCTCTCTCTCTCTCTCTCTCTCTGTGACTATCATAAATAAATTAATAAAAAAAGAAGAAGAAAGAGATCATCTGAACAGTCCCATATCAAAGATATTAAATATATAGTTAAAAAGCTTCCCACAAAGAAAACTCTAGGTCCAGATGGCTTTCCTGGTAAATTCTACCAAAAATTTAAGAACAAAATAACAATTCCACACCAACTCCTCCTGAAAATTGAAGAGGAGGTAATATTTCTCAAGTCATTTTATGAAGTTAGCATTCACACAAATACCAAAACCATTACAGAAAAACTACAGACAGATATGCTTCATGCATGTAGATGAAACACATTTTAAGCAAAAATTTAACAAGTCAAATCTGACAGTATAAAAAAGGTTAATATATCATGGTAATTGGGGTTTATCTCAGGAAAGGAAGTTTGTTTTAATATTTGAAGATCAGTCAGTGTAATTCACCAGATGAAAAAACTGCAAGAGAGACACCTGGGTGACTCAGTTATGCATTTGCCTTCAGCTCAGGTCATGGTCTCTGGGGGTCCTGGGATCAAGCCCCAGATTGGGCTCCCTGCTCAGCGGGGAGCCTGCTTCTCCCTCTTCCTTTGTCCTCCACTCATGCCTGCTCACTCTCTCTCAAATAAGCAAAATATTTTTTTAAAAAATTAAAAGAACGAAAAAAAGCCATATGGTTATCTCAATGAACAAAGAAAAAGGATTTGAGAAAATCCAGCATCCATTCTTGATATAAATTCAGAGCAGAGTTGATGTGTAAGAGCTTTTCCTTAACCTGTTAAAGGGCATCTGTGAAATACTCACAGTTAACATCAAACTTAATGGTGGAAAGACTGAGTGCTTTCTTCGTAACAGAAATGAGATAAGGATGTCTGTCCTCACCATTACATTCAACATTGTGCTGGAGGTTCTTGTGTAATAAGGCATAAGGCAATACAGAGGAATAAAAGGCACCTGGATTAGAAAGGATGAAGCAAAACTGCCTGTATTTGCAAACATGATTGTCTTGTACACAAATTCTGAGAGAATCCACAAAAATGATGGTAGAACTAATAAGTAAACTTAGCAAGGTTACAGAATTCAAGATCACTATTCAAGAATCTATTGTATTTTTTAAGGATTTACTTATGGGATCCCTGGGTGGTGCAGCGGTTTAGCGCCTGCTTTTGGCCCAAGGCGCAATCCTGGGGACCCGGGATCGAATCCCACGTCGGGCTCCTGGTGCATGGAGCCTGCTTCTCCCTCTGCCTATGTCTCTGCCTCTCTCTCTCTCTCACTGTGTGCCTATCATAAATTTAAAAAAAAAAGAGAAAAGGATTTACTTACTTATTTTAGGTGGGGACGGGGAGAGGGAGAGACAGACTCTTCAGCAGATTCCACTCTGAGGGAGGAGCCTGGCACAGGACTCTATCCTATGACCCCGAAATCATGACCTGAGCCGAAATCAAGAGTTGGACACTTAACCTACTGAGCCACCCAGGGACCCCCAAAATCTATAGCAATGGACCAAAGGGAATTGAAATTAAAATAATACCATTTACAACACTATAGTAAATATGAAATACTTAAGGGTAAGTCTGAGAGAAAAGGTTTGCAATACATGTATACTGAAAACTACAAATCATTACCAAGAGATGTTAAAGACCTACATAAATGAAAGGGCATGTTGTGATCTTGGGTCAGAAAGCTTGATACTGTTAAAATGCCAGTTCTCCCCAAATTGATCTATAAATTCAACATAATCTCAATCAAAATCCTAGCCAACTTAAAAATATATATATTGACAAGCAGATTTTATATAGAAGTGTAAAAGACTATGGTTAGCCAAGAAAACTGATAAATGAGAACACAATTGGAACACTAACACTACTTTCAGATTTATAAAAGTACAGTAGTCAAGAAAGGGTGATACTGGCATAAATATAGACAAATGGCTCCTTGGCACAGCATAGAGAATCCAGAAAAAGACTCAAATGTAGTTATGCCAATCTGATTTTTCACAAAACTGCAAAGGCAGATCTTTGATAAGTAGCACCGGCACACTTGGGTATCTATCTGTAAAGAAGTAAGCTTCGACCTCTACCTTGCAACATGTACAAAGTTATTTTAAAATGGATCATAGACCTCGATGTAAAATCTAACGCTATAAAAGTTTTATAAGAATATATAAGAAAAGAAACCTCAGGTTGAGCAAAGATTTCCTAGATATGAAGTTCAAAGGACAATTTAGAAGAGAAAATACTGATAAATCTGACTTCATCAAAATTTAAGCTTTCTAGTCTTCAAAAGACATGTTAAGAGAATGACAAAACTTCATGGATGAGAGAAAATATTAGCAAATCACATATCTGATAGAAAAGTTGTATTCACAATATATAAAGAACTCTCAAAACCCAGTAATAAGAAAACAACCCAATGAAAATGGCTAAAAGATCTTAATAGACATTTCACAAAAAAAGATACATGGGTAACAAAGAAGCACATGAAAAGGTGGCCAGTATCATTAGTCATTACAGAAACGGCCATTAAACCACAATGAGATACCACTTTACACCCACTAGGATGGCTATTATCAAACTGACAATAATGAGTGTTGGCCAGCATATGCAGAAATTGGACACCCCCCCCCCCCCCCCCATAAATCGCTGGTGGGAATAGTAAGATGGTATTGCCACTTTGGAAAACAGTTTGGTATTTCTTAAATAGTTAGAAATAAATGTATTATCTGACCTAATAATTCCACTTCTAAGTATATACCCATTAAAAGAGAATTAAAAACATATGTCCACACAAAAAATTATGCATGAATGCTCATGGCAGCATTATTCCTAATAGCCCCAAATTGGCAACAACCCAAATGTCCATTTCTGGCAAATGGGCAGATAAAATGCCATCTATCTGTACAGCAATAAAAAGAAATGGAATACTGCTATAATTTGCGCACTGAAGACATTCTGCTAAATGAAAGAAACTCAACACAAAAGGCCACATATTATGTAGTTCTGTTTTTATGAAATGTCAGAAAAGGTAAATGTATAGAAATAGAAAGCAAATTAGTGGTTGCTTGAAGCAAGGGTGGGAATAAGGATTGACTTCTTTGGGGCGGAAGGATCATTTGGGGACGATAGGAATGTTCTCCAACTATACTGTGTGTGGTTGCACAACTCTGAGTTTGTTAAAAGTTGTTGAGGGGTGTGCTCAGAGCAGGGGGCCTGAAGAAATGGCCCCTCTGTTTACAACACACCCAACAGGAATCTGGGTTCATTGTGACAAGGGGCACAAAACCTGTGGCCTTCCTATGAACAAATACCCTACATGTGTCAAAAAATAAAATAGAGGTTGTTGAATTGTACCTAACCTAGTGAATTTTATGGCATATAAATTATCTCTCAGTAAAGCTATTTAAAATAAAATGGTGTACAGTAATCATGACAGCATAGTATTGGGGAAAGAATAGACAAATAAATGAAAGAAACAGAACAGAGATGCCAGGAATATACCCAACTGATTTTTGACAAAGGTGTGAAGGCAATTCAATGGGGAAAAGGTAGTTTCTTCCACAAATGGTGCTGGCGCAACTGGACATCCTCATGCAAAAGACAAAAATGTAGACACAAACCTTAGGCTTTTCACAAATGTTAACTCAGAATGGACTGTAGCCCTAGGTGTAAAATGCAAAACTGTAAAACTTCTAGTAGATAACATAGGAAATCTAGATGACCTTGGGTTTGGCACTGTAGTTTTATTTATTATTATTTTTAAAGATTTTATTTATTTATTCAGGAGAGACACAGAGCGAGAGAGAGAGAGACAGAGACAGAGCCACAGGCAGAGGGAGAAGCAGGCTCCACGCAGGGAGCCCGATGTGGGACTCGATCCCGGGACTCCAGGACCATGCCCTGGGCCGAAGGCAGGTGCTAAATCACTAAGCCACCCAGGAATCCCCAAGCAGTGTGGTTTCAGATACCATACCAAAATTGTTGTTCATGCCAGAAAAAACTGATAGTTTAGACAGTATTAAAACTAAAAACTGGGATGCCTGGGTGGCTCAGCGGTTGAGCATCTGCCTTCAGCCCGGGGCATGAACCTGGAGTCCCAGGATCCAGTCCCACATTGGGCTCCCCACAGAGAGCCTGCTTCTTTCTCCCTCTGCCTATGTCTCTGCCTCTCTCTTTCTCTGTGTCTCTCATGAATAAATAAATAAATCTTTAAAAAAACAAAACTAAAAACTTTCATTCTGTGAAAGGCACTGTTCAAAGAATGAAGACAAGTCATAGACTGGAAGGAAATATTTGCAGATATGTGATGAATGACCAGTATCCAAAATATACAAAGAACTCGTAAAACTCAACAATAAGAAAACAAACAGCCCTGTTGAAAAAAGGGCCAACGATCTGAGCAGACACTTCACCAAAGGAAGTATACTGATGGAAAATAAGCATCGGGGGATCCCTGGGTGGCTCAGCAGTTTAGCTCCTGCCTTCAGCCCAGGATGTTATCCTGGAGACCTGGGATCGAGTCCCACATCAGGTTCCCTGCATGGAGCCTGCTTCTCCCTCTGCCTGTGTCTCTGCCTCTCTCTCTCTGTGTCTCTCATGAATAAATAAATCTTTTAAAAAAAAAAAAAAGCATCATATGTCTTTAGAGATTACAACAACAAGGATACACTACCATACACCTATTAGAATGACTTAACTCGGGGTGCCTGGATGGCTCAGTCAGGTAAGCATCTGCCTTCAGCTCAGGTCATGACCTTGGGGTCCTGGGATAGAGCCCTGAGTTGGGCTCCCTGCTCAGTGGGGAGTCTGCTTCTCCCTCTCCCTTTCCCCCTCCTCTACTCCCGCTTGTGCTCTATCTCAAATAAATAAATAAATAAATAAATAAATAAATAAATAAATAAAATCTTTTTTTTTTTTTTTTTTAAAGAATGACTAAAATCCAAAAAACTGATTAACACGAAATGCTGACAAGGATGCTGAGCAACAGTAAGTCTCATTCCTTGCTGATGAGAATGCAAAATGGTTAACAGCCACTCTGGAAGACAGTTTGGCAGTGTCTTACAAAGCTAACTATAATATTGTTTCAAAGCTATTTGTTTTTTTTTTAAGATTTTATTCATTCATTCATTCATTCATTCATTCATTCATTCATGAGAGACACACAGAGAGAAGCAGAGACACAGGCAGAGGGAGAAGCAGGCTCCATGCAGGGAGCCGGATGCGGGACTTGATCCTGGATCCCGGATCATGCCCTGAGGTGAAGGCAGATAGATGCTCAACTGCTGAGCCACCCAGGTGTCCTGCTATTTGTAAACAAAGTATATTTATTTAGCTATTTATTACAGAGTCTCATATTTATGCATTTCAGTTGAAGGCTATGTTCACACAATAACCTGCCCATGAATGTTTATAGCAGCTTTATTCATGATTGCCAAAACTTGGAATCAATTGCCTTTCAATGGATTAATGAGTAAATGGGATATTATGTAGAAACAAAAAGAAGTGATCATGATCAGTCCACAAAAAGATGTGCAGGGACCTTAAATGCTACGTGAAAGAAGTGAAAGAAGCCAGTCTGAAAAGGCTGGTACTGAAAACACTGTGTGCTGCAGGATTACAAGTGTGTGACACCCTGGACAGGGCAAGACGGTAAAGACAGTGAAAAGATGAGTGGTGGGGCCAGGGGCTCAGGAGGAGGAAGGTAGGGATGAATTAGAGGGGCATGGGATGTTTTTAGGGCAGCAAATCTGTACAGTGCTGTAACGGTAGACATATGACCTTATGAATTTGTTAAAACTTGTAAACGACAGAACACAGTGAACCCTAATGCAGTTTTAACTGTAGACTTTGGTATTAATAAAAAAAATTAAATAAGAACAAAAAACCCCATCATGATGAAATATTGACAAAATGTTTTGCTTGTTATATGCCAATGTTACCTCAATAACAGCTGTCAAAAAATAAATAAAATAAAATATAAAATAAAATAATAAAATAAAATAAAAAATAAAATAAAATCTTCGAGCCATACCTTCTGCGATGGACTCATAATCTGTGAGCTCCCAGGCACGCTGCCTGCCGTTGCTGGCTCCTTGTGAACAGAAGTGATTTCTCCTCCTTTCTGTTTGGTACAGCTGTCTCTCGTGGATTTTTGCAGCCTGGAGGGACAAGCACTGTTTGATAAGAGCAGCTTGGAAGAGGCCATTCTCAAAATGATGGCACATGAAACTGTGGGTCATTTGCTGATGTGTCTGGCGCCCTGTCTGGAGTGGCATCCGCTCTGAGAGTTAGCAACCAAGTGGATGACTATTGTTTGGAAGGCCAAAGACTTGAGTTCAGATTCCTGTTGTGTCATGGGCTGGCTGCCAGGTTTGGGGCGAGTCACTTGCGTTACTGTGGCTGATCTCAGCTTCTTGGTCTGTAAAATGAGTGGGTTCTCTGGGGGCATTTCTCTGGCTTCTTCCAGTTCCAGACCCCATTTCTGTCAGTATCAAACTCTATCCTGTGCCTGTGCCTGGAGTGGAATGAGTGTCCCATGTGTGTATATATGTGTCCCAGGGCACTCACCGCAGCAGAGGCCCTCCTGTGTGGAGGCACCAGCCCCCCTCCCTGCAGTGTGCCCTCTCTCCACCAGCTTGTGAGTGGAGCCCCGGGGCCTGCTGCTCCCGGCTGGTTGCCCAGAGCAGACCTACAGGTTGGTGGTCATTCAGGCACCAGCTGCTCCTCCCAACACTGGTTGTTTTGTTTTGTTTTGTTTTTTAGCCCTTTGTGCTTTCATACATCCCGGCCCTGAGCTCTGTCTTGGCAAGGAGGATCTCCATCTCCAAAGAAATGCCCACAAAGCAGTTCTGGTATTTTCTTAGCCCGTAACTGAGCTCTGGTCTGTGATGCTATGGTGACTGCAAAACTCTGAAGCTCTGGAGATACTAGGAAGATTTTCCTAGTAACTGAGACTCCCAAGATCGTTTAATATTGTGTTTATGTTCAATTAGTTAAGTGGGCCTTTTGGGATAGAAGATATTCCTTAGCTAGTATTGTGCTGTGAGCCTAGCTTTGCTTTACTCCAAGGACCTTGCAATGTCCTTGGATGAGAAGCTCTGTGACATCTGAATGGGATCATGGTACAGTACCTGATCAGATTCTCCACCTGGATATTAAGGTCAAACGTTCTCAGTGAGGGAGGGTAGAAGGCAGAGCATTTGCTTCTTTGGACAGTTGGTGCCATCCTCGTGCCATCTTCTGGCCGTCTAGAGTGATGTTGAAAAACTAAGCTCCACGAAAAACAACTCAACCAGGTTTTGTATTTTTTTTTTTTTTTAAGGACTTTGTTTAGAGAAGTTGCCTGTTTCCTCTTCTACCAGTAACCTCCACGTGGACCGGGAACAGGATGTCATCACCTGTTATGAGAAAGCAGGGGACATTGCTCTCCTCTACCTCCAAGAGATAGAAAGGGTAAGTGAGGACCGTGCGTTCGTTCCAGTTGATAATTTTTAAAAATTTCCAGGCCGACTCTAGAGAACTGTGCTCATCCTCTGGAAAACCTTCAGCACATCTGCCTCTGGATGCAAAGCTTTACTTATGTTCTTCAGTGCAAAGGAGCTGGTGGTGATTGTAGCACCTCGGGAAAAGCGTTTGGGAAGTGTTTTAACATCCCCAGAGCAGAAATGACAGTGCGCCCCGGAGCTGGTTAGTCATTCACGTTCTCCTGTGCAAAGTAGGTTGAGCTCCATTTGTACTTGTCTGGACGATATGCCAAGATGATGTGCATCTGGGGGTTGGGAGGCTTTACCTCAGTAGCTACATGGAAAGGCTGCTGGGGACTCCTGGCTGACCGACTTGGAGCAGGTGTGGATCCTCTGAGATCTTCAGGGAGGGTTTACTGCCAGCAGTCAGCAGTCACCTGTGGTGGAACCAGCAGCTGACAAGGGGGCCACCGGAGCAGGAGGCCCTGAGTTCACACCCTTGGGCAGAGGAGGTTAGAGGCCCCATCAGACACACCAGCCAGGTTTGCACAACTTGTCCATTTGGAAGGATCGCTGGCTTTTGGCTTTGCTCTTTACTGTTCCCTCATGCTCTGCCTCAATTTCACCATCTATAAAAGGAGCATAATAGTTTCTACTTCATTTCTTGTAGGGACTGTAAAAGATCCTGTAAATAAAGGGATTTTTTCCCGCATCCCATCCCGATGCGGAAACATACTGGATTCTTCGTAAATGTCACTTACTTTTACTGATAACAATGGGCTCCAGCCATCTCTGCCCATGGCAGAGTTTCCTGGCATTCAAACCAAGGCTTGACACTGATATTTTCCCCTTCACACCCAGAGATGTGTTCTGTGAGGTTATTTAGAATGACTAGAAATCCCGTGAAACTGAAAATGACTTGTGTGGTTTCCCATCAATTTTTGGATGCTCTCTGTCCCTAAGGATCAGAATGGGGGAGACTGCCGAAGTCTGGTTAGCTTTGTTTTGTTGTAAGTGTACAGACGGAAGTGATTTTGTTTTCATAAGTCTTCTAGTGTGTTGATGTGTATGACGAGGATCAGAGTTTCTGTGTAACGGGCCAGGAGTGCAGATGAGAGCCACAGAGAAGACTAGGGAGAAATAATGGGACTAGCTTTGGACCTGGGTGGCACCAGCATGGGTTATAAATCACGGGTCGTGACAGCTAGGAATTCAGGAAGATACCTGACCATCTTGCCAAAATGTCCTATCAGAAGGCTTCTATGAGAAAGGGAAGTTTTGGTTATTCATAATTTATGGTATGATCTTTAGAGAAATGATCACGCAGCCTGCTTTCAGAATCCACATTGTCTTCACTGTGTGCGTCTTTGGTGGCCGGCGCTTGAAAGTGGAGACGTCTGCTTAGCGCAGCCAACCTGTTGTCGCTGCACCCACAGCCCTTGCCATGTAGGGACCCTTGCTTTGTACCTTACTGTCCACCAGTTGTCTGGCCCTGTCATCTTGGCATCTCCTGGCTGGCAGAGAGGAGGTGCATCTGTTACACGGGTCTTTAATGACTTGGGGATTGGCAGGCCTGGGTGTACTTGCTGTTGCGCTTACGTAGAGCCACCTATTCACTGTTGGTTCTTTGGTCAGACTGTTATATCACAGCATTTTTAAAAAATATTTATTTATTTATTTTAAAGAGAGAGAGAGCGTGAGGAGGAGGGGCAGAGGGAGAGGGAGAGAATCTCAAGCACACTTCACGCTGAACATGGAGCCCAACATGGGGCTCGATCCTGCTGCCCTGAGATCACAACCTGAGACAAAGCCAAGGGTTGGACGCTTAACTGACTGTGCCACCCAGGCACCCCTAATCATAGGACTTAAAAGAGATTTTTGCATGAGTTGTTGGGGAGACAAGGGTCAGATGATGTCAGATTGGAAGATGAAACAGAGGCCCAGACAGAAAGGATGCACAGAAGTCAGGGCTGAAGCTAGGACTAGAACTCTGCTGACACTCATTTCAGGGCTCACTCATGTCATTATCTTGAACCCTGCACACAGGCACACGCTGTGTCATTCCTCATACCCTTACCTGCAGAAAGGGCTCAGTAAGTGTTCAGCCAAGCCAGCCATAGTGCTGGGTACCGTGGGGAAGCTGCCTCAGCTTGGGGTGCAATCTTAGCAGTCAAAGGTGATGTTCACCTTTCTGGCTCTGATTTTCCAGCATGAGTTTTCCTTTATGGGAAGCTGCTTGAGGCCTCAGCAAGCTGGGATATTAGTACCAGGAGAGACTGAACGAACCAAATGCCTGTTTGACTGTAGTAAGTGCTCAAGAAACCATTTGTAGGGATCCCTGGGTGGCGCAGCGGTTTGGCGCCTGCCTTTGGCCCAGGGCGCGATCCTGGAGACTCGGGATCGAATCCCACGTCAGGCTCCCGGTGCATGGAGCCTGCTTCTCCCTCTGCCTGTGTCTCTGCCTCTCTCTCTCTCTCACTGTGTGCCTATCATAAATCAATAAAATTAAATTAAAAAAAAAAAAAGAAACCATTTGTGGATTGATGGGAAGTCTAAGGGGAAAGCGGTCTTCCTTAAGTGACTGTGGAGAATGGTGGATGTTCAAGGTCTTTAAAGGGCAAGATTGGGGTGCTATGCAGAAGATACCTGCCTGGACTT
Organism: Vulpes vulpes; assembly: GCF_048418805.1. Taxonomy (NCBI): domain Eukaryota; kingdom Metazoa; phylum Chordata; class Mammalia; order Carnivora; family Canidae; genus Vulpes; species Vulpes vulpes. The sequence goes on along the minus strand of NW_027325787.1, from coordinate 1,221,294 downwards.
TTTTTTTTTAATTTTGAACTTAAATTGGCTTTTAAGAATTATGCTAAATTGAAAACAGAGATGTTAGGGAAATAGAATCTGAATCTGTTAGGGAAATCTGAATAAAATCTGTTAGGGAAATAAGCAGGCTGGGACAAGCCTAGCTAAATAGTGCTTTGTTTTTCTGGGTCTGTAGGCCTTGACTCTAGAAAGCTCCCCAGGCTCCGTTCCTGTTTTGGTTCTGCTGAGCACAGGCCATGGGTCTCAGTGGTTTCCCTCCATTTCCCAGCTATTCCATAGTGAAGAAAATTCTGTTGGCCAGGACCTTTTGACATTTTACTTACAAGTGTTGGTTCTTAACTTCATTCACTAGCAAGAAAAAATTGGGGAAGAACTTTTGGGGACAGATTGGGGTGTCATGGTCAATATCTTTTCATGATCTGAAACCCCCAAATCATGTATCTGAGGCAGCCAGATTCTCTGAATAGAGAAGTGTTTGATGGGCAATAACTCTTCAGGAGGCAGGCGGCCATGGCTGCCCCTCGAGGCAGCTAACTTGAGCTGTGAGATGGAACAGAGCACAGTGGTAAAGTGATGGTCAGTGCTGGGATCCTGGATTTGCCACCTCTGAGCTGTGGGACTTTGGGCAAGTTACTCAACCTCTCTGTGCCACCCCAGAATCCTCATATGTAACATAGCTATAAGGCTGTGGTGAGGGAAAGTGGGTTAACTCAGTACTTCCTAGTGTGTGGTTAGCAACAGTTATATGGTCTGTATCTGTGTCACCTGGCAGTGTACTCTTTACTAATCTTAGAAGATTTCAGATCAATAAAAATCTGGAATACTCTAAACATGCTGTTTTATTAAAAATGTCAAATAATTTTTTATAAAGATATTATTTATTTATTTGAGAGAGAGAGAGTGAGTGAGGGAAAGAGCACAAGTAGGGGGGAGAGGAAGAGGGAGAAACAGACCCCCAGCTGAGCAGGAAGCCTGACCTGGGACTTGATCCAAGATCCTGGGATCATGACCTGAGCCAAAGGCAGACTTTTGACCAACAGAGCCACTCCACGCACCCAAAATGTTAAATAATTTCTAACAGAATATTTATGGAGTAATTTTTCTCAGGAGGACTTGGTTCTCCCTTTCCTGTACAGAAGATAATGGGGACAGCAGCTTGCCCTGGAGTCCTGGTATCATATCTAGGTTCTGGACTTGTGTTTGCCTCTGACTGTTGGGCCTTGGTCTATCCATGTGTTTCTGTGTGCTTCAGCTTTCCATTTTCATGTTGGGGCTCACACCACCTGATTTGTCCGGAACTAAAGAGCCAACGAGCACCAGGGTTCCCCATATGATATGGGACATTTCCACATGTCCTTGTACCCCCAACCCCTTGTCCAAAGGTGGAGGCAGGGCCAAAGAAAACAGAATACACAAAAGCAGGGCGATGAAATATTTGTTTAGTGCTGTCCTTGTTATATTAGGGTTATGGGAGTCACCTAATTTTCTCTGATAGTTTGTTCTCTGAAGGGGAATAAGAGATACTTCTAAAATTGTGCATATACCATGATTTAATCAAATAAATTGAATTAGAACAGATAGGATTAGAAATGACAGAGGCTGTCCTTGATTTGTTTATCTTCAGATGGTGGCAGTGTGCCAACAGTAAATAAAGTTACCTTCCCCACGAGGAGCTTCTCGTGGTGCCATGATAGGAATAAAGATGACTTCACTTTTGAATATCATAATATGAGCCCTGCTTTTGGCAAATGAAATCATCCTGTCTCTGTCCTTTGCAGGCATCAGCCAACCAGCTGGTTAGGGCTTTCTTGAGCAGACGCCGTGCCAGGGTGGAACTTTACCTTCTGCCGACAGTTCACTTCTTCACACCCTATTTTAGAAAAGAAGTTAATGCTAAGTTGTGGGATCCCCGCAGACTTTTTATGGGCGGCCTTAGCGCTCAGGTTTTGAGGAGACACAGCTGGTCCCCGTGTGTTGCCGGACGCCCCCTGGAATTCCTCTGTGGCCATCAGAGAGGGGCTCCTTGGTCAGCAAGGCCGGGCCCTGCCTGTGTTACCTCCTCGCTAGAGGACAAGCTTGCAGTCACAGGGCCGAGGTGCTGGACACCTAGGTGGACTAGATGATGTCTCAGGAGAAGGACTCAGTGCTGCCCATGGGAGAGGCAGGGTGTGACTCCGGGAGGCCACATGGCCATGCTTTTGACTGTAAAATGGGAGACAAAAAAAAAAAAATTCTTCCTTCTCATCCCCTCTCCCTTCCCCCTCATCCCCCCTCCCTTCCCCAGCTCCCCACTGGAGCCAAAGCAGCAGGGAATTGTTCATAGCTTCCCAAGCTGCTTCCTTAAAACATCAGGAGACTGCCCAGCCAGCCACTAAATGTGCTCTGACCCAGGCCTGCCGTCTGCCGACTGGGTTGGGAGGCTGCACGCACTTAAAAGCTGAGTTAGAAAAGTCTGGAAGCCAGAGAACAGTAGCTTATTTTAATTTTCACACATTCTCGTTCAGTCTTGGCCCTCGTACCATTATGTCCGTTATGGAGCTCTGTTCTTTCACTCACCATCATGTCAGAAGCCTGCTGTGTTTTCATGGAGAGGTGGCTGGCCTCTGCTGGTTGGGGCCCCCCGCTGGTTTTCCTGCGGGTGGCGCCTTCCTGGCCTGCCTTGTTTCCCAAGGGTGGGTTCCCGCACCTGGACATATTTTTGACATCCCCATTAACTACATATTATGTCTCATTTGCTTTCCGCAAGGCCTCCTGACATCTCATCCCTTTGGCAGTTCGGGAGGATAGTGGTTGCTTTGTGCTCCCGACAGGGTTGCTATCCTGCCGAAGTCATTTTTGCTGGGCTGCCAGGTGGAAATGGTCCCTTGCTTGAGGTTTGAGTTTGCAGTTCTTTGTCAGTCAGGTTGAAGTTTTTCCCATCTATTTGCTTATGGGTTATGTTTCACTTCTTTTTTGGATTACAGCATAATAGAGCTAGAATTCACATCCCATCTCATTCACCCATTTAAAGTATACAATTCAGTATGTTTTAATATATTTAGAGTCATAAAACTATCACCAGTATTTAACTCTGGAACATTTTTGTTGCCCCAAAAAGAAACCCTGTACCCACTAGCACTCACTCCCCATTTACCCCTGAGGTCCCCTAGTCTGAATGGGTTTGTATATTCTAGACATTTCATACAAATAAAATCCCACAAATGTGGTCTTTTATGGCTGGCTTCTTTGGCACGTGCCAGGGCTTCATTTCTTTTTACTGACAAATAATATGCCATTTTATGGATGTACTGCATTGGGTTTATCCATTCATCATTTATCATTTATCATTTGGGTTGCTTCAACTTTTGGGCCATTATAGTAAAGCTTCTACGAATGTTTGTATACCTGATTCTGTGTGGGCAATGTTTTCATTTTTCTTGGGTATATACCTAGGAGTGGAATTGCTGGGTCATATGGTAACTTTATGTTTAACCTAGTTATATCCCTTTTGTTTCTGTGTATACTTTCTGTCCAGTTTTTGGGTGAAATCTTTTTCTGATAATTTGAATAAAGTCTATATCACAAATATGTTAACCCTTTAATCATATTTGCTCTAAATATTTTCTCAGTAAATTTCCATTTTTAAGTTGCTCATAAATTTAAAAATCTGTATATAGTTGAATCTGATTTTCTTCAGTCACATTTATTTCATTGTTTTAAAGCTGAAATATTGGGATAAGCTCCCTCTAGTATTTAAAATTTTTTCAGTCCTTTTTCATATTTTCAAAAACAACTTTTAATTTCCAAATGTTCTGAGGATTTATTTTGTTGTGTGATATTAGATATGACTCTAATGTTTTTCTCAAATTTTGCTACCACTTTAAGGTGATCTTATCTCTATTTTTTTTCATATTTGCTGTTATATATTTCAAGTCATTCAATAAAATTTTAGATACAAGAGTAATTTCTGGCTTTTGTATTTTGTTCTGCTAATCTTATATCACACCAGTATGACACCATTCAATAACTACTTTATGATGGGTTCCAACATCTGAAAGGATTATTAACTACATATTACTCCTATTTTTCAGAATGTCCCTTATTCTTTTCTGATGATACTTCTAGGTCAATTTTAGAATAATTTTGTTGAGTTCTAGAAAAATCCTGTTAGGATTGGTTGGATTTTTATGAACCCTATATATAATTCAGAGAATTATATTTAGTCTTCACTCATCCATGACCATGATATCTCTTGCCATTTTACAATACTTTTGTTTCAGAGATTTTAGTAGGTCTATTTTATTCCCACATCTTTTGTTTGTATTGCTTTGTGAATAGGATCGTTATTTTTTTTCATATATTTTCCCATATAGTAATGCTTTTAAATTTTTTAATCCACTTACACAAATATTGAGTGCTTTCTGTGTTCTACAGTGTGCTTAACACCGGGAGCACAGTAGTCAATAAGCCTCAGAGCCTGTCCTTAGGAAACATATGATCTCATGAGGACCCAAGTCCATAGCCAGTGTGGGCAGTGCTTTGGTGGGAACCTCTCAGAGGATTCTGTAAGCCCAGAGAAGGGTCTTGGGGGACCAGCGTGCTAGTGCAGGGATGGTTTCTAAAAGAGAGGACCCTTGAACTGAATTTTGAAGGCTGACAAGGGTAGCAATGTAGGAATACTGGCCGTAATACTGAACTCCATAAAAATAGAGTTGATTTTCATTTTTCTGAGACTATGAATATGTGGCAGAGGAATGATTTTTGTTGTTGTTTCTTCCTGTCTAATGTTTTCCATTTTTATCTCTCTCGTACCCTGTCTCCAGGTTTTTTTCCCCTATCTCCAGGTTTTCTAAAACAATATTAAAAAATAAAAGTGGTAGAAAATGTCATTATTTTGTTCCTACTTGAAGGTAACTCTTTAATATATCTCCATTAAGGATTATAATGTTTATATGCTCACTAAGTTTCCCACTTACAATTCATAACAATTGTGTCAGGTATATATTACTATCCCCATTACACAGATGAGGATAGTAAAAGTCTGAGAGATTGAAAGAATTGTCTTAAGTCCACAAGTGGTGAGGAGTATTAGAACCTGACCTTGAACCTGGGTCTTTTTATTTTTTATTTTTTTTTAATTTTAGAGAGAGAGAGAAAGAGAGCGTGAGTGGAGTGGGGGGGACAGAGGGAGAGGGAGAATCCTAAGTAGACTCCATGCTGAGCATGGAGCCTGATGCAGGGCTCAATCCCAGGACCCTGAGATCATGACCTGAGCCAAAATCAAGAGTCAGATGCTTAACTGACTGAGCCACCCAGATGCCCCTAAACCTGGGAGTTTTGACCTAAAGTCTTTGACCTCTGCCTCCTTGCTATCATGCTTCCTTAGTCATTAAGGGTATGCTATTGCCAAAGCAGGCTGCACTTGTTAAGGATGCTTGTTGGCAGTCCTCTTGCAGGGAAGTGTTTATCCTCAGAACAAGTGGCTTCGCCACTGCCAAACAATACTCCTGCCCAGGCCCATGTGTTAGAGGCTCTTTGTGAAGAAGGGATGAAATCCAAGGTGCTTAGACTGAAGGGTAAACCCTGAGCCGAGCTATTCTGTCTCCCTCCCCCCTTGTGTCTTTCCCATTCTTCCCATTTGTAACCTAAACCCTCATCCTGGGAGCTCTGACTTCTAGTCTTTTGGACTTTGTTTTGCAAGTAAACGAAGACTGATGGGACAAAGGGAGGGAGCTGGACTACAGAGTCTGGGGGACCTGAGTTTCAGCACCAACTCTAACACTTGCCAGCCATGCAATTTGGGCAACCCACACAGTGGAACAAAGCCTCGCTTCCTTCTATAGTGAAGAGGGGGTAGTAGTGTGTATCTCTTTTTGGGGAGGAATAAATGAGAGAGCCTGTGTACCTACATAGTACCTAGTGCACAGTAGGTTACTATCTTACTGCTTTTTTTCTGCATTTCTGATTGGTCTTGCAAATTCACTCATTCATTCATTATGTATTTCATTCATTTGTTATATATATTCAATGCTTACCCTGCACCAAACACTGCTGTAGACACTGAACATATTAGTAAATGAAATAGATGTGGCCTGACTTTGTGTAAGTTTCTGCACCACAGAGGGAGACAGCCAATAATCAAGTAAAAAAAATATACTAATAAGTGCAGTGAAGGATTAGGATAGGCTGCTTGCTGTGAGAGGGAATAACAGAGGCAGGCCTACATGATGTTAGGTGGCCAGAGAAGGCCTTCCAACAAGGTGATAATCAAGGTGATGCCTGAAGGGTGAGGAAGATCACAAGGGCAACATGACCCAGACTGTATTATAGAAAGTGATTCAGGCTGCTTGTAGAAAGTGGGAAAGAAAAGGAGCAGGAGATGACATGGAGACTCCATTTAGGAGGCTATTGTGGAAATCTTATAAGAAGTGATTACCTTCCATGAAGGTAATGGTTGTAGAAATAGAATAGATTACAGACATACTTGAGAAATAATTAGGAGGGATGTGGTAATAAATTTGAAAATGTTAGGGTATCAAGCCTTGCTACAACTCCTCTTCCTTTCCCCGCCCCAATGTCTGATTTGGGCAGCTGGGTGGATGATGTTATTTATTAAGATAACTAGAGATTTATATTTTAGGGTTAATCTGGACTTCTAGGAGCTTTAATCATGCTCAGAGTTTTCCTGGAAGTGGAAGTTAGGTGGTTCTTGTCCCAGAAGGCATTCTGGGAGTTAGGAGGGAGGTGCCCAAAAAGGACCCCCTGAGGATGAACTTCATCCCTGAGCTCCAGCTATATAGACTCTTTCTGAGACTGAAGCTGGACCAGGAAAATCCAAGAATTTCCCCCTCCCACCACCAGCCATGTAACAAACACAGTACCAACTAATGAATAATGGCAGAATGCCGTGGGGAAAGGGCCATGAAATTGGAGGGAAATCCCCTCTGTAGTGCAAGCCTACAGGGACTGCTGAAAATAGGATGGAACAGAAACACTGAGAAAAACCCTCTGTCATCCCAGGTCCCACAGTAAGCACAAGTTGGTAGCCTACTGCTTGAGGAATTTGAAGTCTGTGGTGCATTGGAGGTAACTGTAGAAGCAACAAAACCCAGCCCAACTTCAACTACTGACTAGATTGACTCAAGTTCCCCACATTTGTTGCCTTATAGATGAAAAAGAGTGCCCATTTTCAGGTATAAATATTTACCTCAGTGTATTTCTCCACACACAATCTTCAACATTGAATTTAAAAATATGAGATATACACAAATATACACAGAAACAGGAATAAGCAAACTATTGTGAAGAGCAGTAAACAGAACCAAACTTAAAAATGACCAAGGTGTTGGAACTATCAGATAGGAACTTAAAAATGTTAATGAATAATATGTCAGAGGATATTGTGGAAAAGGCATACAACATACATAAAAAGATGGGAATTGCAACAGAGAGATGGAAACTATGAATATATAAAATTGAAATCCTAGAAATAATAAAATATAAGAGATGAAGAAAAATTTTTTAAAGATTTTATTTTAGGGGCCCCTGGATGACTCAGTCAATTAAGTGTCCCACTTTTGGTTTTGGCTGAGGTCTTGATCTTATGGGTCTTGGGATTAAACCCCGTGTCAGGTCTGCACTCAGCGGGGAGTCTGCTTGAAGATTCTCTTCTTCTGCCCCTTGCCCCACTCATACACATTCTCTCTCTTTCAAATAAGTAAGTAAATCTTTAAAAAAAAATGTTATTTTAAAGTAATCTCTACCCTCAACATGGGACTCAAACTTACAACCCTGAGATCAAGAGTCACATTGTTCCCCAGGTGCCCTGAGATAAAGAAAGTTTTTGATGACATATTAGAATACTGGGCACAGCTAAGAAAAAAATCTTTTAGTTGAAGATAGGTTAATAGAGATGATTCAAATAGAAACACAAAAAGAACAAAAAGAGTGGGGGGAAAATCAAAGCAGAGCATCCAAGACTTACAGAAAAAAATATGTATTTGGTGTCCCAAAAGTAGAGGAGAGCCTAACTGAAGCAGAAGAAAAATTTGAAAACAGTTGAGAGTTTTTCAAAATTACTGAAATGCAGCAAACCATATATTCAAGAATCTCAGAACCCTAAGCAGGATAAATAAAAACATACATTTAGACATATTATAGGTAAACTATTGAAAATCAAAGAATCTTGAAGGAAGCCAGAGAAGAAGAAACTTTAAAGACAGAAGAATAAAGCTAATAGTTAAAGCAGATTTGTCATTAGAAACAATCCAAGTGAGAGGATATCACAGAGATGCCTTTAAAGTAGTGGATGAAAAATTTCAAAACCCCTCTGAAGAAAGAAGACAAAGATTTTGTTTTTTATAGAACAAACAAAAATTGAAAGAATGCATTACCAACAGACCTGCATAACAAGAAATGTTAAAGAAGTTCAAGCAGAAGAAAATACAGATACATACAATGTGAGGAAGATCATCATAAATGGTTACAATGAGCATGCATATAAAAGACTTTTTCTTATTTTTAATTTTTTAAAAATATAATTTATCACCTAAACCAACAATGCTAACAACATATTATGGAATATATAACATAGAAGTAAAATGTGTGACCACCATAACACAAAAGTTTAGGGAAGAAATGTAAGTATACTCTTATATGGTGTTTATAATATTTATAAATTGATGTAATATTATTTGAACATACACTGTGATAAGCTAAAGAGCTATATTGCATACTGTTGGGGGGCAGAGAGAAAAAAAGAGAGCAGATGGACAGATAGACAAACATAATTAACTGTCATTAGTGAAAATGAAATGGAATCATCAATCCAAAAAAAGATGAATGAGAGAGAAAAAAGGAACAAAGAACAGATGGGATGATAAAAAAAAAAAAGAAACAGCAAGCAAGATGGTTCCAATCATGTCAATAGTTACATTAAATATAAATGGTCTGTACAGTTTCAAATTGGATGAAAATGCAAGGCCTAATATATGCTATCTATAAGAAAACCATTCAAAATTAATATATAGGTAGAAAAAATGTAAAATTATATACAATGAAAACAATTCATTAAAACAAAGCCACAGTGACTGTATTACATCAGAAAGTAGAATTTAGAACAAGGAATATTTATGAGAGATAAAGGGAGATGTTATATAAGAAAAGGATCAATTAATCAACAAGATATAATTCTGAAAGTGTATGTACCTAATGATAGAGCTTCTACAAGTTTAAAACAATATAACAATTTATAACTTTAAATGCATGTCTTAGGAAAATATTCAAATCAGTGGTCAAAATTTCCAATTCAAGAAACTAGAAAATGAAAAAATTAAAGCCAAAGCAAGCAAAAAGAAGGAAATAATAAAGATCAGAACATAAATCAGTGAAGTAGGAAAGAGATAAACAGAGAAAATCAGTGAAACTAAAAAAGGATTCTTTGGAAAGATCCATAAAGTTTGTAAACTGTTAACAAGATTGAACAAGAATAAAAGAGAGAAGACATAAATTACCAACAACACCCAAGAAGAAGAGACAATTTTATAGATTTGTAAACATTAAATGGCTGCGAGGGAAGGGTGCCTGGCTGGCTCAGTTGGTGGAGCAAGTGACTCTCGATTTCTAGGTTGTGAGCTTGAGCCCCATGTGTTGGGTGTAGATATTACTTTAAAAATAAAATCTTTTTTAAAAAAAGAGATCATAAGGGAAAATTATGACCAACTTTATGCCAATAAATGTGATCACTTAAAGAAAATGACAGATTCCCTGAAAGACACAAACTATTGAAGTTCAAGAAGGAATAAATAACCCAAATATTCCTTTGTCTATTAAAGAAATTAATTTTATAGTCAAAAACCTTCCCATAAAGAAAACTACAGGTCAGGTTGACTTCACTGCTGAATTATACCAAATATTAAAGAAATGACAGCACTACTATAAAAACTTCCAGAATACAGAAAAGGAGGAAAACATTCCCTAACTCTTTTTATGAGATTGATATCCCTTATGAATATAGATGCAAATATCCTCAACAAAATACCAGGAAATGGAATCCAAAAACATATAGAAAGGATTATACACCATGACTGAGCACGATTTGTTTCAGGAATGCAAGGTTGACTTAATATTTGAAAATCAATTAATTTAATATATCAGTTGAATAAAATGCAAAACCTACATGATAGTGATAACTTCAGTCGATGTAGAGAAAGCACATGACAAAATCCAGCGCCCTTTCATGATAAAAACACTCAACACACTAGGAATGGAAGTTCCCATCTTCAACCTGATAGAAGGCACCTATGAAAAATCCGTATCTAACAACATATATAATGGTGAAAGACGATTTTCCACCCTAAGATCAGGAGCAAGACAAGGATGTTTGTTCTCACTACCTCTATTCAATATTGTAGTATATGTTCTAGCCAATGCAATTAGGCAAGATAAAGAAATAAAAGGCATCTAGATTAAAAAGGGAGAAGTAAGTATCTATTTGCAGATGACATTATCTTGTATACAGGAGACCCTAAGTGATTCACACATACACACTCTATTTTATCTAGTAAAGGATTTCAGCAAAGTTATAGAATATAGGGTCAATATCAAAACATCACTCTTGGGGCAGCCTGGGTGGCTCAGTGGTTTAGCGCCGCCCTCGGTCCAGGACCTGATCCTGGAGACCTGGGATCGAGCCCCACATCAGGCTCCCTTCATGGAGCCTGCTTCTCCCTCTGCCTGTGTCTTTGCCTGCCTCTCTCTCTCTTTCTCATAAATAAAATATTTTTTAAAAACCACTCTTATTTCTCTACATGAGCAATGAACAATCTGAAAATGAGATTAAGTAAACAATTCCATTTATAATAGCATCAAAAAGATTAAAATATGTGGGGATAATAAAAAAGTGCAAACCTTATACCCTGAAAACTACAAATCAGTGTTGAAAGAAATTAAATAAATGGGAAGACATCCTACTTCTATGGATCAAAAAACTTAATTTGTTAAGATGTATCTGTGTCTATATCATTATTCTCTCTCTCTCTCTCTCTACACACACACACGTATAATAAATATAAGATCTGCTTTTATCTTTAGGACAAGTGCCCAGACCTTTAATGACTACCTATAGAAAAACCCCACATTTTTCTGAAATTGAGTGATTCCTTTGGTCACGTTTTAGTTTCTCTTGTTAAGTTTAATCAAAATTAAATGTAATGGTTCAGATTTAAAACTGTCGTACATAACAATCTCAATTTTCGTAAAATGATTTTTATCTTTTTTTCCTTGATTCATATGTTTAGAGGTACCTGGATTCTTGTTCAACATATGTTAACTGGCTATTTCTGTGTGGTAGAATTCCAGACAATTTTAAAAGTTTCTTTCTGTGCTGTGGCGAATTGTTTTTGCTTTAAAGTAATTGTGGTGGGTTTTTTTTGTTTTGTTTTGTTGTTTTTAAAACGATTCTTGAAAGCAAATGAAGGCTAATTTTTTAACGTTCAAGTGTTGGGCCTCCAAGGGGAGATGTCAAGGAAGCCGTTGCACATATGAGTCTAGTGTTCAGAGGGAAAGTCTGTGGCAAAGAGGATGACTCTGGGAGTTGGCAGCATGTGGACGATTTCTGAAGCTTGGAGGAATGGATGAGATCATCTTGAGAGAGACTTACAAGAGACCACACTCGGTGCATGTGCAGCACTGGGAAGACGCCTTAGGGAGGAGCCTACAGTAGAGCCAAAATGACAGTTCGCAGGGGTAGGAGGAACACCTACCCCTCAGCACTTGCAGAGCCAAGTGCTAAGTCGGGAGGGAGCCAGGCAGTTTTGATAAGATGCTGGGATGGAGTTCAAATCCAAGGGTTGCCCACCTGGATTTCATCCCACAACATCTGCTCATTGTGTGCTTTCTTTGCTATTTCCCGAAGCTCGAAAGTTAGAGAGCTAGCAATTGCTTCAATGCTGTATGGAGAATAATTGTGAGACCTCTAGAATGCTTGGGCTTTGGCTTACAGCTGGGCCTCTGAAGGGCTTCTGACTTCAGCAAATGTGGGCAGCAGGTTTGGAGAGCACGTGTAGGGTTTTTTAAATGGGCTGCAAGTAGCTTCTGTCTGATAAATGCTTCATTTGACTTGACAGCTTAAAGCGAATGGCCCCTGTAACAAACAATAGATATGTGTTTACCCTTCGCTATGACCGCCCCCCGCCCCAACTTGAAGATCTTTCTCCTGATCAGTTGGCAGTCTTTCTCGTGGGGCCAAAAATTTAGACCTTTAAAACCTTGTTATCCGTTGACAAAAGATCAAGTTTTGGGAGAGAGGGAGAGAAAGAGAGAGCTCAGGTTGTTTTTCTCCACGCTCCCCTTGAGACTCCATTGGCTTTGACTTTGAAGCCTAGAGAGTTCACCCTCCCTGGGGAATTTCAGGGCCAATGCCAATCACAGCGCTTCTCAGCTCAGCTTTCTTCAGAGTTCATCAAGCTTCTGTAGGGCTGGCCCTGCAGTCCGCCCGTCAGTGACCTCTGCCATCATTGGTGGATGATCCTGGGACCTGTGTCCTTCTCACTCGGACTCTGTCCACATCCTGGCATCCAGCAGAGCCCCTCCACCTCAATGCTTCTCCTGGCACCCTGCACCCGTCAGCACCCGCCGTGCCAGGAGGGCCTCCCGTGCCCCAGCTCGGAGGTGTCATTCTCTTGGCTTCCCTGATCTCTGCACTCACATCTGCACCAGTCCCTGGGCACCAATGTGGGTGTGAGGAAGCCGATTTGTCAGGTTGGGCAGTGCATTTAGAGATGCGGTATGAAGGGACTAGGCTTGGATGTGGATCTCATTAGTTTTCCGATTTTCTCCCCTTCTAGGTAATACTTACCAATATTCAAAACAGAAGCCCTAAGCCTGGCCCTGCTCCCCACGATCAAGAACTAGGTTTTTTCCTAGAAACAGGACTTCAGAGAGCTCATGTCCTCTATTTCAAAAATGGGTAAGCCTTCTTCATTTTTTAAATCAGGTTCCTAAAGAAGGAAAATAGCCTGACCACACCGGCTCTGGTTTAGCTGTTGTAACAAAGCAACTTTAAACATGAACTATGGTTGGAATCTTTTTTTTTTTTTTTTAATTTGTTTTTAAATAACGAATGTAGGCTCTTTTGTCTCTTCTCCCCCGGCTCTCCCACTTTGCCATGAGGTTTGAAGGTGGGAGAAGGGAGGAAGGAGGGCTTCTTGGTGAGGATGAGTCACAGGCTGGAAGTCCTGGGCCAGCGGGTGTGTAATGGGAGTGTGCCATATGCTGCCCTCCTTGATGTCAGTGGTCCTTACTGCACAGACCAAAAACCCCTTTTGTCGGGGGGTGACTTGGAAGTCCCAGCACACTGGTTCAGAGAATTGGGTCTGCCAAACCTCCAACAGTTTGTAGGAAAGTGTGGCTGTGACGTCACACAGGCACATTTTCCACCCGAGCTGCCTTGGGAAAAGGTGTATGAAAGTGAACGTGAGGGATGCTCTCTGACAAATTGGTCATTGCTTTTCCTTTGTGTGTTGCTCTTACAAGAAATGCGATGATTCTGTTCCAAATTTCTTCAGCTGTCCCTTGTTTTGACCTTGTGCTGCAGGATAGACGTGCACGAAGACCCACAGTAGGTATCCGGCCTCTCACCCGTAGCTCCTCGCAGGCCTGTTCCCCTCCCTCTAGGGACCGTCACGTAGTGCTTTAAACGAGAGAGGGGACACGAGTCCCAGCCTTTGCATAAATGAACAGGGGTTTGCTCCCTCTTCATTTTTAAGAGCGTCAAACCTTGGGGCAGAGCTCATGGAAGTGGCATTTCTTCTGCTTGACGACTCAGAGCCACAGGCACCCATCTTTCATTAGTTGTGGGTAAAAGCTTGTTTTCCAAATCCTGCTAAATTGTTGGTGGAGAAGACCTGCTTGGCCCCAGAGGACATTGGTTCAGATCGGCACGACATGCAAAAGGCCGCAGTAATGCCCCAAGGTTTGGACTGGCTAGAGAAGATGCCCTCAAGTTTGATCTCATCTGCCACTGATCAGATCATGTGAGCAGTAGTGCATGTCCTCCACACTGATGCTTTAGTTCTAGCTCCTGTGATGTTATAAATAGAGGGAGAAGAGGGTAAACAGGGCATCTTTGAGTGACCTGTTTCTTCTCCCTCTTAACAATAAATGGTAGTCATCCCAGAGGAGCCCCAACCTTGCTGTCTCCCCCTCTAACCTGCAAGTGTATGTGGTTGACTCCCAGATGCAAGTCCAGAGGCAGGAATGTGCTCCCTCGGAGCTTTTGGGGGCACTAAACCAATGCCTTCTACTGAAAATGCCCCATGTAGGACTGGTAAAGGTGGGCTGGGTAATTTATTTTCATCCGAGGCCTGTTCATGGAAGAGGAAGAAGCTAGTCCTCTTGGGCTCCAACCTCCTGCCCTGAAATGTTGGCTGGCCCCTGGAATCCAACTAAAAAATAATAATGATGAGAGGTTTGCACTAGATGATGGATTACATGCCAGCAATTGCTTACCGGCTCATTTCTCTTTTCATTTTTTACTCAAGTTCAAGGAGATTCCCACTGATGTAGCCAAAGTGAAGACACTGCTTAACTTGGAAGCCTTTTCTCCTCCTTTCTCGTCCTCTCACTCTCTTCTTTGGGCTCCAAAGGCCAGGGATAGGATTGGCCAGCCACTCCAGACAGTCCTTGCCAACTGCAATGTCCTTTGCAGCAGTCATGAGACATTACTTTGGGGTAGGTGGAGGTGAAGGCCAGTTTGGAGACCACAAAATATGAATGAAAGGAGAGGGAGCAGCAGGAGCTTTGGGGCATGTCTGGTGCTGCCAGACGTCTGACTTAGAGCGGTGGGTTTCTCAGGGCTTGAGAGCCACACCCAGGTCATTTGTCAGTGGACGGATGTTCACAGCCAGTATCTCTGTGTAGGGGGCGGGGACACCTAGAGGTGGCTGCTGCCCCTAAGTACCAGTGGCTTCCAACATCCCATTTTCGGGTATGTTTGCTCCTTTTTGTTTTTCTACACTTTATTTTTTTTATTATTCTTATTTTTATTTATTTTTTAGAGAGGGGGAGAGAGAGAGAGAGAGAGAGAATCTTAAGCAGGCTTCATTCCCAGCGTGGAGCCCGACACGGGGCTCAATCTCACAACCCTGAGATCATGACGAGCCAAAACCAAGAGTCGGATGCTTAACCCACTGAGCCATCCATGCGCCCCTCTGCACTTTAAAGATATGTTCCTGAAAAGATATTGTGGAAAGGGTTTGGCTGATTTGCAAGGATGAGAAAATGGGCTGTAGAAGAGCTTCACAATGGGAGATGGGAATTGATAAAGCACTTTTTCTTTAGAAACATACTGTGATGTCTTCAGCCTTTTAGTTGTCATCCCAGAGGACTTAATGATTAGTAATTAATCTTATTCTTGTATAATCCTCCCATCTTTTCCAAGAGTGTGTGCCAAGCTAGTGAACTTGAATCTCTCCCAGAAAGAACCTGAGTCCCAGACCAAGGCTCTTATGTCATTGTCATCAATGGTCACCAGGCTCTGCCCTCAGCACTTCCAGTGCCGCTCCACTAGGGGGAGAGTCCAGCTGTGTGGAGAGGCTGGGGCCGGCCCCCAGCAACGAGGGGGCTGTCATCATCCTGCCCCTCTGGGAGGAGGCACCAGACCCAAGGACGAGATGTCGCTGGGGCAGGTTGGGGTTTTCTCATCACACTTTTCCTCGTGTCTCATCCAGAGCATCCCACAGATTCCGATCTCCTCCCCTGTCCCCTGCCCCCCAGGCCCCTCCTGCGGCCTGTCTCCCCCTGGAGGGAAAGAATGCATGGTGACCTCCCAGCCCCACACAGCCACATCTATTCCATGTCTCGTGCTCCTGTCCCTTTGGATGGCAGCAGCAGGCCTGCTAAGGATGAAAGAGACCGTCTTGCTCAGCTCTGCAGAGGGTAAAATGAGAGAGTGTTAGCCTCCGAGGGCCAGGACGCGATCTCCAGGAGTCTTAGAGCGGCCTTGCCCAGGCAGGCACTCAGACGAGGGGCAGCAAGCATGTTGGAGGCAGAGGCTTTGGGTTTGGAACCAGTCCTTCTCCTCACTGGGTCTCAGTTTCTCTATCTGTCAAATGGGTCCAACCCCACCTACGTCACAGAGCTGAGGAGAGGCACAAGTATGAAAATGCACGTGGAAGCCCTTTGTGAAGCGTCAGGCAGGCAGCAGGTGCCACCTTGTCATTTCCAGGGATGATGATGCCAGATAACCTTCTGGCAGGAGGTGGCACCAGGTGAAGGTCAGCCTCCAGCTGAAGTGGAAGTTCACAAAGCAGACATCACCCATTTGATTGCTGAGCCTCACACCACACATTTTTCGGGGAAGGGCATTTGTTATTTATGACTACTGGTTTAGGTGAGCCCTGCTCATGAGGTGTATTGGTTAGCTGGGATGGCGCTCATGACCAGCCGCCTCAATGTGCACCCAAGAAGGGAGATGGGCTGACTGGTCTGACGTGGTTCAAATGGGCATCCACCAGGCAGTGTAGCTAGTGGCCCAGAAATGGCCTCAGCCCGGGGGTCCCTTCAACCTTTTTTGTCCCCCTAAGATTTCTAAAAATTTCATTTTTAAGTAACCTCTACACCCAGTGTGGGGCTTGAACTCGCAACCCCGATATCAAGAATCACACATTCCGTCAACTGAGCCAGCCGGGTGCCCCTCGGCCTTCTAAGGGGAAGAGAAATGATACTTCCCACTTGAGTCCTTGTGGCCAGGATTTCCAGGAAGCTTGGGTTTGGGATGCCAGTTATTGACTGTGTGCTATTTTAAGGATATTTGACCATCTCTTATAAACAAAGGGTAGCAAAGGACATGTCAAGTAACTTTGCTTCATGTCAGATGCGCTGGCTGACCAAAATGGGTGGTTGGATGGCAGAGAGTGTTTTGCCCTGGTTCCAAATTGGTTTTAATTCAGGGAGGGAGGGGGTTAAGCTAAAACAAAAAGGCAAATGTCCAGTGACCCCTGGGAGATGTGCCCGGGGGTTGTATTCTTGCTGGAGTGCATCCCAGAGTCCTGCCTGTGAGACCCTGACATGAAGATGGTGGGAAGTCAGGGGGATGGTCAGACTCTGAGTTGCCCTGTGGTGTTTGGTGCCACGCTTGGGAATAAAGTGGTGTAGAGGGGCTTTTTGGAGTTTTGTTATTATAGTCCATCAAATAAGACCACTAATCACCACTGTGCATTGGCTTTAAAAATCCCCAGACTTGCTCAGTAATTTTGTTGGCCTTTGTGACTGTTCAGCCCTGCTTAATGTAGACTAGAATTAGGAGGCTGACAAGGGGATACTGAGGTCCACAGTGTACCAGGGGCTGCTGAGGAGGGTGCTTCCTGTGCTTCTGGCCCCAGAGACCAGCAGCGGCAGTGGCTGGGCTCCCACAGCCCTGCGGTCATGGAGAGGGGGCCGGCCAGGACACATGGGGGGCCATGCTGGCTCCCCAGGCGCTGGAGCAGCCTGACCCTGGCCTGTACACTCGAGCATTCAGGCAGTCTTCCCTCCCATAGCGCTAAGAAGTGTTCACTTTTTTTTTTAATTTTTTTTTTTATTATTTATTTATGATAGTGAGAGAGAGACAGAGAGAGAGAGAGGCAGAGACACAGGCAGAGGGAGAAGCAGGCTCCATGCACCGGGAGCCCTATGTGGGATTCGATCCCGGGTCTCCAGGATCACGCCCTGGGCTAAAGGCAGGCGCCAAACCACTGCGCCAGCCAGGGATCCCAGTGTTCACTTTTTAAATTGCACATGACTCTGTACATCATAAGTCAAATGCAGTGACCAGGAGAGAATTCAGACACATTTCCAGGAAGCATTTAATACATATCAACTTCTGGTCCCTGGCAGTTTTTGAGAGATTCAGAGATTGGAAGGAAATGGGCCTGCACTCTAGGAGACGGGAGGAGAAAAGAAAAGGTTAAGACAGAAACATAAGTAATGCAATACTGTTTTATGAAGGAGTAAACGATGGGCAAACACCTGATCGCTTTAACTGAGCAAGGTGAGCACTTGTTTCTGGGCCCCATTTATTCATTCATTCAGGAAAGTCATTTGTTCATTCATTTGAGGAGGCTTCCTTGCATACTGATCAGGTCCCCGACCATCTCTTAGGCAGGGGTGAAGAGGAGGGACAGGGTCCTGCCCGCCTGCAACTCACAGTCCCATAGGGAATTAAGAATGAAAACAAGCAATTTCAGGATAGTTTGTGCATGTTGACAGGGCGAGTCCAGGTTGCTGCAAAAGCGAAGAAGAAAACTGCCGTATGGACATGGCTACACCACCTGTAAAGGGGAATAAAGCTTTGGAGGAGAAGTGGTCTTGGAGTGATGTCAATGCAGATAGATGGGGGAGAGCCAGGGCCACCTCCCCAATAGTGGGTAGAGGTATGCCGTTAGAGCTCTGAGCAGCACCGGGTACATTCTGCAGGCTATGAGATCAGGCTGGCTGGGATGAGCATTTATATAGAGATTGTGGATTTTTATATAACCCTCTCAGCATGGGACCTGGCGTGCAGTGGGTTTGGCCAGGCATCCAAGGATTTGTTGAGTTCTCCTGTGTGTCAAGTACTGTGCTTGGCACTACTTTGTTGAATAGAAGAGATACAGTCCAGGTTTGTGGGAGGCATGCTGTCTCCCAAGGGAAATGGATAATAATGTATACAATTACAAATTCGAATACGTGTCAGGGAATGAATGGGTGCCGTGAATGCAGATTAATAGAGGGCACCTGCTTAGGTAGGGTGGTCAGGCCAGGCGTCCTGAGGAGGTGACACAGAGCCCAGGACTGGATAGTAATAACCTTGCCGAGACCAGGAGAAGTAGGATTCCAAGTGGAGGGTCCAGCGTGTGCAAAGCCTTGAGCCAGGCAGGAGCTTGATGTGTTTCAGAATCTGAAAGGAGTCCCGTGTGGCTGAAGCCATTGGAAGGGGAGAGGTGCAGACTGGGTGCAGAAGGCTAGGCTTTTGGTCACCCAAGCTCACTCTGCTGAGTCATCTCACTCCTAAGCAAGATTGCCGTAATAGTTGGACTGATTGGGGGGAGGGGGTACAGAGTCTAGAAGTCCTAGAGGTTTGTCAGACACATTGGTTTTACTCACTACCCTTTATAGATGTGGAGTCTAAGAGAGAAATCCCGTTCAGTATTGCTGAATAAGTATTTATCGAGAATCTTACTAGGCTACTTACTAGTGCCCAACGCTGTTCTAAGAGAGCAAGTGAGGCCCAATCACTGCCCCTGTGGAGTTTACATTTTGGTTGGCAAAACAGTCAATAAATAAGGCAACGCGATCTCCTTCAGGGCCACGCAGCTGGTTGGTGGCAGAGCCGGGACCTGTATCTCCTTCTCCTGAACCCCCGTCCTGTTTTATCACCACTTGGACCATAAGGACCATGCCTGGTTAGTACCCTGTTCTTGAAGGTGGGGCACTGAGAGCTTGCAGGATTACGTTATACCTAGGAAACAAGGACCTTTAAAAGCCAATCTAGATGTAATTATTTATGTAACAGAAAGCATCAGCCAAATCTTCTCTGTTTTGTTTAAACGTAGACTAGCTCTGGCTAATCCCTTAATGCCATCAAAATTTCAGTATGGAAACAAAGGAACCTTTGTCAATTTTAATTATGAAACTCCAAGACCACTTTTCGTGATGAATTATGGGGCCTGAATCATAGGGAACAGGTACTTGATTTCAGTGTACTAACAATGAACATTTAGGGTGCTGTGTCGTCTGGGAGCTTTATGAGCACAACCAGGTGGGGGCATCCATACTGGTCTGCCCTTGTCTTTGGCAAAAGAACAGGGTGGGTCATTGTAGGCTTCCAAAGTGCTGAGGTTGGGGGTGAAGGAGGAGGGACCAGTGAGCCCACCGGCAGTCCTTTGCATCTCATATGGCCCCTTCCCTGCCTGGTTTTGACCAGCTGTGCACTGCCTCCTTTAGCCACCATTTAGAATTGGAATTCTCTGAATGATGAACTAGCACAGGAGTTTATTTTAGTTTTTTTTTTTTTTTAAGATTTTATCTATTTATTCATGACAGAGAGAGAGAGAGGCAGAGGGAGAAGCAGGCTCCGTGCAGGGAGCCTGATGTGGGACTCGATCCTGGGTCTCCAGGATCACACCCCAGGCTGAAGGCGGCACTAAACCGCTGGGCCACCGGGGCTGCCCTATTTTAGTTCTTCATGAGAGATTTCTCTCGGGTGGTGATGTTCTATTTTAATGGGGGCAGGAGGAGAGGGAGAGATTATTTATTTATTTATTCACTCACTTATTTATCCATCTGTCAAGTATTCACAGGCTAGGAGCTGGGGTCAAGAAAGCAAATGATCCCTGTGGATTTTCTAGTTCAGCAGGAAAATAGATAATAATGAGCAGTGGGTGAAGCCTTAAGAAACAAGAAGAAATGCTGACATTTTAAAATTTACCCTCTCATTTTGCAAGTTTTCCCCCAAAGGGGGAGTTGTACGATACAGTGTCTAACCATCAAAATTAACTTAATTCTTTAATATCCTCCATACCTCTTGATATGACTGGAGATTGATCCCCTGGGAATTGCCGATGGCAATGGCAATAGTTGCAGAGCAACTCCGGGTCGTGCTCTGGATGGGAGTAGCACGAGTAGACACACACAGGAACAGGCATTGTGGTATGAGGAATACTACCCACCTCTGTTTGGCTCCAGATATGTTGTGATACTCACTTGTTCTGCCAGCATTTATTCAGCTCCTCTTCTGTGCCAGACATTCTTCAGGTGCTAGGGATAAAATGGTGAGCAGCCAGACATGCTTCTTGCTCTCAGAGAGAAATTAGATCATTATATTCTTGGATGTATAGCACGGAGACAGTGCTCAGGAAGGAACGTACCCATTTCTGTGAGAGTCCGTTTTAAAACGAGATTGACCTAGATTTGGCGGTTAGGGGCAGTTTTCCTGAGGGATGACGGAGCCCGAAGACATGACAGCTAACTAAGTCAGGGTGGGGTTGGAGTGGTGCTTGTGATTTTGACCTGAAGGGATCTTCAAAAGCATCCTGGCCAACTAACCTCTTCTTTTTATCTGCCTTATTTTTCTCCTTAACATTTAACCAGCATCAAGTATACTATGAATAATGCTTACCAGGGTCTTCTTAGGTTCAGTTAAACATTCCGACTCACAAGACTTTCATAGGCCACAGTTGACACCGATCTAAATAGAAAGATCTAGAACAAGATCATAAATTGCCAGCCAGGCAGTGTCAGGGATTTCTCTTCTATGTGAATCATGCTCTCAGCAGTCCATATGGCCACCCAGGAGTT